>NW_009952712.1:414217-420630 GCF_000747805.2 Chaetura pelagica
GTGCAAGGTCATTTGGTTTTTCCTTCTGATGTCTGGGCTGAGGATCACATCTCTGAGGTCTTCTCAGTGGGTGTCAATGGGTTGGAGCAGATTATCCCACCTTTGTTACAGAATCCTTCTCTGTGTTCCAAGGCTACTGTGCCCCTTCTCTCCTGCTGGTTGAACAACCCTGTTCAACTCCTGGCTCTCCCTCCTGGACACCCTGTGCCCAGGCATGGTTGATCTCCTGCCTCCCAGGAGATGCTGCTCTGCTCTACTCTCGGAGTGTTTTGTGTCAGCATTTGCTCCTAGTGAAATGTATTTTTGGCTGTTTCTGCAGTTTGGGTGTTAATAGCTCTAGCACACCAGCTTTGCAGTTCCCACAGCTGGCAGCTCTAAGGAACCAACGTTGCTGCAGCAGGAGTGGGACACACTGCACTGCTCTGCCCTGCCCGACCTGCTCGGGTGCTGATGCTGATTCTCCAGGACAGGTTTCAAGGCCTTCCCCATCTCTGGTGCAGTGGCTCCACCTGGGCAGTGTTGGCCTTGCTCAGCTGGGAGAACACCTTGCTCAAGGCACACCACGAAGCTCACCACTGTGCCTTGGAAAAATGTTAGAGGGAATTGACACTGTCTGCACTGACAAATCCATGCTGACCTTTTGTTTTCCCTTTGTTTCCTTGCAAGGACTTACAGTCGGTTCAGTTGTTTATTGCAGTGTTTTTCTGCAAGCTGGAGTTAAGTTTCTGCAGGTTATGGCTGTTCTGTTGATCTTTTGTGCCTTCACAAGATTTCTTTCTCATGGGAAGTACAAGAGGGGAATTAAACCTCAGCACGGAGCAGGATGTCTTAACACCCTACACATCTACTGCTCTTACTGACTGCTGGTCACGTGGGGCAGGAAGGGAAATTCTCAGCAACTTTAAACTTTCCAGTCATTCTTATACTTAACATTTGGTGAGGTCAAATGGATTCTCTTATAAATCACTAGATTAAGGGTTAAACAAAATAAAAATATTTACATCAGATAAGTGGCAGTGTGAAGGAAATGTCAGAATGATCTTGCCAAAGTTTGGCTGGGGATCCCAGTGAACACATTTCTGCAAAAGAAGGAGCACAGACATGGGCTGACAGACCTGCTGCCCTCCAGCAGGGTGAGGGGCTCTGTGGGAGGGAAGGCAGCTCGAGGGCTGGGCAGGGGGAGGATTTCAGTGCAAATCCCAGAACTCAAGGGTCAGATTGTTGTCAAATTTCCAACTTGTTGTTAGTTTGAATAAATCTAAATGCTGGAATTTCAGGATGCTTTTTGCTCCTGCAGCAAGGCTGGCCTTGCATCCCAGAGGAGCAGGAGCTGGCTGCAGCTCCTTGGGGTTCTCATCCTGCTCTGAGCCTGGCAGGAACACAAAGCCAGAGGAGCCTAAAAGATCCTCAGGTTCCAACCTCCCACCAGGGACACCTCCCACCAGACCAGGCAGCACAAACCTCATCCAACCTGGCCTTGAACACCTCCAGGGAGGGGGCTTCCACGACCTCCCTGGGCAATCTAGTGCCTTCCTACCCTCATGGTGAAGAATTTCTTCCTGATACCTAGCACAAATCTCCCCTCTTTCAGTTCCAAACCATTCCCCCTTGTCCTCTCCCTCCTTGCCCTTGTCCCAAGTCCCTCCCCAGCTTTCCTGTGTCCCCTTCAGGTGCTCTAAGGTCTCCCTGGAGCCTTCTCTTCTCCAGGCTGAACAACCCCCACTCTCTCAGCCTGTCTTCGTAGGAAATCTGCTCTAGGAACTTGTTTCCCTGAGACCTGCTGGGCTGGGGCTTTGCTCTGGAGGTCTTCTGGGCATCAGCTCCTCTCTCCCAAAGGCCACGCAGCTGCCTTCCTCCTCCTTGGCTCCTTCTGCTGGTGGCAGTTTACAAATGAGGGAATGATGCAGCCATTTGCAGATGCTCCTAAAAGCCTCACGGATCCAAGCCCACGTCAGGAATGAGCTGCAGAAACACTCAAGTCAGAACATGCAGTGACATCCACGCAGAGCCCCTCACTGCCCATTGCCTGCTTGGCAGCAACAAGTGCAGAAAAATGGGCCGTAAGCATCAAACCTGTTTCCAAACAATCAAGGAGGGAATGAAACTTCAGTGTACTCTCAGCAGCTTTATAAAAATGGTTGCAGTGTTATGCATGTTAAAAACTATGCAGGCAGCAATTTGCATATATCCATACATGAAATTATCCACGTTAGTGTGGGCAATAAATGGACTGTGATCTTCTGTATAGCGTGAGCAAATAACTGATGCTGGAGCCTACAGCTTCTCTGAATGTTTATTCCTCTTTGTCCCTCATTTGTGCACAAAGGCAGTTTTGCTGCTCCCTCTTGAAACTCAATTAGATGTGCTGGGAACAAGGTTAACCGGGTGCATTTGTGTGGCTGCACCCAGGCACTCCT
Source organism: Chaetura pelagica (assembly GCF_000747805.2). Lineage (NCBI taxonomy): Eukaryota > Metazoa > Chordata > Aves > Apodiformes > Apodidae > Chaetura > Chaetura pelagica. Next base: position 416,635 of record NW_009952712.1, read on the forward strand.
GGCAATTGAATCCCCATGGTTTCTGGATGTTTTGAAAGTGAGAAAATACCCCATTGTCTAATGCACAAGCTGACAAGCTCTAAGTGTTCTTACCTGTTCTGCAATTCTTTCCTCTCTCTAATAATTGCAACACATTTAAAGGTCCTGAAGAGACTTAACAGAAATCTCATTTTTCACTATGATAGGCACTTCAATAACTTTCTTCTTTTTTTTTTTTTTTTTTTTTTTTTACTATTTTTTTAACAAAGAGCTCCATGGAAGCTACTAGAATTGCAATCAATAGTGCCGTGGAAGATACACGAGCTTCTGAGTGCAGGGCTCATTAGCTGGGCACAAGGAAGAAGTGAGATCCTTGGTGTGAACCCACACAGAGGAGATGCGACTCCCACCCCCTGCTCGGAATTCCCTTCAGGCCCAGGGTGAGGGGTTTCCTTCCTTCCTCACCCACAGGGACACCTGTCACAGCCCAGCCTGGCTGCTCCAGGGTCTCGGGGGGCTGCTGGGCACAGGGCTCTGCTGGTGCTCGGGCTCCTCCAGGGCAGCACCCACTGCCCGTGTCCCGGCTCCCGGCGCAGCGCTGCAGGAAAACGGGACGTTGGGGCAACGGGGACACACGTTTGGGTGTGTGAAGGCTGCATTCAACTCCTGATGATTTTCCCAAAGAGTTTGGTGCATCTCCAGAGCGGAAAGCAGCTTGCTGTGGTTATTTCTGGCTCTGACTCTGCAGCTTGCCCCTGGGGGCTGAGCCTCATCCCCGCCTTGCCCCAGGGGAGCCCTCCTGGAGCAAACACGTCTGGCTGGGAACTGAAAACATCTTCAGGGAGGGCCTGGTGTGTGACGGGGAAATCTGCTTGCTGTTCATATTTTCACAGCAAGATCTGACCTGGAGATCACAAGAAGAAGAAACAAAAGGGATGCAAATGTGGCCTTACTTATTTACGAATGTGATTAATTATCTGCAAGCAAATTTTGTTGTCACAGATCTTACTTCTGTTCCTCCCCAGACACACTGAGCCTTTTTGTGTTCACGCTGGCAAACACATAAACCCTCCAGTCAGATGACATGTGTCACTTAAACCCACCCCAGATCCGGATTTGATGTATGTCAACATGTTTAAAGTTGTTAAATTTAAAAGGAGTTTCTCTCCTGCTCCTCAGTTGCCAAGGGAATGCAGAGCGTGCAACGTGGCTTGTAAAGCCAAACCCAAACACCTCCGGGTTATCCCTCTGATGGTACAAACGTACCTGAATACTTATTTGGTGCATGTCAGCAGGCTGGTGTTGGTGTTTCAGCAAAAGTTGTGTGACTGTGGACGGGGTTTTGGGGAGCAGTGAGGGGAGAGGCAGAGCCAGAGGCCCGGCAGGGATGGCAGGAAGGACTCACACTGGGGTGTCTGGCCTCCCAGGCCACGTTTCCCCGTTGCTCGTGCCTGTGTTTGCTTCTATTTCAACATATGTTTTAAAGAGAGAACCACGAACACTAAATGAAGAAGAAAAAGACATCAGGGCCCTGCGGTGGCTGAGATGTTGCACACATGAAAGCCCTGGAGTGGAGCTGTGTAAAACCCATTGGTTTCACTTGGTGGGGGCTCGGGGAGAGATTTGCTCTGGCTTTTGATCCAGCTCAGCTGCCACCTCCATGTGCTGCAGAGAGTTCAGGGCTGAGCTCAGACACTCTCTCAAGGCCAGATTTAATCAGGATCTGTTAGTTCAGACACATCTGCCATCAGCTGTCTCCCAGCCTGCCCTTTCCTCATGTTTCTTCACAAAATCTTCACATTGCTTGCTTTCAACAGTAACAACACCTCATCTTTCTATAAATTTTATGGACTTCAATGAATAATCTAAATAATATTGAATTCATAGCAGAAGATACAGGGCATTTGCATGATACTGTTGCAAATACTTCAGTCTGCTGTGAGGGCAGTTTGGTCCCAGAGAATGTCTGTACCAAGGGGGCAAATGCTTCTCTGCAGATCAGCTGATACCTAGAAACTCAGCCCCAGACAGCTGTGGGAATGTCTGAGTGTCCTGATATGGGATACAAGCCCCAGGATATATTTATAGGAGAGGGTGTTAGCTGGCAGGCTGTGCACTGCTGGGCACTTACATCCCATAGGATTTCCCTCCCTGTCAGCCCCTCTGCAAGGGGAGCTGGGGAGGGAGGTGAGGGCTCGGCCATCCCTGGCCCCTTCCCCCTCCATTGTGCCAGTTAATCCACTGGGAAGTCACTTGGGCATGGCTGGTGAGGAAGGTGTCACACCAACCATGTAACCCCCTGGAGAGCACTGGGGGGGCCAGAGAGGGCCCTGGGGGGGCTGCCCAGGATCTGCCCTGGGTTACACTGCAGCCTCCACCCCGAGTCTGGCAACGCCACAACCACAGGACTCACACCTGGGAAGTTCCCACTCCTTCCCTGCTCTCTGCTCCCGCTGCCGGGGGGGATGCTGGAGAAAAACTGCTGGGAAAGAATAAAGAAGTTTTTACGTTGAAGGTGTCAGAGGAGCCAGAAGAGATTTGCAGCCTGGGTGACTTTGCAGCACTCTGCCAGCAGCCTGAGTGCAGCTTCTAGTCAGAAGTTTGGGTTGATTTCCAGAGAAAATGGTTTTTCTTTCTTTGAGTTTTTGTGTGCTTTCTGAGATATTATCTACAAATAAACTTCATCACCTTTCTAGCCAAAGGCACTGGCAAGGAGGGAACAGAAATGCTTACAAACACTCTGACATGATGGGGTACCTTGTACACAGAATTAAATTAACTTAGCCATTAATAACAACTTTTAACAAACTCCAGAACAATGGGTCAGTTCTGAAGGAGGAGAAATGATGTTGTTATCTATGCTTAAAAAGGGTAAACATACAAATTCTGGTAACCAATGGCCAGTTGTCAGGCCAAGAAATAAGAGTGGAAAAACTCATGTGAGATGAGGTCACTAACAAATTCTTCAGTTCTACAGCACGATTAATGCCAAGTCAAGTGGTTTTATGAAGCATAATTCTTAGAGAGAATTGCCAAGGCAGATGATACTTTGCTGACTGAAGGTAACTGTCACGAAACAGGTTTCCTAAAATAATTTGTTTTACTGCCTCAGGCACTTTGAAAAATTGCCTTATACCCAGTAATGCCTTATAAATAAAATGGATTAAAAAACAAAGTGAAACCAAAAGAGCAACTTTTTTTTGTGGGTTTGTTTTTGTTTGTTTGTTTTTTGGGGTTTTCTTGTGGTTTTGTTGTTTTATTTTTCCCCCTCTGCTCGTGCTCTTCATCTGTAATTATTTTCCCTCGTGGAATAAACTCACCCTGGAGGCACAGGAAGGCACCTCCTCATCCATAAAGCTCAAAAGAGCAAAAGGTTCAACCTGGGACACGTTCCTGCTGTGAGAAACCCCAGCTCCCTCCATCCTGGTGTGGGCAGCAACTGTTCTGTCTCCTCGACAGGAACGTCCAACGGGGCGGGAACTTGTGCCCAAGGGATCCAACGCTCTGTGTTGGGAGGAAGCAGAAAAGAGGCTTTTCATAAAAGCCTGGCCATGAATAGGCTGCCCCCAGTCTGCAGGGCTGCTGCTGGCAGCAACTGGCAAGCAGGGGCTGACACTCTGGTGCTGAGGGCAGCGTGGCCCAGCAGCCAGCCCTGGGCAGCAGCTGGGGATGCCGCCCGCACATCCCGCTCGTGCCCCTTCCCTCCCGCCTGCACCCGGGCACCCAGAGGCCATCTTGTTTGTTTAAAGCTCCAGTCATTTAAATTTTGAAAATATTATTAAAAAAAGAAAATTCCAAGCCAGATTTCTTTTGACAATTCTATCAAGAGGAGCTGGATGCTGCCAAGTTTCCGGGGTTCGTGCGCTAATTCTCAATTGTGCGCGGCGTTGCTGACAGCCATCTGCTTCAACCTGACTGTGCTGCCTTAAAGCCAGCCCAGGAGAAATTAAAATATCAAAAGGAAATATTGCGGAGGGAGAGGGAAGGGAAAAAAAAAAAAAAAAAAAAAAGAGGGCG
>NW_009952712.1:420734-458428 GCF_000747805.2 Chaetura pelagica
CCTCTGGCAAGGGTTCTGGAAACTCTGCTTGGCTTTCCCAGAGGGCTTCCCAAGGCAGCTTCCTTGCTTTTCCAGGCTCCTGCTGTCCTGTCCCGTTAGGAAGTACTGCTCTGCTGAACGTGGGCGAGAGCTGGTGGGCAGGGAAGCCTGGTGGCAGGAGGGTCCCTGGCAGGGCCCCGGGGATGTGCAGGGCTCTGGCTGCCTTCTCTGTCTGTGCTCAACTTACCCCATGACTAAATTAACCATTTATAATTAAAATGGTGCTAAAAAGCAGATGGAACATATTAATTAAATGTCACGGTTCGCTTCCTGTAGCCTTTTGATATCGAGTTCTGAGCTGAGCACACAAATTAGCAAAAGGAAAAGTAGTTTTCACAGGCTCCACGATCCCACCATCCCGAGGTGCTGGAGGGCTGGCAACCCCCGGGGGCCTTTTGGGCTCCTCATCAGGGCTGAGCACGAACCAGAGCCCCTGCCCCAGCCTCTTCCTTTCAGCTTTGGCAGCACTTCGGCTTAAAAAGTGATGAAGAGTGTGGCTCAAACCTTCCCTGAGGAAAAAAAAAAAGAAAGAAAAGAGGTAAAACCAATAAAATGCACTCACAAAGTGTTATTTTATCAGAACTGCCTTCTCTCTCTTTGAAATAAGTTTGTGGAAGATGGAGTTCCTGTCGCTTGAGCAAAGCATAATTTCCCCTGTTAAAACAAGGTCCATTATGCTCCATCTCTGTGGAACAACAACACAGCATTAAAGGCTTTATATAAAAATGTGTTTTTATACATATGTGTGTAGCCCCTGATTTTTGCTGCTGCTGGAAAATACTTGTGCAAGCACAAGTGCCTCCTGGCCAGGAGCAGAAGGTGGGCCAGGAGCAGGTGGGTCGGGGTGGGATGTGGAGGGAGCTCTGGTCCCAGCAGACCTGGCTGTGCTGCCTCCCCTTGCTGCCTCCCTGGGATTCCTGCCTGCAAACACAGCTTCTGTCACCTGGCCAGATGAACCTCTGCAGACTGATCAGTGCTCACTGTGCCAGGAGCCTGGAAACGAACGAGCAAATGACGGAAATCTCAGCCAGGTTTTTCCCTCCTGCAGAGCTGCTGTCGCAGGCACTAAGGTTTGGTGCCACCTGCTTGGGTCAGCTAAGAGTCTGACTCAGAGAGCCCTGAAAACTGGTAACATTCACTTTTCCCCTGAGTTACCCTGGATCCCATGGCAGGGTGGGAGGTTGATACACCAGCTCCTGCCACCACAGGTGCCATCAGTAATACACACCCCCCTTCTTATCTGAGCTCATTCTCGCAAAGGGGGCACAAGAAGTGCCTGTGTGCACAACCTGTCAGCCCTGCAAACACACAACGTCTCCTTAAAATAACAAGCCCAAGGTTGCCACCCCCCTCGAGCTCACTGTTGTAATTCCATATTCTTTATATCCCTAATATAATTTTACTGCCAGGGATTGGATTTTCTGTGAAAGAAAATATCAATACAGAACGATAATAAAAACGAGCAGAGAACACTTCATCATCAATAAAATGAAACAAATACTCCTGTGCTTCATGTAAGAAAACAATAAATGTTGGCAGGGAATTCAAAGAGTCACCAAAATGAAGATTGTGGGAGAAAAGCTGCTCAGAGACATGTCAGATGAGGATGAAGAAGAGGGACCTTTGCCCTCCTGACATATAAAGCTGAAACCTTTGTCAGCATCCCCATCAAAAGCCTAACCTGGTTAGCAGCAGTTAGGTTTGCTGCCTAGGAAAACAAGAGCCTGGAAAGATGAATAACCCTGTCACTAATCAGTGTGAAGCTGCTAATTTTAATTGAATTATAGCAAACTTGAATTTAAACAGATAAGTCCTAATCCTGTAATGGTTTATTTTTCTTTCTAGTATTTTTCTAATGTTCTAAACCACCATGTGACTTACACTGTTTAATCAATTTGTGAAACTTTGATAGTCTATTGTTGTTTTTAAACAAATCAGCAGATTGCAATTCCAGAAGAAGATTACAGGCTCAGCAGTGGGCATGGGAAGCTGGGCTGTGCCTGGGGAGGGGCAGCCAGCCCAGCTCTGCCAGTAGCTCCAGCAGGATGAAACACAAACGCTTGCACCAGGCAGTGGGGTTTGTAACATGAATTTGCTCTACGAGCTGTTGGCAGCCCGTGTTCACTCCTAGAATTCACTTCTTCAGAATCTCTTCTTTAGAAGAAGTTCACTTCTTCTAAACTTGGGTTCATCTGAGCAAAGTTCAGGCAGATCTGTTTTTAACACCTGTTTATAAGCCTTTAGAAAAATGGAATGTTTAGTATTAATTTTGGCTGCTTATGATCAAGCCAATGACTGAAGATTTGGAGAAGACTTTTGAAAATGCATTTATGCACAGGATGAATACCAGGGAACTCAGATTTCCTTCCAAATAGCCTCTGCAGAGTAAGATGCTAAATTTAGTGCCTAAATTATTAATGATATGATATTCTCTTGATCTTAATCTTTGACTCTTCTATGCCAGGCAGCAGAACACATGCTGAAGACAAACATCTTCCAGGGCTGCTATCTGCCACTCAGAAAAGATGCACCTTCAGAGGGAGACCAGACCAGGAAAACACACCTGCTGGCAATGGAGGTGGCTCCTTCCTCCACACAGGGGGGCTCCAGGCTGCTGTTTCTATCAACATCAATAGGATTCTCAGGGCTTTTGTGGGTCTCAAGGCCCATAAGAAGCCTCATTACATTTTTCATTTACTTCCTTGGCCTTGACCTTCAGCCCAGAGGTATGAGCTCGTGTGTAGAAGTGCTCCCAGGTATGTGGACGAGGAGCTGGTGTGGCTGCCACAGTCCCTGGGGCTGGGAGGCAGCAGACACACCAACACCACCTCCAAGCCCAGCAAGAGCCCAGCAGGCAGCCCAGGCAGGAGCCCAGGAGCTCCTCTGCATGTCCTGCCTCTGGCTCCCCTCCAGGAGAGCTGATTTCAGACTGATTAAGTCTCTCCATCGAGTACTGCAGCCAGACTTGTCCCAGGTGGTTATCTGGAGGTCTGCAGCTCTCAGACTTCTCCTGACCCTTGACTCTGCACGTCCTGGTGCTGAGGACAGTTTCCCCGGTCCGTGACTCGGGCTGGATGGAGCCATGAACCTCAGCACCACAGCACCAGCCTGGGTCTCCGCTGGGGGAAAACCAGCTGCTTGGTTTCTTTACAGCCAGTGCTGGCCACTGGTGAGGAATGTGTCCCTCTGTGGGTGCCAGCAGCACCAGCTCCCGAGGCCAGCCCAGAACACTGCAGGTGCTGCTGAGAGACTATGGAAGGCTGGGTGAGGTGGGAGGGACCCCCAGCTCACACCAAGGGGACAGTTTCTCTCTGCTTGTCCCCAGTGGCTGCTGGGGGGTCCTGGCTGTGGCCCTGCTGCCCCTTCTGTCCTCCCACTGGGGGCAGGCTGGCAGTGCTGGCTGCAAACAGCATCCCAAGGAGTGTGTCCATGTCTCAGGGGAGCAGCAGGGCTGGGATGCAGGAGCTCAGGTGGTGCCTGAGCTGCCCACACATTCCCCACCCACCTCAGCATGCTCAGGAGCCTCGGGCTGTGCCTGGGTGAGCACGAGAGCACCGTGCAAGAAGGTGACCAGCACTCAGCTTCTGGGGGATCTCTGCATCAGCACCAGGCAGCTTAATCCCCCTTACTCCTGTGTCTGGTGATGGCTGAGGAGACCTGAGGATCCGGGTGCTGCTTGGTGCCCATGGCACAGTGTCCCACAGGCACCTGCTGCCAAGCCAGGAGCTCCTGCAGCTGGAGTGCCAGAAGTGCACTTGTGTGCTGGGCTGTCCTGTGCACACAGCATTTCCCCAGCCCAGCAGCTGGGAGCCAGGAGCTGCTGTGGGCAGTTCACAGACACACTCGTGTGTGTCTGCAGACACCAGCTGTGCCAGGGGAGACCAGGACACACCTGCCCAGGCACTGCCACAGGCTCTGCCTGTCTGAAAGGGAGAACTTCAGCTGTAAAAAGCTGGCTACCTGCATAGGGGCAAGGTTCATTTTATGCAACACAGTGAGAAAGAGTGTGCATCCAGAATTTATGCTTTTAGAAAGTGGAGAGCTCTCATCTCACCTAGAGTCACCTGCTGACCTAAGATCTTCCTTTTCTCCTGACATCCTGCCTCTGCTGCTGCAACCACCACCAGTTTTGTTTGTTTGTTTGCTTACTTTTTGCACTAAAAGCTTTGAAAGAACTCTGAGGAGCATCTGTACACTCCAGTTGCACTATTATCTAATGGTTTAGGATGTGGCACAACTTATCTGGTAACACGGAAATCATGCCGGGTTTGTTAAATTGAGGGTTTAGTTGTGTGAGTCAACAGATTTAATTTCTTGGGTAATAAACTGCTCTGAAATGATTTCTGACTCATCCTTCTCCTGCTTTAGAAGCTGCAGGAGGCCTGCAGGCAGCCCGGGTTGGCAGGGACCCTATGCTGTGCCTGGTGGGACACCCGCTGTGCCCACCCATTTGCCACGGAGCACTTTGAGTTACTCCTCCCAGGGGCAGGGGGGGAATTGCAGCCCTGAGTCACCCTGCCCCTGGGGTGGATCTTCACAGAGCCAAAGCAGCAGAAGCCTGGGATCAGTTTACTCACAGAATCATCAGATCCCTGCCTTTTTCCTGGTTCTCTCCCTTTGCCTGTGCATCTGAGCCCACGCAGGTACTTGTGTAATTCAATCATTGGCTTCAAATGACACTATATGGTGATTTTTTCAGCTTACCCGTGTTCTCCCTTCAAGATGTGAGATGGTTGTTGGTGCAAGAGGAAGGAAAAAACCTCTGTGGACATGTGAAAAGATTTTGGAGAGAACCTGTGATTCTGAGGTGTATTCAGCCTCCATCAGCCCCTGATGATGAGCTGTCACCTTGCAGGTTTGACCCATAATCAAGAACGTTCCATCTCCAGGTTCTTTGAACTGATAAGGCTGTAACAGCATTATGGACCCATTTATCATCTCATATTTTCCCTCCTACCTCCACAGACATCCCAGGTAAGGCAACACGCTGAGGAGCTAGTTCTGGTTAGTGTGACCATTGCCTGCATGGTGTGTGTAACCTGTAGTTTCTGTAATGAGACTATAAATTGTTTCAATTACTCATCTTTGCTGTATTTACAGCCTTGACACTTTTTAATACTGCAATTTCTTATTCATCTTTGCTACATTTACTGCAGTGACACCTTTAAATATCATAACTCCTTTCCCTACAACAGACAGCTGTGAGTTTCTGTCTGAGTGAGATGAAATGCTTTGGGAAGTGATGAGAAGAGCTGGGCTCAGTTAACCAACCAAGAGACCTTCATGCAAGGAGCTTCCCAAAGCAGCTGATGAAGAAGCAGCCCCGTGGATGGCTCACCCTGTGACCAGCAGTCACCTGAAGGAAGGAGTTGCCTCTCATGAAGCAGAGGATCCATGTAAATTAAAAAGGAGAAAGAAGCATGACATGTTGATCCCAAACCTACTGCTGGCTCCACTGAGAGCAGGATCAGGCCCATTATGTACCCAGTTAAGCAGACCCAGCACCACGAGGAGGCTTGGCCCCAGGGATGGGGCCAGGGGTGGTGAATTCTGCTTCACCACGAGAGGAAGAGCCAACATCCAAGGATCAAAAAGCGGGGTCGCTACGAACACTTGGCTGCCACAAGCCACTTATCCCTGTGGCAACCTTTCTGACACCTCCTGCTCAAACCCCAAAAAGCCAGAGGACCAGGAGGCCCCACTTTCACAGCCTGTGCTGGTGGTGCAGCCCAGCTGCCAGAGCCTGGCAGCACCCGGGGCTGTGGGTGATGCCAGCCAGGCAAGGTGACCACCAAGGCTTTCCCGTGTCAGCCCAGGAACACTTGCCCCAGAATCACCACCTGCCATCTGAGCACAGGATTAACCTTTATCTGAGTTCCACATGTCAGTCCTTTGGCACAGGATTAGTGTGACTGTAACTCACTCTAACATGATGTGTGGAGAGGCTGATGGACACACGTTTAGAGCAAGGTGGGTGCAGGGGAAGAAGGTTGATGGGTGCACAGCCCCTGGACTGCCCATCTGCTGGAGCTTCTTTGGCTTCCTGAACACTCACAGCTCCTCCTCTCAGACACGTGCTCCACACATTCCTCTCCCCATCACTCTGTCTTGACTGGGACTGTGCTGATTAAATATATTACCAAGCAAGAGCAGTGACAGACTGATTCTGTACAGCTCGTTGCCAGCCCAGCACACCCAAACTTGGGGAGGCTCAGGTGACTTGTCCACCAGCTGTGGATTTGCCATTTTGATTCCAAAAGAACAGAACAGAAATGCATAGGTGGCTCTACACGGTCAATCTAAAGGCTAATTTTAGCAGTTGGGATTTGATAGGATTAAAGTCAAGCAAAGGATTGCTCCAAGGTCTTTGGCAAACCAGGAACAGAATGGAAAGCAGGTTCTTGCCAGCAGCATAATCCCAAAGATGGGCTTCCATGCCACAGGTTAATGCCAACACCAGAGAGGGAAGAGTGTCTTATGATCATCCTAATTTTTCCATTCAATTTTACAACCATGTCTAAGAAGCTCTGAAAACTCAGGAAGCAACAAAGTTATGTCACTGCAAAGGCTGTTTGTAAAGGAAGAGATTAAAAAATCCTGATGGGGAAGAAAGGGAAGGGGCTCTATACTGGCCTGATCTCCAACTTTCTGAAATGGTTCTGAATTTTTCTTTTAAATTTAATTAGCTCTGAATCAAAAAAGAATGGTCTGGAATGGGCTTCAGTATTTGGGGATTATATTTATTCATAAAAAGCCAAGTGATAAATATCATGTCAATTATTCTGAGATGTATTAGGGCATACAATGAAGTGACTGATTGCAGAGTATCAAATACTCTGGTGTTATCAGCCCTCTGTCTCCCTGGGTGATAAATGAGGGTACCAGAATTCAGGAGATATGATCACAGTTTTATTTATTGTTTGGAACTGGATCCTGTCCAGGTAATGGAGTTTTAGACAAGTTGTATCTTGCTTATCAGCATCCCTGAGGAGGCAGCACAGGCAGGACACTGCCTGTCCAGAGGGAGGGGACAAGGAGCAGCTGCAGTGTAGGTTGGATGGGGTGGGTGATGGATGGATGGATGGATGGATGGATGGATGGATGGATGGGATGATGGGATATTCATGTCACTGCCCTCTGCCTGCCAGCCCTGCTACTTTTCTGGCTCCAGGTTTATGCTCCTTTGAAGGCATGAAGAAAATCCTTCTCATTGCTTTCAGGAGGTGCCTCTGCTGTCTCCATAGGGCTTGCTTCTGCCAGCACATTTCTGGGAGCATGGATGGTCAGACACTGGAAGTGCCACCAAGGCTGAAATAAAAGAGAATTAGGAGATGGGGGAAGATGCTGGGAACTGCCTAGAGGGAAAGTTCCTGCAGGTTACCAGGAGAGAAGGACATCAGCAAGTGTGTTCCTGGGCAGAGCTCCAGCTTCAAAGCTGGGGAGCAAGTGGGGAGTTTTACTGGAAATTTCCTTCTCTGGGGACAAAAATTTGCATCAACCAACCAGTCATCACCACTAAGGGGGTACCCACTGAAACAGGCCTTGGTGCTGCAGCCCCTGCTCTATGGGGCAGCTGCAGGAGCAGGAGCAGGATCAGCACAGGGATGGGCACCCCAGGATGGCACCCAGGGATGGGCACCCAGGGCTGCTCCCCAGCCACCCTGAGCTCCCCGGGGTGCCCTTCCACCCCTGCAAGGCAGCAAGGGCTGGGAAGGGCAGGAGCAGGGTATTTCCTGGGCCTTGCTCTGGAATGACAAAACCCCCTCCCCAGCAGGGTAGCCGAGAAGAGGAATTTCTCAGGGATTTGAAACACTGACTGACACTGTAATGCTGATGAAGAACAACGACCCACACTGATGAAATACTTCTGAAAAAACCCTACTGAAGGAGCAGTGTCCTAGGGTTTGGGAAACTTGAGTGCAATTGGGTGCACAGGCAGAAATTGTTTCTATGCAAAACACAGCGAGCAAATAGAAGAGGCTGCCAGGAAAAAAAGTAAATGAAAACATTTCCTTAGTTGAGAAACCCACAGAGGAATCCTCAAGTGCCCAGTCAAAAACAGAAATTCTAATAATGTTCAGGAATGTCAAATGAAATAAACTGGAAGGTAAAAACTAAATAATAAATGATGAATTCTGTTGTGCTGCTGGATGTATTGCCAGGTACGTGCGTTCGGCTGAGACTCTTGAGAGCCTCAAGGACAGGTTCAGGTTGAGTTTATGGAGGTTTTGTTTTGAATTTGAGCTCGCTAATTATTTTAATAATTAAAAATGTTCTGCTAAAGCAGGTTGTAATTAGCTAATTATTTGCTCTGTTTATGTTTCCTGCTTATTTATGCCTTTTTATTATTCTCCTGAACTTGAAGAGGGGCTCTTCAAAGGTGCCAGTGTTTCCTGCTGGGGGAGCCAGGCCAGGGGGCTCAGGGCACCCAGCCCTTCTCCTTTGGCTGCCCCACTGAGGTGGGTGCAGTGAGCCCAGGGTGGGAGCAGGTGAGGGAAAGCTACTAATGGGTGGGCAGAGACTGGGTTTGGGTCAGTCTGGGTCAGGAAACAGGACCAGGTTCCTGGGGCCTGGGGGACAGAGCAGCAGCAAAGCACCACCTGTGGCTCCTTCAAAAATGGGAATCTTAGGAAGGATAAAAAATGGCGAAAATCTGTCGGCACTCTGTCCAGCCTGGGGGGCACGTCCCACCCCACAGGGACATGTCCTGCTACAGGACAGCCAGCAGGGCCACGGTGCTTGTCCCTGCAGCCCGGCAGGACCTGCTCCTGCAGCCAGGACTTTGGCTGGTGCCCAGGGAAGGATCAGCCCCCTTCCAGTCTGTCCTCCTTGCCCCAGCTGTGTGAAATCACGTGGCTTCTCATTTGTTGCTCTCCCAGTCAAAGGCCAGAGAAGAAAGATCAGAAAAAAATGGAGTGTGAATGAATTCCTGGAGAAAACACCATGAATTAATGAGGAGAAATGTATTCACATCCAGAAAGCTTTAGGACATTTATTACTAGTATCTAACAAAGACAGTGAGATAAATGGCAGCTTTGATGAGCCTTTACTGCACAGTTCTTTGTGCCTCATTAAATATGAAGAAGAAAAGAGGAGCAGAGGACTCCAAAGTCAAACCTGCACACTCTGCTAATGAAGGATGAGGCACGGGAGGACAAAGGACACGTTTTGGCACATCTGAGTGGCCACTGCTGTAACAGGTATTAGTGCTTACAAGGTGTGAGGGGGAGGGAAGAACATGCGGGAAGGAAGTTCCTTGGTCATTGCCTGGAGCCCAGTTTGGTACCTCAGCTCATGACTGGGCACAGACAGAGACAGGAACCTTCCAGCACCACAGAAGTGTCTGCCCACTCCCTTAGGAGGCAGAGCCCTCGTGGCAGCAGCTGCTGCGGGGCCTGGTCACCCTGCAGGACATGTCCCTGCCCCAACACAGCTTGTCCAGCTACACCTCTCGGGTGTGACTGCTAGTGCAGGGTTTTTATTTTTATTTCTGCACATGGAGTTCATTTGTTTGTTTTCATTGTATTCATTTGCTTGAGAAGATTAAGTGAAGTCCCACAGAGTGTGTGCCCTTACTCATACCCACTTCCTACCTAGAATTACAACACCAGCACTCTCTGTAGCCTTCCTGGGGTTTCAAATTAAAACAGAGCATGAATATTGATACCAGGACACACGTGGCACACCTGCAGGGTCACGGAGGAGGAAGCACCAGTCGAGGGGACTGTGCCAGAGCCAGGACCTGTGCCAGCCCTCCCTGCATCCAGACCCTCCATCCATCCCTCAGCCCATCCCGGGGAGGTTCACCCAGCTGGGATGGGAAAGGCTTGGCAGGAGGGAGGGATGGCAGGGGCTGCTGTGCTCCCCTGGCTGCAGCTGCCCTCCCTCAGGCTGTGGCTCCCACCCCGTGCTCCCACCCGGGTCAGCTCTTGTCAGATGAGTGACTGACTCCAGAGTCGGTGGCGGCTGAGGAGCGGTATCCCTGGCCAGGGTGGCTGCTCTGCCAGCTCCAGCTGCTGGAGCAAGGAGCTCTCGGTGAGCTAAGTGACCGTGCCGGGTTGGTGAGTTGGGAGGGCAGGTGACAGGCCCCCCACACCTGCTGATCAGCGCTTCTGTCCTTTTTGAAGCTCTTCGATGTTCTGCCGTTGCGATTTGAAAGTCTCCCGAGAGAGGAGAGATGGGGCAGCAGGTCTGTACCCAAAGGAGAGGGCAAACATGCCCGGTCCGTGCACCCTCAGGCAGCCAGGCGAGCAGGGCTGCAGGGGCTGCCACCAAAACACCCATCCCATGTCCCCCTTGGGACACACAGGGGCCTTCAAGAAGCCAGAAGTGAGTGAGCAGCAGCACCAGCCCCACTGCAGGGCAGCGAGGGGGGTTAAGGAGTTAAGCAGGGGAAGAGAGGGGCTTAGGAGGGGGATACAGGACCCTGCAATGGCTGCTACATGCACAGCTGCAGCTGTGCAACGGTGTGGAAGCAGAGACACGCTCAGCCCTGTCCTCTTGCAGGTGATTTTGAGGACACATTCCCTGGGAAGAGGTGCTGCTGGCTCGGGGCCGTGTTTCAGCGGAGCGGGGGTGATGTTTTGCCAGAGCAAATAAACCTGCTTTGGAGGGCCCGAGGCACCAAGTTATCTCTGCGTCCGGCTGGGCCCAGGCAGGGCTTCAGGGTCACCCTGAGCTCGGCCGGATCCCATTTTCACAGGCAGTAGTGAAGGGCAATGGAGAGGTGCTACTGGAGATGAAACGAGACTGTTCTGGGAAATCCCCAAGCTGGCAGCTGAGGGGGATGCCCCAGGCTCTGTGCAGTGTGGGGTGTCAGCACCCCCAGCCATGGGGGCACCACGGGACCCTTCCACACCTCATGGCAGGAATCTCCAGGAGGAGAAGCCCTACACACTTCCATACAACAGGTCACTGGATTGATTTATCCATGAACAGCACGTCGGTCCTGCCCCTGCCCACCAGCTTCAGAGAGAGGTTTCTTTTGATTTCCTGTTCCACAAACCATCATTGTAATAGTCTCTAATGTTAAAGCAGAATAATCTCATTTTATTTGCCCTGTGTGCTTTTGGGATGCAGACTAAAGAGGAGAATAAATGTGGAAGCCTCTGAAGAGTTCATAAAATAAAGGTTGAAGACTGAGAGCGTCTCTGGTCAGGGCCCTGGTCTCTGTCTTCTAGTCACTGACAGGCTGTAAGCATAAGTTGCCTCAGGTGGAGCACACCCATCCTTTTGCTGCCTGAATTATGGATGGATGTAGGTATCAAGGTGAAATTCACTACAAGTTGGAGGTGCTGATTCAGGCTGGAAAAGCCTGAACACTCATTAAAGGAGAAATAATGCCGACTGTATGCTTCTCCTCTAAAGGATGCCATGCAGGTAGAGCTGGTGTGATCTGAACTCTCGCCACAAAGGTGTCAGGCTGCTGCTCTGTCCCCAGCCACACCGTCCCCACGATGCAGCTGCAGTTTGTGTTCTCACACCCAGCAGAGGAGCGTGGTCCTCAGCACCCCCTGTTCCTGCTGCTGACGGGGCAGCTGACGTGCCGGCCACAAAGTGAAACTGTAATTCAACTGCTGGCACATTAGGATTTTGACATTAGGACTTTGACATCAGGACTAGCACATAAATTCCAATTCTGCATTCTGTCAGTAACTAACAAATGCTGAATTATCTCCTTCCTTAGACATACACCATTGGAATCCAGTTAAGGTGCTTAATGATGTATTAATACAGCATGATCTTCCAGCAGTTTCTGAACTGCAGGCACTGGCGCCAGGGCCAGCGCTGCCAATCAAATCAGAGTGTCACCACTCCTCAGTAAATAAAGGTTAATTGGATGTGCAGTTGGAGAGGATCAGGAAGGTCAGACAGAGCTGTGGCAGGTTCGTTCCTCCTTGAGAGCTCAGCCCCAGCTCCTGGTTCCCTGGAGCTGCTGGCAGCTCCTCTGCCCAGTGCTGCGGGCACTGCTGGGCTCCTCTCCTCACCTCCCACCTCTGCACAGGTTCTCAGACAAAATACTGCATCCCCAGCCCCCTCGTGACCCCCTGATCTCTGCCGAGGAGGGATCTGAAGACGTTCTTATCTTGAATTAGCTCCCTACGAGACCTTCTCCGCAGAGATCCCTGCTGGGGTGTCTCTGGGCAGAGAGCTCACTCCACTCTGCCCAGAACCCTGGCTGGCCTCCCATGACCCCTCCTGGGACTGCCTCCTCCTCCCCGGGACCCCTGGAGTAGGAACCCCCAAAGGCTGCCTGGCACAGCATCCCACTTCCTGGCACAGCATCCCACTGCCTGGCACAGCATCCCACTGCCTGGCACAGCATCCCACCACCCAACAGGACAGGTCGGGGGGGCAGCCACCTTGCCAAGCCATCCTGGGATGGTTCAGGTGCCCCTCCAAGGAGCCTGTTACCAAACACAGCAAAATGAGCAGCCAAATAAGCACAAACCCGTATCTACATTAAATAACAGGCAGTGCAGCATGAGGTGGAACTTCATGTGGGTGCATCAGAGACTTTATTATGGAAAACATCCATCCTGCTTTTCAAAACCCATTTATGTATCTTAAGTGCCTTTTCTCCTTCAGAGACTCTCTTTCAAACTCCCAGCTTTTGTTTAGCCTTTCGTTGCTAATTAACCCTCCTGAGCTATTTGCTCCCTGCTCTGCTCTGGAGGCCTGACCTTTCATTGCAGACATCTGATATTTTAAAGCTTTGATTAAAATATTTCCATTAAGTGCTTTTTCAATGAACAAAGGGCTTTTGACAGGAACAAAAATGTATTATCTGAAATATGTGGCTTTGCTAAAATGTATCAATTTGCACAAAACTGTATTAACTACACAAGCAAAAAATATCTTCAATTAAAAACCAGTAACTCTGCACTGGAAAAGACTTTAGGGTTTTGCTGCTTATTTATAAATGTTCATTTTCCCACCATCCATCAGGCCAGGTCGGGGGGGCAGCCACCTTGCCAAGCCATCCTGGGATGGTTCAGGTGCCCCTCCAAGGAGCCTGTTACCAAACACAGCAAAATGAGCAGCCAAATAAGCACAAACCCGTATCTACATTAAATAACAGGCAGTGCAGCATGAGGTGGAACTTCATGTGGGTGCATCAGAGACTTTATTATGGAAAACATCCATCCTGCTTTTCAAAACCCATTTATGTATCTTAAGTGCCTTTTCTCCTTCAGAGACTCTCTTTCAAACTCCCAGCTTTTGTTTAGCCTTTCGTTGCTAATTAACCCTCCTGAGCTATTTGCTCCCTGCTCTGCTCTGGAGGCCTGACCTTTCATTGCAGACATCTGATATTTTAAAGCTTTGATTAAAATATTTCCATTAAGTGCTTTTTCAATGAACAAAGGGCTTTTGACAGGAACAAAAATGTATTATCTGAAATATGTGGCTTTGCTAAAATGTATCAATTTGCACAAAACTGTATTAACTACACAAGCAAAAAATATCTTCAATTAAAAACCAGTAACTCTGCACTGGAAAAGACTTTAGGGTTTTGCTGCTTATTTATAAATGTTCATTTGAAATCTAGCAGCAGTAACAGAAATTTAGACAAAGCAGCTGAGTCAGAGCTGCCCCTGGAACACAAGGTTGCATTTGGGCACCGTGACATCAGGTGACAGCTGCCCAAGGGGTCCCAGCTGAGGCATAACTGGTTTCTGCTGGGACTCCTGTCCCCAGAGAGCAGTGTCACTGGAGGAGTGGCTGGAAAAGGAAACCAGACATTTGTCTATGTCGTTTTAACTGAATTAGTGGAAAAAATATCTTCCTGGTCATTTAAGCCAGATGATGGCCAGTCTAGCAACAGCAAAATCCCTAAAACCAGGTATTTTTGCTGTAGCCTGAAAGAAGTGAGGGACTCTGGGTTTGAGACTCTGCTCGTTCTGTTAACGACAGAAGGAATAAACAATGGGATGCAGCACATACTGCAATTCCAGAATGGATGATGGGGAAGTCATAGCAATGCCAGATCCTGGTGAGATTTCCAGGACACTCCTCATGTGCACGATGGCAGGGCAGCAATACCAGAAGGCTTTCTGGTGCCTGCAGCTGATTTGAGAGCAAGCTCTTCTTTAAAACACACCCACCCACACTTCAGCCTCTTTGCCAGCCCAGCACAGAGCTCCCCCGGGGCAAGAAAGCTGCCTGTGCATCTAAAGACAGCCCAAAGCATCAACACTTAGACCCCAGCTACTCCAGTTTTATACACCCTAATTTTTGTTCCAGTTTTGCCTGTTGCCAAATGATCTGATCTAGGAACATTAACTCTCAGAGCAGACGTGTTGCTGGCTGGACCACATGGGATGGTGTGGAGTGGTCCCTCAGGTCCTCTCCCCCCAGGTTTGCCCAGAAGCAGGGATGGGACATGCACCCACATGCTGCACAGCTCCTCTGTGTCTGGCTTCCCGTGCAGAGGGCTCAAACCACCAGCACAGCTGGGGACAGAAACTGCCCTGGGAGGTCAGAGCCTGACCCTGGCCCCTCCAGGCATGCTGTGGTGGGAGCTTTGCAGGGGCCCTGGTGGGAAGGTTGAGCATTTCTGCTCTCCTTGCACAGGGAATTAACCTGCTGATCATCTGCTGTTGGAGCCACCTCCACAACTTCCCCTGCAACCCTTGGCATCCTTCTCAGAAGTGCACTTCAGGGTCATTCTATTCCCCCACTGCATGGCTTCTGCCTTTCCCCAGTGTAATTTTATTTATCTAGTATTCCCAAATCAATAGGATATTTCCAAAGCTGTATTTTGGTTAGAGGAGGGTGAGTTTAGTTATAATCTTTGGATGCGTCTATTTTTTCAGCATGTGGCAGCACAAGATACAGATAAGGAGGTGAAATTCTTTGGTTTGTTTCCTGTCATTAAAGCCCTACTATTCCAGAGAACATAAAGCTCAGTCAACAGAAAGTCATCTCCTCTTCAACCATCACTTCACGATTGTAATGCCATCATTAGGAACGTGCTTCAAGTGTATGTGTAACAGCTTAGGGATTGTCACCTGTAACAAATTCCTATCTGGGACTTGTTTAAATACAACAATCTGCCTTCCTGGATCCCATTAGACCAGTGAATACACACTGCTCCTCAGAATTAGATTTGTATAAGCAAAGATTAGCCTTGTATAAAGTAATGTTACTTTTTGTTGTTCTGAGCTACACCAAATGTAAATCATGTCTCAGATACAGCAGTAACTCAAACAGCAAATGCAAAAGAAAATACATAAATATGGAAGAGAAAGATAGGCTATATAGGAACACAGTGCATTTGAAACTTGTTTTGAAAGTCAAATCCACACCTTGATTTACAATGCTCTGATGCTATTCAGTTACCCAGCAAATTTCTGCAAAATAAAATGGTCTCTGCACCTTTGTAAAGACACAGAGGAGGATGTGAATGGGCCAGCAGTGGCTCAGGCCTGGCAGAGCAGCAGCCCCAGCACTGGCACAGCCTCTGCCAGTTGCACAGACTATGGTATCACAGCATCACTGCCTGAGAGCTCCTGGTGAGCTGGAGATGCTCTCAGAGGGAAGGAGGAGCAGCAGGTCCTTGCAGGGAGCACTGGAGCACCATGAACTGCAGCACGTGGATCCCTTGCTGGCCAGCAGTGGCACAGAAATGGTTTGTCCAGGCTGGCTGCTCCCCCAGGACACCTGCACGGCCTTTGGTGGGTGGGTTGTCCCCATCCTCCCTGCAGAGGGGCCCCAAGCAGCCTCCCCACCTGTGGGGGTCCCACTGCAGCCTCCTGGGGGGATCCTGCAGCCCCATGACAGCCCCTGCCCCTTGCCCCTTCCCAGCTCCCCCAACAGACAGAGCAGCTTCTGTGCTTCCAGACAAGAGCCCAAAGGTCTGCGAGGGTGGCTGGGGCTGCTGAAGGAGGGTGAGGATCAGGATGGCTCTGGCTCTCACTCTGATGAAGGGCCAAGTGCTGTGTTTTTCCCTGCAGCACAGACTAATCCCCAAGGCTGCACAGTCTGGGCTGGTAGAAGCACCAACCAGTTCTCCTGGGCATGGAGCAAAGCAGCCCTTTCCTCTCTGAGCAGCAGTCTGTACAGATGTGCAAATAGAAAATGCTGTTTTGCTTCTCAAGGGATGTCTTGTTTGATGGAACAATGATAATAGTTTCCAAATGCATTTCAGCACTGAAGCATGTGCCTCTGCCTTCTGCAGAGGTCGGACTTGCTGCCAGGAACACAAAACCTCTCAGCAGTTACCAGGAAGAGCTGACTCACTCTTTCAGACTCCTCCAGAAGAGCCAAGGTGGAGCCCTGCAAGTCCTGGGCTGTGAAAGCAGCTCTGCTGGGCAACCTGGTCGCTTAGGGGGCTTCCTGCATCCCTGATGTCACCTCCGTGTTCTCCTTCCATATTTCCTGGCACACGCTGAGCAGGCACGTGTGGGATGCTGGGAGGAGGGTGCACTTGGTGCCCGGCGTTACAGGAATAATGGGGCAGGCCGGCAAAACGGGATGATGCTAAAGTGTTTCCATGCATCCAGGCCAATCTGCCTTGTAGAAATGATTCATGAGATTGCTGTGATGCTGGGGGAGCTGAGTGGGTCTGGGGTTACTGCAACCAAGGCTGGGAGGAGCTGCCCTGCAGCAGCAGGCATGCCAAGGGGCTGGCAGCGCCGCAGCTGCTGTGGCTCTGGTGCAGGCAGGGTCTGAGCTGCCCTAAATGTGTGTTGATCTTCCTCTCCACCTCCAGACCAGTGCGGAGGGGATGGCTCTTCCCTGAACAGGTATCACCCACATGGGTTTACAGGGGAGCACAGAAAGACCTGGCTTCTCTATTTCCCACAGGGGGCTTGACTGTGCTCTTGCTCATCCCGTTCTGGGATGTCATCCCATAGCCCTGTCTCCATTCCTGTGGGATTTGGGTAGGTGCTTTGCATCAGGGGACTCTGGAGGGAAACCCTTTCTGTCACGGGGCAGGGCAGCTTCAATCCTCCTCCAGCAGAGCTGGTTGTTCTTGCACCTTTAGCAGACCTAAACCCAAATCCACTTCTTCGGCTTCCAAACAAGCCGATTGTTTTCTACAGCTTGAGAAAAAGCTTGGAGAGGTATTCCCATGTTTGCTGGCAAAGGCTTTCTGACCAGATGGCAGAGCAAGAGGAGAGGCTTGGGGCAGGTGCTGCTCTCCTGTGCTCCAGAGGGACAAACAGAAGGTGGGCATCCAGACAGGGAGGTCTGAACAGGACTCCAGGGGGGTAAAAAATTAGAGAGAAGAGGTCAAGCAAGACCACGGGTGAGAATTTAATTGCACACTTCTTGTGCTTCCTGAGACTGGATTATACTGGCCAGGAGAGCTTTCTGCAGGAAACAGAAAGATGATAGCTGGTGAAATACTGCCCTGAGAGTCTGTGTGATGAGTTCTCTATTGAACAAACTTCCCCATTAACAGAGATGTGATGTTGGAACTGACCTCTGGAAACCTGGATGCCTAGAATATTTGCTCAGCAATAGTTTATCGCTTGAGAAACACTGCACAGAAGTGTGGTCAGACTGTGACCACCTTCTCCTCCTGCTGATCAACAGAAGATGAGGCAGGCAGGGGGTGATCAAGAATAGTCAGCCCAGGTACCAGGAGGACCTTCAGATGTTTGTGTGTCTTTGACCTCCATGAAGTTCCCAGCAGCTGGAGGTGACTACCTGTTCAGTCTGCTGAGCGCTACAGCCCCGTCACCCGCTGGACTGAATAACCAACCTGCTCCAGGATGCATGTGGAGCTGCAACGTGAGCCCAGGGTTCACACAGAAACACCAGAGGTTTTCAGACGTTTGGAAATGTTTGCCAAGGACCTGTATTTCCTGGCTTTACAGGAGCCAGGAAGCAGACAGACTGATGGAAATGACTTGTTGCTGCTCAGGACTGGGTACTTGACTAAACAACCCCTCTTTAGCAGCACAGACTGGAGATGACGTGCAATATTGGAGAGGTCTTCTTATGGGTTAGCTCAGCAGTCCATGGTACATGCAGGAGAAAGCCAGTGCTCTGACAACCTTCTTTACCATTTCTGTGTTGATTCTCTCATAAGGTCTTAGACAAACTGGAAGTGCCAGCCTGTACAGTAAACCCAGGCAAGCATTTCAGATGATCTCCAAGTTCTGTTTGATTCTGAGGAATTAAAGCAAGTCAGAAGTTCTGTCCAGCAACACAGGATGTTTAGGGTCCTGTGAGTGAAGATTCCTTGTAAGGAGGGTTTTTCTAACACACTGGGTAAACACTTTGGGATGAAAAAGAAGCCACCAAAAAAAAAAAAAAATCGATGAGATGAATAATTTGAATCCAAGGTTGTGGAGTTATTTTTACTTCAGCTTTTGAGGATGGTCCAAGCATATTCTAGGAAAAGAGAATAGTTTTCAATCTCCACAACATCTGTCCTTGCTGGGCTGATGCAAAGCCAGTCCCAGGGGCCAGGCAGCAGCTGCAGGCAGGGAAGGCAGGCAGGGCTGCTGTGAAGCTGCTGATCCTGTGCAGAGGATGGAGCTGGTGGCTCATCCCGGGGCTGGGGCCAAGGCAGCCCCACACCAGTGCCCTGTGGGGTCAGCCCCACGTCGGGGCAGTGTGGAACAGGCCCCTGTGGGGCTGCAGAGCTGGATCTCTCTGCAGGCAGCACCCTGGGCTTGGCTGGATTTGCCTGGTTTACTGGCAAGTTTTCAGGGACAGTGTCTTCTGAGAATGGGGGGGACTTTTATCACAACAAAGAACATGTTTTTGGGAAAAGGCTGTGGTGAAAGTGGCTGGTGACTAATGGTGATCATAGGGATGGTCCTCAGTGGGCGATCAGCTCCCCTTCCCTCAGCTGGGGACAACTCCCCCTCCCTCAATCATAGCTCTGCCAAAAACCTTTTCAGATTTCATTTATAAAGCTCCTCATCCAAAGCAATTTCATAATAAAATGAAGTATACACCAGTTCTGCAGGTTCTTTTCATCCAGACATAAGAATATCAAATGCAATCAGGGCTGTTTAACCTCTGCTGATTAGCATTAAGTATATTTTTACTTTTTTGGCACTTTGAATTTAATTGTGCAGCAGCATTGCACACAGTGTCCAAATTTGCTGCCAACTCATTTGGGTCATTTGGCTGGACTATTCCCTTGAAATGCTGGTATGATTCTGGTGTTATTGCACCACTTTAATCTGCCTGGTTTTTAAAATGTATTAAAAATAATTCTTGGAATGGCTTTTTCACACCAGGGCTCTAGAGGTTTGAAATTCAAGCTATCTGGACCTGTTCCTCTTTCAAAATCCTTCCTGCCAGGGACTTTGTGGTGATGCCTGAAGTTTTTCTTACCAGTCAGAAACTGGAAAATAATCAGTATTAAAAGACAGTATTTTCTTGTATCACTTCTAGCTGGAAGTTTTCTTTCTTGCTTTAGACTTTTGGGCCCTTGACAAACTAGTTTAAAAATAATTTGCTTCTCATATCTATTCTCATTAGTATAACTCATAACTTCCCTAACTTTGGGCAATGATATTCCCAACATAGGTGGGAATGGGAGAACAAGCCTGGGTCTTGGCCGTTGCCAGACTGAGAATGAGGGGACAACCCCTTGGCCCAGAGGCAGCAGAGCTGTCTCCTCCCATTTCTGGATGTTAAAGCTGGTCACATCCGTGGATTCATCTAAAGGAGCTACTTGTGTGAATTTTGTTCCTTAATTGAGATTAGCTGTTAAACCTTCACATGACCTTTTTATGAGCTTGGTGCAGACAAGTAGGAAATGGTTTGTATTATCACTTTGAGGTGTCCTACTTGCTGTACCTTACTCCCACAAATAATTAGAGAAGGAAGTGGTAATTATATGAATCTTCTGATAACAGCATTTGGCCTAGACCATGCCAGAAGTAGTAACTATAATTTAAGCTTAACACGTCCTATAAAGTTGACCATGAAAATGGAAATGTATGCAAATTCCAAAGCACCATTTGTAAGGTTACAGAATACATGGGATGTTTGCCACCTGTTCTTTAGGTTCAGCTGGTTAGCCTGATTTTCCAGATGGAGCAGGTGCTTTCCTTTGGATACCCCCCCTCTTAAACACAGCTCTTATCTTTTAGGAGGGCAAAAGCAGCTGCCTGTGCCTTGGCTGCATCTCCCCGTGGCTCCCACCACATGTCCCAGGAGGAGGAGGTGGGCACACCCTGGGTATGTACACCCAGCTGAGTCCCACAGGTCCCCAGTTCATCCTGCCTGAGCTTGCAGCCCTCTTGTTGTGGGGGCTGGGGGTGCTGAGCAGACACGGGTGTGTTGCAAAGCACAGACTCCTTTGAGTTCCTTGTGCAATTAAACTCTGGGAGCCTTATCAGAAATCATCAATGTCTGACAGACAGGGCACCCAAGTTGTTCTGGGGCAAGAGCTCACTAAAAAATGCACAATTCTTCTCTTGTAGGCTCTGAGGTGATTGTGGGTTGCAGACTGGCAGTGACAAAGGACACGGCAAGGGGGCAGGGGAGCTGGGGAGGCTCGTGATGGGCTCAGGGCCGAGGGGAAGAGCTGGGGTGCAGGCTGGGGCTGCTGCTGGGCTGAGCACTGGCAGTGAGGGGAGAGCAGTGGGGGCTTCATTAGATGACACCCCCGGGGGACGCTGAGGGTTTCTCTTGCCCCTTATTCCCTGCTATCCTTTATTCTCCATGCACAAGGGAAGTGTTGTGAAGAGAAGGTGCAAACCAGCAGGTCACCCTCCGAAGCACAGTCTGCTCCTTTGCGGTTTCAGTCGCACCCGCCGACTTCAGCAGCAAGCAGGAGCTTCTCCTGGGCTGTCTTCTGCTCAGGAGGAGCAGAAGCCTGTGGAGGAGCGGGTGGGCTCTGTTTTATGCCCAGAGAAGGGACCTCCAGGGCCTCAGTCCTATTCTGTTTTGTACTCAAAGGAAACTTCCAGTGATTTGGAAACTGGGTGATGATGATGATGTAAATCCCCAGCGTGGAGCTGTTCTGCCCTGTTCCCATTGCTGCCTCCAGACCCAGGCAGAGCTCAGCTCTGAGCAGCTGAACTCCTGGGCTGAGCACGAGTCAGGGAAACATCACCCATCTTTGGCACCCAACTTGAATTGCAATGTTGGTGAAGAGGAAAATGAGTTTAAAAACTGCGTTTGAAAACTGCTGATTGTCAGTGACCACTGCATGGTCTGTACCTGCATCTAGCATCAGTTTCTAGAACATAGTCATGGATTCAGCTAAATCCTGGTCCAGATTAGAGTTTTGGTCTGAGAACAAGACCTTGTCCCTTTAAGGGATGATAGGAAAAGTAACTTCATGTGTTTTTAAAATAACTTTGTGTAACTCATTCTTTAATCTGCCAATTTCCATTTTCATAAAAGTCTTTTCTCCACAGTTATTAAACATCTTTAAAATATAATTTAAAAAATGTAATAACCTTTATCATCTGTTCTACAGCTTGCCTTCAGCCAGTGCACTACTTGTGAATACAGAATTTCAAATTAAATTTACTAATCTCATGGAAAAGGGATACTTTAGAAAATACTGCATTCAGAGTTCATACTGCCACTGCAAGTTCAGAACAACCAATTCTATCAAGTAACAAAATAAATTATACATTCTCCCTCCTGGTTGAGCTAAAACATTTCACAAAATTATTGAAAAGCTTCCCATGTAAAACCAAAGGAAAATGCCAATTAAGAGCTCAGTCTGTGGCTGCAGAGGAAGCGGGGCTGGCTGCAAGGGTTCTGCTCCCAGGTGGTGACACAGGGGCTGAGGGTTCCCTGCAGAGGCAGCAGGGAGGGACAGGGTGTGCAAGACGTGCCCGTGCACCTGCCCCTTGCACGCTGAAGGCAGCGGGCACCCTGCCCAAAGGGACCCAGTTCCCTCCCTCTGGGTCTGAAATGGTTCTGGTGACTCAGAGCTCAAGGCGTCAAACCAGAGAAGCTAAACTCATTCTCTGTGATGTGAGTTCTCTTCGTGGCTTTTCCCGCTGCATAAACTCGCAGCTATCTGGAGTGCAAGGAAGGGCACAAGCCAGCAGAGAGCTTGTCCCTGCAGGTCCCTGTGCAGCCTGCCTGGATGCCAGGACCTGCTGGACTGTGTCATCCCCATCCCGGTCAGCCCATCCCCTGGGTCTGGGACCCACCAGCACTCCTGAGGCCTCCAGCCCTTCTGAATCTGAGTTTGATGTGGGTTCTCACCTAATGCACGGGGATGGTGTTTAGAGCTCCAGTCAAACCTACCCAGGAATACACTACAATGTCAACCAACAAAAATCCAGATGATACCTGCACATTTTCTCTGTATAATGGGGGAAAAAAAAAAGAAAAAAGTGAAGTCCTCCTTGCAAAAAGCCTTTTATAGGAGCAAAGTCAGGAAGCAGAACCCCCAGCGTCAGCCTGCCCTGTTCTCACAGCCCTGTCTGACACGTCTCTCTGCCCCGTGCTGCTGGCCCAGCTGTTTGCCTGTCTGAGCTCTTGTTGGGAAGGAGATTTGTTGGAGACAACCTCCTGGCCCTCAGCCCTGCCCTGCCAGCTGCCCTTGCAGCCAGCTGAGGGGAGAGGGCTTCTCCAGGGGGAGGGAAGATCCTGCCCCAAGCAGGTGATAACACGGGACAGGGCACAAGCCCTTGTGCCAGCTGTGGGAGCAGGTCCCCCTGCCCGGGGAGCCTTCACCTCCCTTGGGGCAGCAGGAGGTCACTGCTCCAGCACCAGCTGCTTCTCTGGGCCCTGCAGCTCTTGCAGGATAGATTTAAAAAAAAATAATAATTCCTTTTTTTCTTTTATTTTTTTTCAGAAAAGGTGCTTGAAAAAATATTCTTTAATGAAATGCTTTTGGGGATGCAATCAGGATATATATATATTTTTTTAATGGTTCATGTCATAAGTGCAAAGAATTTTGGCTAAAGTAAAAGGTAAGATTTTTTTAATCATCAACATGCTCATTATTCACTTCCCACTCTAAGCCAAGACAAGAAAAACAGCAGCTCCGTGATGAAAAGAAGAGGATCTATCAGGGTCCCACTCACTTCTCATGAACTAAGAACTGATGTCAGTGACTGTCAGATTCAAGTGATTTTCCCCATAAATCTCCTCTTTACTTGCAAAAAGGAATCATTGTTCCCTAACACTGCACAAGCTCTTTGTTCAGGTATGCTGTGTATAAAATTTAATGAGAACAGGCACTGAACACATCAAGAGCTGAGCATGTGTCAGTTAGGAAATGTGTGTGTTTGAAAACCTCTTCCTATAATTATCTCCATTTCCAGTTGCCTACTCGGGGCTGGTGAGGGGAAGGGGCTGGGCACTCCCTCTGAACAAGCTTCCCAAAATGGGAGAACTGGAACTGTGTGGGGCTGGGGAAGGAGAGGCAGAGAAGAGGGGGTGAGGTAACTCCGAAATCCAGCGTGCCCAAGGCAACAAAACTGACTGTTCAGGATTAGCTGGCTCATGTTCACACGGTGCTTCTGAAAGGCTAAATGTTCTTCCAGCATTTACAGGCAACTCCTGCCATTGTTGCACAAGGATAAAATTCAGCTTTTGTGCTGCTGTGATTCACCAACTTAGCTCTTATTTATGAATATTCTTTTAAAAATGTCAAGATTCCTCTGTCATCTTAGAAGGCAGAGAGCAATCAAAAGACTACATGCAAAAGGATGTAATGCAGTTTTTTAATGGCATATGAAGCAATTAAAACTTCACCTAACTCCTTGCTTCTGCAAAACCTTTATCCTAGAAAGTTATTGGGAAAAAAAAACAAGCAACAACCCTCTGCCTGAAAGCTGTTCCTCAGAACCAGAGCTTGGCCAGCCCTGGAGGCAGAGGTGGTGTTGCCTCTCACACAGGGTAGGGACTTGCCTTTGCTTGAGGGCCCAGCCAGAAGCACCCAGGGCTCTTGCACCCCATGGCCCCCAGGGCTGGAAGCAGTTGGGATGGACAGCGTTGGCGGAATAAAGCCTTGGTTGGTTGGGGTTTTTTTTTTCCCATCTCTCCAACCTCCAAAGCAAATGGTAAATACTTCATCCAGTTTGTGATTGCCTGCCACACTCTGGTAGCTCAGCAGGTGCCTGACAAAGCAGCGTGGCCCAGGTGCACTGGGAAGGGGCTGCTCCCCCTCCACTCCCTGCCCAGCAGAGACACCTCCAGCCTCTCCCAGGGCCCTGTTTTGAGCTCACTATTGAATTAATAAAAAGAGAAAGAGGTCGTGCCCATAATTTGTGCTTGGCATTAGGGAACTTGCAGGTTGTCAATAGCATTTTAAATTTCCCTTTCCAATCTATTAAAGTGTTTAATTTCATTTTAACCTTAACCAGCTCAGGTTGGTGGTAGCCATCAACGCCAAATTAATATTGCTGGTTTGCAAGTCATTCATTGATACGCCTGAACTGCAGCAGCAGCAGCTCGACAAAATAAAACTCTGCTTTGAGCACCTCCCAGGCAGCAGATCTGGAGGAAGGAGTTAGGGAGCTGCGGGGAGTCGCCTGCGATTAGAAGCCAGTGATCTTTATTAAGTGGCCTGTGCTCAGGCACCTGATTTACTGCCCTTCATCCAGCCAAGCCTGCACATGAAAGCAGAGGTAATTCCCCACGGCAGGGGCAGCGTGTGAGCACAATGCAGCCCAGAGAGTAAATAATTACACCCTCTTAGGGGTGCTTTTGTGCAAGGATGCTCTATTGATGTTTCTTGCCCATCGCTCGCTGTTGAGTACAAGAAAAATAAAATGGGCTACCAAGCACCTAGGAAACCATTTCAGAGAGATTATCTGAATGTTTCCGTGTTGGGTAGATTTGACAGGGCGGTGGATGTGTAAGGGATTGCTGCTTCCAAAGGGAAGGCAGCACAGTAGATGATGCAAATTGGCAGGATTACAGAATATAATGAATCCAAAGAAGATTTTAAAATATAATTGGAAAGGGTGTCAAAGGAAATAAAAAAAAAAAAAAGGTTAGTCTGTTTTATCTGTTCTTGGGACTTGAGCTTCCATCCTATTAAGAAATTTACCCGTGCCAGAGAAAAGGATGAGATGTGTCTGTGGCTCCTGTGAGGTCTATTACTGAACAATACACCGTGTGCAGGGTGATTGCAGGATTGTTGTCGTGGGGTTTTATTGTTCTTTAATTCCTGGGGGAAGAGAAAATCTGTTTCTTAGAAAATTCTTCCCCACGTTTTGATTTCTTCTGCATTTCCTTATGCTAATCAGGCGTGTGTGATGTGAACTATGATGGTGGGGACAGAATTAACCGTTTCCAGCTGCTGTGTCTCCTGCCTCAGCAACAGGGGCTGGAGCCCCGTGTGTGGTGGGCCTGGCCTGGGGCCCTGGGGGCAGGGGAGGCTGGGGACACAGCAGAGGGATCCCCAGCATGCCACTGGGACCAGGGGATCTTTCACAGAATCATGGAATCCCAGACTGGTTTGGGTGGGAAGGGACCTCCAAGATCATCCAGACCCACCTCCTGCATGGGCAGGGACACCTCCCAGCAGCCCAGGCTGCTCCAAGCCCCATCCAACCTGCCCTTCAACACTGCCAGGGATGGGGCAGCCACAGCTTCCCTGGGCAGCCTGGGCCAGGCTCTCACCACCCTCACAGCACAGAATTTCTCCCTCAGACCTCATCTCAATCTCCCCTCTTTCAGCTTAAAAGCATCCCCCCTCATCCCATCCCTCCCTGCCCTTGTCAAAAGTCCCTCCAAGCCCCATCCAACCTGCCCCTGAACACTTCCATGGTATGACATGAAATAAGGAGAAATGAGAAAAATGAAAACAAAAGTCCAAAGAGGCTAAAGTTAGATCATGGGGGGAAGAACTGCCAGGTATAGCTTCAAAAATAAATTACAAGTAACACTTTTAATGTCTCTGTTGTTCCAGGAATCCTTAAAGCAAATTGGAAATACTGGGAATGTCCATGGAGCACAGATGAAGGGTTGGAATAATCTTGCTGGAGCCTGCAGGGGACAGGGAGGAGCAGGTGCCCACTGACAATGGAAATGTTGATGCAGATGCTGTGTTGGAAATGTTTCTTAAAGTTGCTGAAGAAGCAGGAAAAAAATTATATGTTTCTTATTTGAACGAATTTTACCTTTTTATCTGGAGATGGTGTGTAGTTGAGGAGGCTCTCAAAAATGCCAGGAGCCTGAACAGCACCATAAATAGATTCCTGAATCAAATGTAAATTAAGCTTTCTGCTACATTTCTGTAATAATCCATCCAAAGAGGAGCAGAAGTTAAAAACCATAATAACAATGGGATAAATTATGCAGTCCCACAATTTCCCTAGCACTGCTGTTAGCATAACACTAGATTGATGTTGTACCTATTTTTATTTTTGCTGCTGGAACAGCCTTTGTCACAGGGAGGAGGCATAGGGATTTCAATATCTGATACATTTGGTGAAATGTATGGAGTGCTGCACTAATCTGACCTTTTCAGAATGTTTTCATTTTGATGGGTTCGCCGCCCCGGCGCGTTGCAACAGGTGGGGCTCCCTTTCCCAGGGAGAGGAGGGGAGCAGTGGGCAGCCACCCGACAGGTGGAATACTAAAAAGGTCAGCAGAGTATGGCATGGCAAGGTTGAAATGAGACAACGCAACCCCAGATACCTCATTGCAGTGACAAAAATTGTAGCAAGAAGAGAAAATGTCACAACACGAATCCATTTCCCGGAGGGCCGGGGGCAGGGGTGGGATGGATTCCTGCAGCCTGCACTAAACCTGCCACAAAGGCAACGTGCAGGTGCACAGGCCAAAGAGATCTCCTCACCACCCAACAGTACCAGAGCACGTTGGGCTGTTAAAAGGGCCACAGAGACATGGCAGATGTGCAAACTCTGCTTTATTCTGTGTTCCCTGTTCTCCCTGCACTGTCCTGGGAACCTGTCTCTCCTCAGGACAGAGGCAGAGGAGTCTAACAGTTTCTCCCTTCCCCTTTTCTAGCCACACGAGTGAAAATTAAAACATAATAAACAGAGAAATAGATTTTCCCAATGGCCAAGCTGAGGCAGCTCCTCTTCTGGAGGAGGGGGCCAAGTCCTCTGCACACAGGACCTTCTGTTTAACACCTCTCAGGGTTTGCTCTCCTTTTTTCTTGTATTCATACTCAGTAGCTCCTCATTTTCCATTTAAATCATTTGAGAATCTGAATGGTATTTAGAGAAAAAGCACATGTAAATTTTGTTGATCTGATTGTAACTGCACAAACATAATTTCACACACTTCCAGGGCCATAAAGAAGTACTTTGATAACTCTTTCTTTTGCCTTGAAAGGATAAGTCAGTCAATGATAGGCACAGATCTGTGGTGCCTGCCCCCTGGCTGGCAATCACTAGCCCATGGCTACGAGGATCTGCTATTTTTAAAAATCCAAACCCCAGAATTAGCATAAATAAACCTCAATTGAAGATGGGATCTCTTCCCACCTAAGGCAGGAAGAGTTAATTCGCAGGGTTCCTGTTGGCAATGAAAGCACTTTGCTGCTGCCTCCTCAGAGAAAGAAACAGCCCGGCAAGGGCCACACGCAGCAGCCTCAACAACAACAAAAAATTCCCCCCAAAGCCAAAAAGCAGCACGAGATGGGTCCCTGTGCCCATCTCTGGGAGCAAACCCCCCATCCTGGGCAGGAGCCAGGCATGGGGCACGGGAAGGGTGATGGCAGCAGGGCTGGTTGGGCCTGGTACTCACAAAACGGTTTTGCAAATGGTAGGAGTTTTTATTTATTGTTTTATTATTTAGAACGGTCACGGTCGGAGAGCTGATCACCAGCAGAAGAGCTCCTTGAAGCAGCTCAGCTCTCCAAAGCCATGCTTCCCAATGCTGGAGCCCAGAGCTGCTGGGGACAGCTGTGCACACCCTGGGAGGCTTGAGCTGGGTGTCAGGACAGAGGGCAGAAAGGGATTCCCCAAGGGAAAAGCAACTGAGCTGAGAAATGGGAATGAGGGAGTTTTAGAGAGATAGGGAATCTAAAATTATTCAGAAAAGGTGCAATAAAGATACAGGTGTGTGTGTGCCCCCTGCCCCCAGGAGGGACAGACGTGTGCAGGTACAGACCCAGACCCAGATCCCCCCGGATCTCTGAGCTGACCATGCCTCTCCCTCTCATTTGTGACACAACCTGCTGCACTCTCCGTGATGGCAGGAGATGCTCACATTGCTGTGCCACCAGAGTATGCCATGCTTTTATTTCTTACAGCCCCTCTGTGGCCCCAGCTGCTCCTCCATCCATTTCCAATCCCATTTCCCAGACTTGTGGCTAACACGAAACAAGCACTGTTACTTTAGAAACACAGTTGCACTAAATGACTCAGCCTTCCTTTCCTGTCACAATAATTGTCAATATATTTTTTTTCCCATGATAAATGTTACATGATGGGTTTTTTTCTCTTGCTTTTCAGGTTTTTCTGGTGTTTTTTGGTGTTGGTTTTTTTTTGTTTGTTTGTTCCTTTGGTGTTTTTGTTTGTTTGTTTTTAATGTTGAAACTCCCATGTGATCAGCAGCCACCCAGCTCCCCTGGACACACTCTCAGCTCAAGTGACTTTAAGCAACTGGAGACAAAGTGAAGAGAAGCCACAGGTGTTCCCAGGGAGGGATGAAGCCCCTGGTGGGTCATGGAGCTGGGGGCCCTGCAGGGCTGGTGGCACTGCTGGTGCTGAATGGTTCCTCTTCTCTGTCCTCCTCAGCCTTTACTCCCCTCATGTGCAGCTTCTGCTGAGCAGATGCACAGTCCTGGCATCTTGGGTGCTTCCCAGATAATTGCTGATGGTGGTGGCAGCCACAGCATTTTGCAGAGAGACTTTATTCTGCTTTTCAAAATATGGGATGATGATAACAAATTTTTTACAGGGTGTGTCTAATTCAAGGCCAAAAGAAAAATGGGGAGGAGAGAAGAAGCTTCCTAGCCCTTTGAGAAGCCTTCAGATCAGGCCTCTCTAAAACATTGCCCTGCTTCTCTGCTGGGTATTAATTATTACAGCTTGTGACTCAAGAGTTTTGTTCTCAGTCACATCCTAGTTTTCTTCTCAGCAGAGCTGCATGGCAAATTATTCATTTCCTCTAATCACAGGGGGGTTAGGATCTTTGGTGTGTGCAAGTGACAATATTAATTGCCTGGTGTGTGGTCTTCCAAAGAACAGAAGTTAGAAAGGATGATTCCACACCCCAAGTCATTAGGAGAACAGCACAATTCATTATCTGTGTGTTATTATTACTAATGACATAGTAATAGACTCCATACTAACAATAAATATCTTTTTATAAGCTCTGGGTTTTACTTAATAGCTCTTTTATCTGGAAGGCCGAGGTTTGTGCCACCCTCAGCTGCAGCACACATGTACTGGTGAGGACAAACCTGTTCAGCCTGGGCTTCAGAATCTCCAGGAACAAGACCTAGTGAAGACAAGAAGGACGTGGACAGGAATGATTAACCAGCATTGCTCTGGGTTTTCATGGGAGAGCTAACATCTTTATTCATAGAATCCCAGAATCCCAGGCTGGTTTAGGTTGGAAGGGATCTCAAAGCTGCCATGGGCAGGGCCACCTCCCTCTAGACCAGGTTGCACTCTCCCTTCTGGCATTTAGACATGTTTAATGCAGAAAAACCCACCTCTGGGGCTGGTGTATCACCTGGGTTCCCCACCCACATCCAGGGAGTGGGTGAAGAGCTGACCACTGGATTGAGATCCCCCATGTAGTTCCCTGCCTATGTCCTCATCCCAAAGGGCATCTGCTCTTGGGAAAACAATCTCAGGAGACATTTCTGCACTGAATCCTCCTCTTTCCAGTCACAGGTGTACAGAGCCCGTG
Organism: Chaetura pelagica; assembly: GCF_000747805.2. Taxonomy (NCBI): domain Eukaryota; kingdom Metazoa; phylum Chordata; class Aves; order Apodiformes; family Apodidae; genus Chaetura; species Chaetura pelagica. The sequence goes on from NW_009952712.1 coordinate 450,516, forward strand.
CTGGTGGCACAGTGGAATACAAAATGATTTATTAATGACAGGAAAATCTGCACCCTTGAATATATCCCAAAGCAAGGTTGATGTTATTGAGGCAGGGTCATTACCACCTCCTCTATTAGCAGGACCTGGAAAATAGATATTTTAACTTTAATTGAATTTCATATAAGTTGCAACCTGGCCTTTAACAGAGAGGCTTCATTTTAATTTATCAGAGACCCAGGCGTTTGCTTCAGGCTCACTGATTTAGTCTCCAGCGCTGCTGAAGACGTTCCAGCCCAAGTGTGGTGTGGCACAGAATGCAGAAACCTGACCTGGAAGGTCTGGGAGGATTGGCTCTGATGGAGCCCCAGCAGGGCCCACAGCTTTTGCCTGGAGCTGGTCAGAGCAGCTTCTGCTCTGCCTGAGCCCCAGCCCCTCCACAGTGGGGCAGCAGCAGGGCTGGGTGTCTTGGCTGAGGGAGAAGGGCCAAGCTCAGCCTGGGATTTACAGGAGCTCACTGTGCATTTTCAGTGCACCTATTAAATTATGCTGTAGAAAAACAAGTTAACAGTTTAAACATAGTGGAACTGTTTTTAACTTGTTTGTTTAGAAACCAAATATCTATTTCATATTACATTACACTGTTGAATTATTTATTTACAGCTCAAAATACCTGTGTTATTTGTGATAGCTGCTATTACAAATACCAAATTAATGTTCATTTATTTCTCCACTTATGTTGTGGAGATTGTATTATGACTTTATCAATTGGCTCTTTTTTTTTTTTTTCCAAAGAAACTTATTTCAATCCAATTTCTTATGTCATGTTACAGATAAATGAAAGCAAAGGCCCCCCATATTGTAGGTGAAATCTGTAATACCACGGCTCCAGAGTAATGCCTTAAACAATCAAGCTAAATATGTCAAGGGACTTTTTAATACGCTGCACTGATGAAGCAAGAGTATTAAATTTATTCAACCATGAAGAAGGCTTTGATTATCATACACCTCAGCTGTGCTGGTATGTGTTGACCACGAGGAAAAAAAAAATAAGAGAAAATGAAATGTGATTAGTTCCTGATGGGTTGAAATTCCTTTAATACCCGTAACATGGAGGGAATTCATATTAAGAGCTTCCATCAAGAGTAATTTTTTTCGTATCTGCTCCACAACACAATGAATCAGTGTCTTCAAAGTGTGATAACATTCTTATCAATATCTGAATGGAAACATATGGGATGCTGCAATTACTGGGATGTTGCTGTTTGCTCAGTCCAGTGGGACACACATTGTGTCCATCCCCGACGCCCTGCAAACACCCATCCCCATTATCACCCTCAGAAACAGACGTGGTGATTGCTCTGGGCCATTTTTTTTTGTTTTTTGTTTGCCAGTTGAGTTGATTGTGCTGATTTGGAAAATTTATTAAGTTACAAGAATTTTTAAATCATTTTTTGAGCTGAAGCTTAACAAAAGCCTCTATTTAAGACCTTAGCTAAAAAAAACAAACAAACAGAAAAAAACCTGTAATGCATTTGAGTGAGACACAATTATAATATGCATAAGGTATTGCCAGGAGATGGAGAAATCATGAGGAGGTTTAAAAGGGCAATAACCAGTGACAGGGCCCTGGCAGCCCTGCAGTGTGTGCTTCCCTGTCCTCTGGGCAGGAGCTGGCTTTGCAGAGCTGCAGTGCTGCATCTGAACTGTTCTTAAGAGGGCTCTAGTGCCCACCTGCACAGTACAGAGGGTCACAGCTGAGTTACTGCCACTCTGCTTTGCCTCTGCTGCTGCCCCAGGGGCTTCACAGGCTCTCACTGCCAGCTCTGCCATGGGGGAGCAGGGGAATGTCTCGGGGCTCCCCAAGGAGTGCAGGATCCCCTGACAAGTGCTGAGCATCCTCAATTTGTGTCCATCACTTGTGGTGATGCCACAGTGGAAATGTGGAGCCAGCAGAGACCATGAAGTTCATGCAGGGGGGCTCTGTGCTGAGGTCCAGCTGCTCCTGCCAGGATGGGCCAGGCTGGTGGGGAAGAGACCCCTGGGGCAGCCAAATGGGGGGTTCCTGGGGCAGGACCCCCCTGTGCTGGCAGAGCAGAGCTGCAACAGCCCCTGGGGTTGTCTGTGGGTGATCCAGTGCCTGCCAAGGGCCGTTCCCGGGGGATTCAGAGCTCTGGGAACCACTCATGGCCAGGGCAGGCAGGGTGGTGGCAGATGGACACTGGAAAGGGACAGTCCCCTGGAGGGGCCTGGGCTGCCTGCAGGGGCAGCTCACTCCCAGCAGCACCCGTGACAGATGAGGCAGCCACAGTTTCTGCCTGTGAACGGCGCCTGTGCCGAGGGTGATGAATGCAGCCTGCAGCCAGCTCCTGCAGGGCTCACTTCTTTATTTTAAGAGGGACATGCACATGGCTAAAAACACTTGCAACATGAATAATACTTCCCCTCAAGAAAGACTGATGTTCGAGGCGCAAAGACTCCTGCAGCACACATAGCTCCTGGCAGACAAGTAGCACTGCTTTACCTTCAACGTTTGAAGTCCCAGGCAGGGGGGTTTAATTCCTTCTCCTCTGAGGAGCCTGCTCCCGAGCTGCTCTGCCCCTTGCCCCTTCCTGAGGACTCCTCCTGCTTCAGGACAAGTCCAACCCATGAGAGTTGTGCCACAGTTCCAGGCACCATGAGGCTGAAGTCATGGCATGAAACGCTCTTTGCAGCACTCAGGGCAACGAGAAGTTTGGAGGGGCTGGGCTACAGATCACACACCTGGTGGCTCCTCAGCTCAACACTGAGCCCTGAGCACGGGCCCTGGGGAAAGCTGTGGGAGGCAGAGAGCCCCAGCCCCGGGGCACCAGGGGAGCTGGTACCCGCAGCCCCACACAGAGCAGCTCCCCTGGCTGCTGGGGGAGGCTTTCTCCTCTGAGAGGGGCCTTTTGCCTTTAGTACACAAGAGATTTTTATCTCCCAGTTTCCTCAGCAGGCTTATGGAAATGGCGGGTATAGAGCTGGAAGAAGAGAGCAGCCCCCAAGGCAAGCTTAAATGGAAGCCAAGTCATTACTGAGCAAGTGAAATAAATGCTGGGTATTGGCAGGAAACAGGGAAGAGACAAGACACACTGAGCATGAGACAGGAAAATGGCAACACGTAGGAAATGAACAGGCCTTGGAAGTGTAGCTTTTATGAAAGACTAAGGTCTCTGTGCCTTCTGAGTGGAGTGCTGGCTGGAAGAAGGCTGGAGCTGCAAGCAAATAAATGTTCTTCTATTATTTGGTTTCTCCTGTGTTCATGGAAACAAAAAATTGAGTTAAAAAATACCTGACTTCACTATAAATTTTTATTCCCAGCAGAACCACAGGCAGAGCTCACAGCTGTGGCCTGAAAGGGCTCTCTATTGAGTAGTTTGTGAAACATCTCACAGTCTGTTAACTCATTTGCCTCATCACTCAGATGTTGGATAACAGGTGAAGAATGGGAGTCTCAGGTTTTCATAGCTCCTCACGAGGCCCTTCCTCCCTTCCAAATATTCCCAGGTGAGGAAGAATGTTACCCTCAGTGATGTTTTGAAGATAAAAGCAGATGGGAAGGAGAAGCAAGGCATAGCAGAGGAGTAGCCACACTGGCTCCCACTAGCCCCGGGACCTGCAGGGCCTGCTGTGCTGCCTGCATGGGGACCTGGTAGCACCAAGGTCCTGCAGACCCTGGCTGGGGCCTCCCTGCCCAACACATCTCATTTCTTTCTTCTAAATGGTCTAACAGCTGCTGGGGATCCCACAGCCTGTTGGCATCCTCCATGCTCTGTGTCTTGGGTCCCACTCTTTGCCTCTGATTGCATTGCCTTTCCTCCTGCCGATATTCAAATGAAACAGAAATGTATTTTTAGGTCTCTTCTGATTTAATGCAGGTTTGTCCAACTACAGTCTTCCTCTTCAGCTTCCTTACAGCACAAGAGCAGTCACACCTGCAGAAGGAGTGGTTGCAGGTGTTTGCCTCTGAGAATGTTCCAGACAAGAACTGTTGACCAGAACCTTCTGCAAAGCTGGGTGGCTGTGGTACTGAGAAGAGATGGGGCTCTGGTGGAGAAGGACACAGCTTCATGTGCCTCACTGTGCTGCCTCCTGGTGTGGACTGCACATTGCCCCGGGCTCTCCCCTTGGGCAGCTGTAGCACAGATGGCACAAAAGGGGGAAAAACTTGATGAGGATCAGTTGGGAACAGCCTCAAAGCAATGGCTCAGGGACAGTCGTGGAGCTGCTCCCACCGGAGCCGTTTCTGTACACGTGGTAGATCAGCATGGATCTCTTGGTTCAGGGGAGTGAAACCTCTGGGATATTTCCTCCAGGTGCAGCAGCAATTAGGGCTGGGTGAGGCAGGGAGGGAAGTCTCGGAAAACCTTGCAGAGCTCTCCTGAACTCCCCTTGGAATCCATGTGAGTGGCACTGTGCCGAGCAGGCACCGCACCTCCTGCCAGCCCTAAGGAACTCCAGTGATATTTCAGTAGGGTTCAGAAAAAAGCAGAGATAAAAAAAAAAAAAAGACAGATTCACAGGATCATGGAATAATATTTGCTGATTGAGAGGCACACAGATTTTTTTTCTTTTTTAAAAAAAGTACAGGGGACATCATTTGCAAGGTGTTCTTGTGAAGAGAGAAGTCCCATGACAGATTTGAAATCCCTGGCAGTGCTTTATAACTCTATCAAAGAAAAGCATCAAAGTCAGAACTTTGTTCTGGAATAAAAAAAAAAAAAAAAAAAAAAAAAAGGCAGAAACATAATCAATAGAAACCACAACAAAAGATACGATCAGGATAATCATGTTGTACCATCAAAAAGGTACAGTTCTTGTGCCTTTTGTGATGTTTTCTTCATGACAGTTTGGTCTCAATGGCACAGTGAAAATACCTTGTTTGTCTGGTGATTGACAGGAAATTGAAATGCCAGCAAGCAAATGCCAGCAGGAAAAAAACCTTTGTTCACACACTGCACCTTAATGGATCCAACCAGTTCCCTTGTAAGCTAATGGGTAATTGGACCCATATGGCACCCAAAAAAGTGCAAATCTGAGTTTTCAGTGTGAGGAGAAGTTACCTGGGAAACTCTCTACATTTAGTCACTTATCAATATTCAGTGCTATTGCCAAGACAAGACAGAGGAGTAAGACAGAAACCTGAGAGCTTTAGGTAAAACAGCCTTATAAAAGCACCAGGAGAGAATGTGATCCTGCAGCAGCTTCCCTGGGCACTGAACCTCAGTCCTGAGCATCCTAGCAGAAATAAATGTCAACTGTGTTTTCTGTAAGAGCAGAGCTGAATGGTCCATATCTGAGCACTATTAATAGTGTTGCCTTTTTTAGTCCTTTTTTTTTTCTCTCTAGATATTTGTTTAAAGAACTTTTAAGTATTTAAAAGTTTATCCCTCTTTTTTTGTTGTTGTTTGGTTTGGGGTTTTTTTTGTGGTGTTTTTTGGTCTTTTTTTTTTTTTTTTTTTTTGTTTTTTTTGGGTTTGGTTTTTTTGGTGTGTTTCAGACTGTCATTTCTGGGTAGCAGTGATCTCTGAAGGGGATCTGCACTGCAAGGTGAGTGATGGTGAGCTGGCTGGAGCCCCGACACGTCCCCAGGTGTTGGGAGGTTTGTCCACCACGTGGCCACTGAGCTACTGATGTGCATCTCTGGGATGGATCCTGCGTCAGGCAGGGAAAAATAATTGTTTTCCTTGTGCATGTTTGATGTGCTGCTTGTGTGTGCTGGCACAAGCCTCTCATTAGTGACAGTCTGTGACTGAAACAGTTTCTGTCTGCCTACTTTAGCTGCAAAACAATAACTTTAATCATAACGAAGGATGGGCCAACATTCCCTGTCCTTCTTGAGCTGAGGGGCCCAGAACTGGACACTGCTTAGACTTACATGGGGAAGAAAAGAACAGTTTCCCACAGCTGCCCATGACAGAAAAAAGGTGTCTCAGTTCTCCTTGTGTCAAGGATTTAAATCTAGCCAATAATGTCATTTCTCATTCTCATTTATTTTAGCAAATAATTTTAGGGATGACTGGATTCTTTCCAGCTGCTACTATACAATGAGAGTAATTAAGAGATTTTTGGATATAGAAGGTATTCAAATCCTGTACAAGACCAACAGGTATGCCCGTGATTTTACGGAGCATTTCCTCCTCTTCTGCAGACACCCCGATCACTCAAGGGCAGCTCTTCTCCAGGACCCCCTTCCACCAGAGCTGGGAAGAAGGAAACCCCACTGTGGTGGGGATGCAGCCCTTCCAACGAGGATTGTTACAGTTTCTGCACTAAGGGCAAGGAGGGAAGTTTAATTAGCAGCAATTCTCCCTCTCTCCCCTGGCTGCTGGGAGCAGCCCAGCTCCTCCCAGAGCTTCCCTGGGTTTTGTCTCTGCAGCCCCCAGCTCCTCAGAAGTGCTGGCAGGCACCAGGTGCTGCTTGTGCCTCGCCTGGAGCTGAGTGGCAGGATTCAGGTACTTCAAAGCCTTCAGGTGATTATTTTCTATACTTTAGTTACATTTTAAAGTCAAATGATTTCTCAGAAAAAAATTACATTCACTTAAATCAGATTCGTTTAAAACGGCAAATAAAGTTCAATTAAATTTTGTTTTTAAAAGGCTGAAATAAAGCATTTCAGTAGTTGACATATTTAATTTCAACCGCATTAGTGGAACATTTTTGATCTTCATTTTACAAAGGGCTTGTCCAAGTGAAGTCATTAATGCTCACACTTAAAAAAAGCAAGACTTTTGAAGATTAGCATCATGACAACATTTCAGTAAACCTACAGCAAAGTGTTTTTATTAATTCAAAATTACTTTAAAATGCATTAGAAATTTCCATTTGTTTTAATTCAAATTTGAAGACGGAAAATCAATCACCTGAAGCAGAAACACAGATCCTGCTCAGATGATAGAATCATAGAATATGGTGGAGGTTGGAAGGAACCTCTGGAGATCACCGAGTCCAACCCCCTGCCCGAGCAGATATGATAGGACTTCTCATTTATAAAGTCCACACCGATTTTGTTTTAAAGTCTGTGATTTTTAAGACATTAGCCTCGGTCAGAGTAAAACCCAGGTGACTCAGAACAACCCCTGCTCAAACAATTTACGTTACAATATTACTAAACCCGTTGTGCTGATGATAAATGGGGGTCTAGCGGGCACGGGAGTGGGAACCAGGCAAGGATGTTTTTCGGATGGGAGGGATTGCTCCCAGGGAATGCTCCTGTCTCACCCTGCCAACTCTCAGGCCAGAGCTGCTCACCCAGGAGAAACCCGTGGCTGGCAGCCAGTCCCTTCCTGACAGGAAAGCTGGGAAAGAGACTTGTCACAAGGGTATGGGTGGCAGGATAAGAGGACAGGTTTCAATCTGAAACAAGGGAGACTGAGATGAGATCTTTGAAAGAAATTCTGTGCTGTGAGGGTGGTGAGAGCCTGGCCCAGGCTGCCCAGGGAAGCTGTGGCTGCCCCATCCCTGGCAGTGTTGAAGGGCAGGTTGGATGGGGCTTGGAGCAGCCTGGGCTGGTGGGAGGTGTCCCTGCCCGTGGCCCTGGATGATTTTTAAGGTCCTTTCATCAAAGCCCCTGAGGAGAAGGGCTCCGGAAGGGAGGATCGCACCGGGGACCCTTCCTACCGTGGCACAAGCACGAGGAGAGAGAGGGGACCCTGCACCCCAGAGCAGCTCCTGAGGAGGCGGCTCCGATGGGGCGGGAGCGGGAGAGACCCCTGAGGGAGCTGGAGACACCCCTGAGGGAGCGGGAGAGACCCCTGAGAGAGCTGGAGAGACCCCTGAGGGAGCTGGAGATCCCTGAGGGAGCGGGAGAGACCCCTGAGGGAGCTGGAGATCCCTGAGGGAGCTGGAGAGACCCCTGAGAGAGTGGGAGAGACTCCTGAGGGAGGAGGAGAGACCCCTGAGGGAGCTGGAGA
>NW_009952712.1:458796-496932 GCF_000747805.2 Chaetura pelagica
ACAGGGACAGGGACGGGGACCGGGACCGGGACCGGGACAGGGACAGGGACAGGGACAGGGACGGGGACGGGGACGGGGACCGGGACCGGGAGAGGGACCGGGACCGGGAGAGGGACCGGGACAGGGACAGGGACCTGGCTCTGTCCTGACACTGCCCTGAACACGTTTGTGACCATGGATGAGGTTGCCCCTCAGTCTCCTCAAGCTGAACAGCCCCAGCTCCCTCAGCTTTTCCTCAGCAGGGAGATGTTCCCCTCCCTCCATCATCTCTGTGGCTTTGCCCTGGGCTCTCTCAAGCAGTTCCCTGTCCTTGAACTGGGGCTGTGAGGGGGGAAAGATCGGGGCTGTGGGGGGAGAAGGGCAGAGCACTGGCATCTGACCTGTCTCCCCCTTTGCCCGGGCAGGTCTGTGGCTCCTGCAGCCAGGGAGGCAGGAATGTTGCAGGGCCACATCTCCCGGCCTACAGCTACATGATGTGTTTTTTTCCTGGCCCAGATATTTTGAAAGTAGTAGTGATGGTCTAAAATGTGCAAAGGAAAACGGTGTCCTGAGATACTCCAGAAAATGGTGTCTGTGTGTGTTTTCAGAAGCCTGAGATGAAGCTGTACGGCCTGTTCTGCTCATCCCAGTGCACATAATGTTACCTGAGGCCTTGAGACTGTGCCAGTCGCTCAAACGCTGGTGAAGACTGTGGGACGTAACCACAGGGCTTCTGGAGGGACACACAGCTCATCCATGTCATTCCCTAAATGGGGCTAATGTGCACATTTTGTAGCTCTGTGTTACGGATTTCAGTTCATACCTTTTGGATCAGACATTTAACCCTTCTTACTCAATTAGAGGAACGGAGATGGAAGTCCTTCTCAAGGAAGGTCCATTTATAGTTTTTAATTCAGCGTGAATTAATTGATGGCCTGGGGACAAAATGGGTGAATTCTGTCGAGTACTTTCCCAAGGTTTTACAGGATCCTGTTCACGGGGATGATGGGTTTAGAATTTCCTTTGCCCCTTTCGACCCTGTTGGTGACATGGGTCCCGAGGCAGGCACCATGTCCCTGTCCTGGGGGCACTTGGGCACGGGACACAGTAGGCTTCTCCCAGGGCTTGGCTTTCTTTTTTTTGTGATAATATGCTGTCTTTTCATGGTATTGAGAAGATCCCTCCTAGCCCTCTGCGGTGGCCCCATGACTGCTGGGGCAGCACAAGGCAGGTGCACAGGGTTCACAAACTCGAAGGCTCACATTAGGGTACAACTGGTCCCCCATGCCCTGATGCATCTGTAAACTGCTTTTTTCCTTCAAACACCTGAGACTTATGTCAAGAAATAATTTTCCCCTTATCCTTTAAATCTTTCTGCCTACAGAAAGTGACAGCTGCTGATGAAATGACGATGTGAGCCAACCAGCAATCGCTGCAGGCTGCCGGTTGGGATAACTGGAGGGCTTGGGAGGTTTAATTTCAGGAGGAAATTGTTTTATATGGGTAAACCATGAGTGATAGGGTTATAACAGCAGCTGACAAACACGACCACATCACTTCATGTTTGCTTCACCTTAACTAACTCTTTGCCTTTCTTTTAATGTCACATAGACTTTTGGAGTAATGTTTCAGTTTAGCTCTTTAAAGTTCCTGGGAAGAGGTACTCCCAATGTTTCCCTTCTGCCAGGCAGCACAAGCAGAGGGTCAGCAGCTGACACTGCTATCTGAGACTGTAATTCACTTCCTTGATTTAATCTCTGAGAAAATGGAGAAGCATGATTGCACATGACATCCAGATTTCCTCCGTTGTCAAATACATCCAGGATATGGTGCAGTCTGAATGATCAGCAGGATAAAAGTGCACCAGGCCAGTCAGGCTCACCATAAATTGGGTATTTTTGAAGTTTAATAAAGTAGCCTCCATGAGGTCTCAATCAGGATGCTGATGTCCAGGGATGCTTCTGGACATCAGCAAGCATCACTGACACCAGTCCCTGCAAAGCACCTGCATGGGCTAGAGCTGAGGGAGGGGCTGGTCTGGGGGAAGGTGGGATGGGCTGGCTGGCATGGGTGGGATGGGATGGCACAGCACGGCATGGCATGGAATGGGTTGGGATGGGATGGCACAGCATGGCATGGGTGGGATGAGATGGCACAGCATGGGATGGGATATCAGCACAGGATGGCATGGGATGGCACAGCATGGTATGGGATGGGATGTCACAGTATGGCATGGGATGGGATGATACGGCATGGCATGGCATTGGATGGTGTGGGATGTCACAGCACAGCATGGCGTGGGATGAGTTGGGATGGCATGGCATGACATGGCATGGCATGTCACTCAGCCTCCCTTTGCCAAGGGCCCTGCCTGTTCCCCTGCCCAGAGCAGGCTCAGGCTGTGCCTCCAGGGCTGTTCCCAGCAGGCTGTGATGGCAGCACCCCCCGTGCAGGTTGTTCTCTGGCAGCACCATGGGAGAGGGCTGGGTTTCAGTTTTGTGTTTGAAAGTTTGGCACAGCCACCAAAAACGTTTTCCTGGCTTTGGGCTTCTGCTCTGGCACAGCAAGCTTCTGTTCTCTGCTCCTGGCTGGAAAAGCCTGCAGGCTGGGAGGGGATCTCTGGTTGCTTCCATTTTCCAAGAGAAAGATGTTGATTATTCAGTAGTGTGAGCTCAGGAGGCTTTGAAAATGAGCAGTGCTCCAGCCTTCCCCGTGTCTCTGCTGCTTGGAGTGCCCACCCTTCTCTTCTTCTCCAGTGATTCTTTAGCTAACATGACATTAATTGTGATTGGAAAATGATTGAGCCTGCAAACTGTGAGACTGTTCTCACTTAGCAGCACACAACTATCCCTTTGATTAGATTGCTCTCTCCTTTCATTACTGAACAACTTTAGGCTTTAAAAGAAGTTAGAAGTGAATAATATTTGTGTTGAGGAGTCCTTCCCACACCCGAGTGAGTGGATGTGTGAAAGACTAACCTGCAGCTGGGCTCAGCCTGGGCACCTTCTTCTCCATGGTAGCTTTTCAAGCTGTACAAAGTAGGGATCTGCTCCCCAGGGATGAGCACCTGGTCTTCATCCATCTGCCCATCAGGGCTCTTCTGCCTGCAGACCCATCACACACAGCTTTGGAATTGCTTGTGTGGGAAGCAAATTAAAAAAACAACTACAAAACAAACAAACAAATAAATAAAAACCCAAACCTACCAACCAAAAAAAACAACAAAACCCCCAAAACTGAACAAAAAAAACCCACCAAAAAACCCCCAATCCCTCCCAACAAACGACACACATGCACAAAGAAAAAAAAGGAAAAAAAAAAAAAAAGAAAGAAAAAAAAGGAAAAACAGTCAACAAAAAAATCTCCAAAGAAACCACAAAGCATTGCAGAATCCTTGCAGAAGCTTCATGGAGGTGACGTCCCTGGGGAGAGAGGTGGGGACAAGCACAGTGACCTGGGGTGGACATCCCAGTGCTGAGAAGGGTGCTGGCTCCCCACTGGGCACCCAGGGAGAAGGGCTCCCTGCCAGGGCAAAGTGGCTTCCCTACTAAAACAGAATTTCTCAAGAAATAGCTGTGGGAATGGTTGGTGGAGCTTCTTATCATCCTCATAATCCTTGTCCTTCCTAGAGGAGCCTGCTCCATTTTCCCCTGCAGGCCTGGTGCAAGCTGCAGGACAGGCTCTGTGCTGCCACGGCTTCCTCAGCTTCTGGAAGGATGCTCTTCCAAGCAGGTGTTGGTCATCTGGGTGTGCTCCTCACCTAAGGAGGGACCATCAAACAGTGACTAAGGAAAATCCATTAGGAAACTGTTGGTTCAATCATTTCCTTTCCTAACTGCTTCTCTGTGTGTTCATCACACTGTAGGACAGTCACCAGCCAGGGTCACCTCCAGCTGCCCAGCATGGAGGTGCATTCCCAGGTCCAGGTCCCTCCTGTTCTCTAATGAGTGCAGGTTCTGTGTTTTGGGCAGTTCAAGGGATCTGCTGGAGACAGATTTTTGACACCACAATCCTGTAGATCCGGCCTAGGTTTTCTTTCTCAAGTGTGAACTAAGAGTGCCCCTGCCCATGGCCCATGCAGTTGAGCTCTCTCTCAAACATGCGTTTAGAAGCAGTGGTGGCTTTGGGACAAGATCCTGCAGTCTTTCCTGTTTCTCCAGATGAAATGGAAGTTAAATGATCACAAGCCCATATGGAAAGATGAGGACCCACCTCTGTGTGTTGCAGAGAGGGCTACTTGCTGCTTTGAACTGATGGATGTCAGATGAGCACAGTAACCTCCTCTCCAGAGGGTGAGGAGGCAGCAAAGCTGTACCTGTGTGTCACGTGCACTTCAACTTGATATTGGGAATGAATTTTTTTTATCAGTGATTACAGTGTCAGGGAAGGAGAGGCTTTCAGGGGAGGACTTTCCCCTGCAGAGGTGCTGTGTTGCTGCCTTGGTTTCCCAGGCATGATGTAGACTAGAGATGGTGTTTAATGAGATGCATGTTTGTGCTCTGTCCTTACTTCAGTGAAGAAAATCTTTGTAATCCTGTAGAGTTCATAACTCAGGACCTTGAGCTTAGCTGCTTGGTGGCTCTGCATTTCAAAGAGGGCAGAGCAGAAGGCTGTGCAGTCTGAATGTCCAAACCCAGTGCCATTCTACTGCTTGGTGCTTTTTAGCACAAGTATCCCTCAAAATAGAAATAATTTACAAGTAGTATTTGCAATGCTAAGAGTGAGAGTCCTCGGGAGAGCTGTTGACATATTTGTGTGCATCTTCTCAGAGAACCTTCTGGAAGAGGACTCTGCACAGCTCTCCATGGTGTCTCGTCACTCTGGGTGGGATTTGCAAGAGGCTGTTTCAAAAATAGATCCTGGATCTGTCTTTGGTCCTTCCAACCAGGGAAGAGTGGAGCCTCTGCTGTGACAGCCATGTGGCTGCACCGTGGGAACAGCCAACCCTGCACCCACCTCCAGAGGTGTGGAATCCACACCCAGACACCTCTTCTTGTCCAGCCTGGCTGCTTGTCCCCAAAACTCCTCTCAGGCAACAAGGGTGAGTGTGCCAAGAACTCAACCACAGTTTTCCAGGCAAATGTGTAGTTAATCCCAGTCTGGGGTAACATACAGGAAAATTACACAATACTTTTCCAGACAATAAGAAAAATAATGAAACAGCAACAAAAGCCTTTCATTTAAATCCACTTGTGGAGTAAGGTAACACATGAAGAAGCTCATTGAAAATCAAATAATAGCCAATTATTTGGATAATTCCAATTAAAATACGTTTTGACATAAAATCTTAGCTCTGACCCAAACCCAGCTCTGGTTCTCTCTGCACCACCCACATGTAAATACAGAACCAACTGCATTTTGCTTTATGCCAACTCAGGAAAACCCATCAAATACCACCTGACTACTAGTGCCTGCAGTTGGCTCTCTCCTCTGGGCATCTCTTTCCCGCCAGAGCCTGGGACTGCCCACAGGTGCTGCAGGGAGTGGTGGCTGCTCCTGAGGATGCCCTTGGCTCATCCTGAGCAGGAGCTGGGAAGTGGTGGGACCTGCCCTGGGGCTGCCAAGGCCAGGACAATGCGCTGTGGCTGAAGTGCAGACACTGCCTGTCCTAGAGCTGCAGCTGCTGCAGTTCCTGTGAGGAACTGTTTTAAAATACTTTGCTTCCAAAAATTAATAACTCGCCTTTTAAGTCCTCTTTTCAGAGACTGCACAAATGCCATTGAAATGATAATTTAAAGAATTTAAATGCAGCAGAGAAACAGCAGCGACATTATCAAATTAGAAGTAAAGATCACTTATTGTGTTTCAACCTTTATAGTGAAAATAATTTTCTTATTAAAAAAAAAGTTAAAAAATCAAAGAGCTAGTCCTGTTTTCCTGTGTTTTTTTTTTAAGAAGTAATGAGCAGTAAACTGAAGCAATTATTCACATAAGTTATGAAGTGTCACTGTTAAACAACTGCATTCTGTGAAGAGGAAGAGATTAATTCATGAAGGAAACTTTGGGCAGTTTCATACTCACTGAATTCTCCTTCAGTGTGATGGCTGAATAATTTTATGAACAGCATTTCAAATAAAGGGAGAATTTCCTTGATACTGTTTGACTGAGTTTAATTGAAATGCTTCTTATACCATCTTGTGTGTTAATTCAACCAACAAAACCCCCTTACGTCCTCCTAAATGGTAAAAAATCAGATCACACACCACATTTTGAACATGGTGTGTGCTGAGACTGAAGGATTTGTGTTGCTTTTACCAATTTGCTGCCTCCAAGTCTGCAGTGCCTTTGTCCCCAACAACAATTAGTCCAGCAAGGGCAGTTTTAATGAAATGTCACTCTTTAAAACTAAGGACCAAGGTCAAGCATCCGAGCTGAAACTGCCCAGATGCTTTGGAGGGGGAGGAGAATTGTTACTGCTCCTGAGAGTTTGGCATGTTAAACTCTGCACTAGGAGAGTTTAATCAGGAAACCAAAAATGCAGTGAAATGTGACCCAATACAAAATAATCATGCAACCTATTTTTTTCTAGTGAAATTGTCTGGCTTATTTTACTGCCAATTCCTACTTCTCTGCTATTTCCCACCCACCTGCCCAAGAGGAGGTGACCTGCTCTGACCAAAGGAGCAGGAGAGAACCTGGTGGGTCCCAGAGCCTTGGGCAGGGGTGGTACAGGAGCTGAGAAGAATGGTTTTGGAGGATGCAGGTTTCACCAGACAATGACACACAGTGTCCCCCTAAGTTGAGGCAAACTTTAAAAGCCAAATACTCCACAATCTGGGGGTGTGTTTGGTCCCTTTGGAGATTCAGAAATGGTGGAGATACAAAAGGCAGAATGAGCAATCTCTCAGATGTCTCCAGGAGGCAGAGGACAGACAGCAGAAGAGTCTGGGCTTGTTCTTCTCTGAAATCATTAGTGGCTCTGAAAAAAATGATGGCTGGAGAGACCCCTGCATTAGCATGAGGAGCTTTGGCCCAGGGGACATGATTTGGAAACCTCCTGGTGCTGGCACAGCTCTGAGCAATTCTCCACCCCTGAGCAGGAGAGGGAGTTTCCCAAGTGCAACAGGGAAACTTCCTGTCATATCTTATTTGGCAATTAGGGAGAAATGTGTAACAGCACCAGCACGTGGTGTGAGCTTGGTTTGGGGATCCCAGCCTGCTGGCACTAACAAGTGCTATGGAAATGAAGTCCAGGCCTCATAATGTAAACAAATCATTAACATTCTGAAAACAGTTATGATCCATTTAATAAAAACATCCTGAATTCCTGCAGAAGGTCTTCATATGGTATGACCAAGAAAGAAGGCTGCACTGCTGAAAATGTATCTGAGCCACAGGAACTGCAGCTGCCCCACAGCAGAATTGCAAACATCTGTGTGAAAAGCAAATGGAATAAAGGAAAAGGGAATGGTAATGAATATGCAGGGTTAGGAACTGAGAATAATAGTAAGGGAAGTGAAGGACA
The DNA here is from genome assembly GCF_000747805.2 of Chaetura pelagica. NCBI lineage: Eukaryota > Metazoa > Chordata > Aves > Apodiformes > Apodidae > Chaetura > Chaetura pelagica. The sequence goes on from NW_009952712.1 coordinate 466,241, forward strand.
GAGGAAAAAAACCAGTATTTAGGAGGAGTCAGAGCAGTAAAAATGGCTTTTCTAATGATTGTTGTGACTAAAAATAACTCTAGTTAGGGGATTAGTGTATTTTGAAATGGAAATGGAAGCCTTTGAAGACAAAGCACTTCTCGTTCTGGTATTAACTCAGGACATACATTAGAAGGATGCTACTAAGCCTGATCTTTACAAGCCAGGAGCTCCAAATAAATCAAAATATCTTAAAAGGCCTGTCCCTGCAGCTCTCTGGGCAGCCAGAGCTCCCTGGGGAGCAGCAGGGTCTGGTGGTGCTGGCAGGAGAGGGCCCGGGGCACAGGGCAGGAAGGTAATGGGGCAGCTGATGAGGGCCCCAATTCATAAATTGAGGAAGGGTAATAAAAATAATGGAAATCAATTAGGGAGTGCTGGTAATAGATTCTGTCAAACCAAATTGTCATCTTATTTTAAAGAGCTGATGAGCTTGGCTGCTGAAGGCAGTGGTGGGGTGGCAGCGGGTGTGGGTGCAGCCTGGGACTGGTACCACAGCACATTCTGATTCAGAAACCAGCACAGCATGAAGTGCACAGAACAAACCTGCATTGACAGCCAGCAAAGTGGTGGCTCTCCAGGTGGGACTGCCTGCTTTCCCACCAGGAGCTCTGGCTCCAGCCTCTGCAGCTCCAGGCACAGCGGGTCAGCTCTGCAGCTGCACGTGGCCCTTCCTGGTGTCCCAGCTCTGTGCTGTTGGGCTTGGAAAGTGCCCTGAGGTTTCAGACAGTTGGACATGTTGCGTGCAGAGGGCTGGGCTCTTTCCTCCTCAGATGTCAGTACTGAACAGAGCTTGCTCTTTCTTTTTCCCAAAGCTGTGTGCAATCTCTGCTGCCTCTTGGCTAAATTGCATTATCCTGAGTCCGGTGAGATTTGTGGTGTTTATTACCTGGTGGTTTTAACAGCACAGGATCCAGTTTTTTATTCTCCCAGCCTTTGCAGATGATTTTACCCAGCCATGCAGCCCGGGCCATCAGATGGTGGTGTGGAGGCAGAGCTGAGATCCTGGGAGGGGGCAAGCAGCCTGGGACAGAGGGAGGCAGCGGGCCCTCTGGGGCTGTGTTTCTGATCTGTCTCCAGCCCAATGACTCCGTGTTCTTTTCCATCATGATGGTTTCCAGTCTCTCTTGACACCTACACTCCCCTCAGTCCCTCTGACCTTCTGCCAGCCTGCAGTCACAGCACCCTGGGGCTCAGCATCTCGGGCCCCTCACACACAGCTCAGGTTTGCTGCCTTGGTCAGGAGCCAAGGACTCCCTTCTGCTCCTGCCAGCCTGCAGCAGCCTTGGCGGGATGTCAGGAGAAGGAGGATGGATGGTCTGGAGGGAGGGTTGGAGCTGGCCTGGTCCCCAGTGGGTTGGCTCTGGTTCTTCCCACCCTGTGAGGGTGGGATGGGTGCTGGTCCCGGGCTGTGAGACCCCGGGCTGGCTCTGCAGGGGCTGCAGCTCCTGCTGCAAGGGGAGAGAGAAACCAGTGCTGAGCAGGGCATGGCTCTGCTGGCTGCTGGGCAGGGGGTGGGAGGGGAGCTTCTTCCTTTCCCTTGGCAGAAATATCCAGCGTGGAATATAAAGGGAACACAGCAGAGAGGAGTGTGTGAGCAGTGACAGTGTCACTCATTTTTGTGCTTATGTTGGTTTGCCTTTATTTTAGGCAGTGACCCTTACTGTACAACATCCCACTCCCCAGGCAGGGCACTGAATGCAGACAGCTCTTACGCAGTTAGTTTGATCTCGTACAATATCCTTAATAGCATGTTCAGTTAGCAGTTGATTGATGTGAAGCCATTCCATCTCCTGGCTGGCTGCTGTCCCGTGATGGGTAAGAATCTCAATCTGTTCCTGTGGCAGCCCATGAGACAGAGCCCAGCCTTCTCTCTTTCAGAAGCTTTGCTGTCTCTCTACACACATCCATATATACGTAAATACACACACAGCCTGATGGCAACACTCGCTCCTGGGCAGCCCTGCAGGCTTCAGGAGAAATGCAGAAACACCAAAGTTCACACAGAACTGAACTCTTTTGTCTCCATCTAACGCAGTAAAGCAAGCAGAGACACATGGGCATCCTGAAAAGGCAGGAACTCTTCATTACAGCTACCGCACACGAGGCTCTGCAGTGAGATACAAGTGCTGTCACTTCGTGTGGTGCTACAGAAGGTGCTGGTGAACCTGGAATGCACCTTGCTGTACAAGGCATTACATACCTGCCAGTTTCCACTGCAAAGCTATCCACAGCATCTGGCTGCAATAAAAACAATCAGCCCTGGGTTGCTAAAAGGTGAGCAGTGATCCTGCCTCGGCGTTTGAGTGTCCAGCTCCAGCCTCCTTCACAGCAGCTGGATGGCAGAGGCGTTTCTGGAAACCTGGGAATCATTTCAAGCGATGCCCCTGAAAGCTGGGATACCCCAAACCTCAGCTTATCATCACAAACACTGCCCTGAAGGACTCTGGCAAAAAATTCAGCAGTGTGAAGGTCTAATTTTCTGAATGACAGCATAAATCATAACTGCAGGCAGTTGCTTAATTAAAGCTGTGCAAATAAATGACTTTTCAATGTTCTGGCAGTTCCAAGAAATCCAGAAGTCATCTCAGGTCAAACAAAATGGTTCATTTAGCACTTTGATACTCTTATATATTTTGTTGCCTTTTTAAGCATTGCTTAACCATTTGCCTCTGAAATTAGAAGATATATTGAAAGACATTTCTTAGTCAGAATAAAGAAAATACAAGCTGAAACTACCTAAAAACAGAAAACACACATTTTGTTGAACATTCAATTTTAAGTTTTGGTCTAACTTTATATTCTCCTAATGCAAAAATTTAGTAAATCATGCTTATGGCCATGTCATTGTCACCAGTACCTTTTTCTCTGTCAAAACCCCAAATTTGCCCATTTCCAGCTACAAGTACGTGGGGCAGTATAGTGAGGGAACCTGGACGGATGCCAGGATGAACCAGGGCTCCTTCCATGCCCTCAGGAAGGGGGGTCCTGGAGACTCTTACTGGGCAAAGAGATAACCAGCAGTAAATTGAACAAATGCCTTTTTAGGAAGAAAAGCCTGTGCAGAATTAGCAGCTCTGGCCCAGTCTCTGCTGCCTCCAGGGGATCACCTAATACCTTTCCGAGCAGGGATGTTACAGGTCTGACCTGGCCTCCAGGAAACTTGGCTGCATCAGAAAACAGACACATTTTCATTGACTTTCAAATAACTCTGGACGCTTTACAAAAATGCTACGCATTGCTAGAATAGATGTCAGACCTTTCTCACACCCAAAGGCTCCATTTTCAAGAGCCCTACGCTTATTTTTCTCCAAAAATCAGTGATTTCGAGGTCAAGTTTTATTTCCTGTACACATTAGATGAACTCATTCCCTACCAACTCGCTCATTTGTGGCTTCAGGGCTGACCAACATAATTCTATTTTTGCCCTCCTTCAGCAAAGCTGTTTCTCATATGCTGAGGGCTTGCTGGCTGCAGTGGGGACTCCACGTGACCTGGAATTAAATGCATTGCAGTCCCAGGCTGAAGTGAAACACCTGTTGGTCACAGGAGGACTCACCTGAACCCCTCCATTATGGGAAGAATCAGTGCACATCTGCCAGTGTCATGGAAACAAAACTTACTCTTTTCAGGTTGTTTTACAGGGTTTGGGTTTTTTGTTCTGTTTGGAGAAAGGTGGAGTCCAGAGAGAGGAAGAAAAGGGGTGTGAGAGATCAGGACAAGAGGCTGATCTTGTGAGATGGGTGACTGGTTTTGCAGAGCAAAGAACCTTCAACAAAAATTAAATCACAGCCAAACAGCAGCCCCAAAGCTGAACTGAATTAGTGGTGTGGGACAGAAATGTGGTTTCTCAACAGAGTAAACAAAACGGCAGAAAATGTTGGTGTCTGCAGTGCTTTGCCCCCTCCCTGGTCACACCAGTAGGGTCCCGTCTTCAGAGCTTTCCTCCTCCCCTGTGGTACAGGCTGATGCAGGAGGATTTAAGGGTCGTTTGGATGTGGTGTTGGTGGAGCTGGTTTAGGGGAGAACTTTGTAGAGTAGGGATGATGGTTGGATTTGGTGATCCCAAGGGGCTTTTCCAACCTGAATAGTTTATGGTTCTGTGACTCTGTGATATTAAATAAAGGCATCACATTTATTTGCTATTTCAGTGTCCAAACACAACAGCCCAGACCCCAACATTTTCACAGTTTTTACCTTTTCCATGAAAACCATGGGCTGCTCAGCAGCAGGCAGAAGAGCCCCTCAGGTCCTGGGCAGCACTTGCTCTGGCCCCACGTTCTCACTGCAGGCAGCAGCACGTTGTCACAAGCTCCTTTTCCAAAGCACACGTTCACTCCCTGTGTATTAGTCCTACATCTCACCTGCTGGATCTGAAACAGTAATTTGGTAAATTAAGAGGGAAAAAAAAAAAAAAAAAAAGAGAAGATGTGAGACACAAGTTGAGGGGGTGTGTGAGTTAACCTGAGCCACCTCCCACTTCTCCTTGCAGCTTCATTTATCCCCTCAGTCAGTCTGACCTCAATTAAACCCACTGATTCCTGTTACACGGCACCTCGGTGCTTGGCTCCTTGTTTTACAATGCAAGCTGATATATTATAAAGCATAATTCCAATTATCCTCTCCGTGTGCTGATGGATTAAAGATGACATACGGCCTGGTGGAGTTTGGAGGAGAAGGGCCAGGTATGGGCAGTCTGGAAAGACTGTCTCTAGTTAAGCCCTGTTATCTCCATGCCAAGTTCCAGAGCCTGGGAGTGCTGCTTGGACTGTCAATGAGGGAAGTGACTGCTGCAAACTGAAACATGGGCTTAGGGACAAGCGGGGACATTCATTGTGGTGGTAAACATCTGCCAGGGCTTGTGTCCTGGGCTGGTGGCAGGGCCAGCTCTGCCCCTCTGCTCCTGTTCAGGCTCTTCTGGGGTCCCTGGGGCTTTAAGGCATTCCACGTGTTGTGGCAACAGAACAGTGTCAGTCTCTTCACCTACCAAAAACCAGTGCCTGGGAGCAGCACTAGCTACACAGCACACTGTCCGTGGCAATTTTGGAACAGATTTTCTTCATAAATATGTTCTTAACAACAGGTTTTTTTTCTGCTGATTTCCTCCTTAGGGCCTCTGAAGCCCAGTCACTTCCACGCTGCCCTTGCTGTAACAGACAACTTAATAGCACGAGCAAATGTAAATGGCTTTGAGAAAACCACCCAAAGCAGTTTTGTTTCAAAAATATTTTTTAAAAAACGGTTTTTTTCTGCTGATTTCCTCCTTAGGGCCTCTGAAGCCCAGTCACTTCCACGCTGCCCTTGCTGTAACAGACAACTTAATAGCACGAGCAAATGTAAATGGCTTTGAGAAAACCACCCAAAGCAGCCTCTTTTGCATGACAGAAAGCAGCAGGATCCACCAATAAAGCCGTCTTGATTTATGCCAGCTGTTAATACTTGCCCACAATATTTAAGGGCTTTTATTAAATATTTAATTATCCTTTTGAATACTTTCCTTGATCTCTGCCCTTTTCTCCAGGGACGGGTTCCCAGGCAGCCAGCACTGCCACTACTTCTATAAGAATATTAAATGTTTGTAGTGATTTTTCTATCAGATGATCTCAAACTGCTTAACAGGGTGGAGAGGATTAGTCACCTGGCCTTTGGAAGGGGAGACGTCCCCGCTCTGCTCAGATGCAGCATTTACTGTGAGCTTTGCAGGAGAGAACTAAGAGTACAGGGGAGATGTAGACAGAGCCAGAGGCTGATTATTCAAGCATGAATCTGGCCAGGACAGTGAGATTAACCTCTGCTGTCCCTCCAGGGGAGGTGCCTGTGATCCTCAAGTGCTGCAACTCATCCAGCTCCTGTCCTGCAGCAGGAGGGTCATTCACACCCTGCCCGAGGCTCAAGGATGCCACGTGCTGTGTGGGTGCTTGTCCTCCCACTTTTTCAGCTGCAATTTACTACTTGGGGTTTCACTAGGTGAGAAGCTGTGCTTTTCTTACGATATGAACAAATACCTTAGGACAGCACCCAACTAAAAGAAGAAATGTTTCTCTGTGCTGCAGCGCGTGTGCCAGTGCAGAGGGTGCTGGTGATGGGCAAGGCTGCAGTGGGCTTCTCCTGCCAAGGGTCTTCCTGGCTGGCAGCAAATGGCCCCATAGCCACGGGCAAATGACCACACGTGCCCCTGGCCATGGCCCTGAGGCTGTGAGCCCAGGGGTGGTTTGGCTTGGGTTGTTCCTCCAACAGACGGGAATCAAGGGGGTCTCATGGTGTTTTATTCCTGCTTTGGTTCCGATAGCCCCAGCTTTCCATAGAGTGTTCCAGCATCCCAGGGAGTTCTCTGTAGGAACTGAAATGCAATTTGGCACCTGGAATGTCCTCATCTTTTATTTAGGCAGCCAAAATGGATCTTGATTTTTGATATGTGCAGTACGTGTTGCGACGCCAGAATCCAGAGAAGGAATTGCTTCCTGTTTTCCTGCAGGGAGACTTATGGGAAGGGTGTCCACGGGGTGGTGTTTGTGTGGGACCTCCTGAATGAGCACAAACCCTCCTGCAGCCCTCAGGGAGGAACATTCCTGGTGCCAGTCCCTGGTTACAGTTGTTGGCACCCTCCCCACGAGCACTGGTCCTGGTCCTTTGGGATCCCTGGAACACAGCACCACAGAGAGTCTCCAGCTTTGCTTTCAGCAGTCTCTGTGGTTGGAAGCAGAGGGGCAGACAACCCCCTTGCTGTCCCATCCCTGGGGCCCTGAGCAGACACACAGCACGTGGCTTCAGGCACGGAGCCTGGGCAGGAGGGACCCAGCCCACCACCCTTCAGCCTGGGCACAAACCTGTGGTGACCAGAGCAAAGAGTTTTACTTCCCCGTAGAAAGTGCAGGAAGAATAAGAGTCAGAGGTGCACAGGGAAGATCAGTTGAAATATGCTTATTTTCTTCCATGTAACTGTGAGGTACAGGGACACACACTGACTGTGCTGAATAAACTCATCAATCATTCCTTAACTGCAAGAAACTATTTGATGCAAAACAATGGGGAAGTCATTAAATGGGACTGGCTCATGTTTGCAGAGGGGGTGGGATGTGCTGTTCTGTCCTGCTCTGATGTGTCAGTACTGAACACATCAGTGTTTTGGTGCCAGAATGAAAAGTTCCATGTGGATGACAGCACTTCTGCAGGGCTGGAGTGAAGGATGGAGCTTAAGCTTCACTCCAGCTTCAGCAAAGGGGGCTGCCATGCCCTTCCTTACCCCAGCAAGCAGGCTGAGGAGCCAAGGGTCCATGCTCCCCCCAGCTGGGATTATTTTGGGTAAGCCCCTAAGCAGAGAGCCCTGGTTCAGACCTGGCAAGGGCTCTGCCTGCCCCTGCCCTCTGCACAAGGGGGCAGAGCCCCAGATGGGTGGTTGTTTCTGGTTTTGTGTTTTGGGTGAGGCTTCCAGAGCAGCTGGGGCAGCTGCACCCCCTGAGCCCCTCAGATGGGGCTCCAGGGGCTGGGAAATCCCTCCCAGCAGTGTTGCAGCCCAGCTGTGTCAACGTGAAGCAAACCCTCCCAGTTCAAAAAGGCTTGGCAGGCGCTGCAGTGCAGTTCTGTGAGGTGCCTTTGTCAGGTTGATACCCTATACAACCGTTTACTGTTCTAAGGGAAATTTCACTGTATTGCTTTTCAAGTTGGGAGTCTCTGCTCCATCCTGTGCCTACACATGTTCTGCAGCTCTTTGAGGAGATCAGGCAGGGAGAATGTAGTTCAGCCAAGGACATGTTCTTGTGTTTCAACATCTCTCACTTTCCCTCTTCCCGTCCCCTCCTCATGTTCTCTCTAATTTTTTTCCCCTACTCTTATGCCTTTCACTCTCAGGAAGGGCTTATTTAGCTCAGCTGTTGTAAAGCAGGGGAGAGGCAAAATGAAAAGCCAGCCATAAAGATGGAGTTTTGTACATTCAATATGTAATGACTGTGGTTAAGATGTACTTAAAGACAATGAGCAGCACCTTCATTACTGTGTTATTGCTTCTTACAGCAAAGTTCCCACATCCCTGGCAAATAAATCCCAGAATCCCATTGGAGGAGTGTGATGAATGTCACAAAAATATCCTAAAAAGCTGTGAAAAATGTTAACCAAAACTGCAAATAGCAAAGAAATTCTACAACCAAGCCCAGTAACTTGTTTTTCTTGGAAATATCAAGAGATCTCGAGGGCTTTTGCTCAGCACTGGTGTTTGTCAGAGGGCAGGGAGTTGGAGGAGGAGCAGTGGCCTAAGGACTGAGCTTTTTTTTTAATCTGTTCTGATTCACCCCCTCTCTAATTTCAGTTCTATGTTCATTTATAATTTTAATGTGTGCCTGACAGAAGCGTTCAAGATGTCACAGAAATAAATTGTCACGGATACATTTTTAAATGTATGTTTGCTGTAGAAGAACTGTTGGCAGGCTCTGGGATCTTCTAACCCTTGTCTCTCTCCTGAAATACACCAGGGATCCCAGTGAAGAGCTGGGACCTTCTGCCTCATTAAGAATTAGCCCAGCTCTGCTCTCCCTGGGGAGAAGCACTGACCAGGGGGCAGAGGTGGGGGATCAATGAAGACTTGTGCAAACCTGGTAGCAGGAGTGAGGGTCTCCTCCCTGGGGAATATTGGGCTGGTTGGGCAGGCTCTGGTGATTGTCCACTCAAAAAAATGCCTTCTCCCCCCTCTGCTGCTGTTGCTCCACTTGCTGGTCACTGATCTCCCGTGATGCTGCAAAAGGCTGCACATTTCAAAGCAAATTTGAGATATTAAAGAGAAAGAAAAAAAAAAAAAAAGGAGGAGGAAGCAGCTCTGAAGGCAGAGCACAGGGAGGGGCCACGTGGGGTGATGGATGCAATGAAGGTCCCATTTTCATCACAAATGGTTGGACATCTGGGCTGTAACTGGGGAACTTCTAAGCAGAGATTGCAGCTCTATCTCACCCCAGCAGTGAGTGTAGCTGAAGTGCCTGACAAACAGCAAAGCTTCTCACAACTGCCAGGGCAGCAGCAATTGATAGTTTGCATATATTTACATACACTTTTCTCCTTCTCAGAGAAGAAAACGTGTCAATACAGAGGTGATTTTTGCCAATACTTGACGGGTGCTTCTCCTGGAGAGGGACGAGCTGCAGGCAGAGATGCCTTCAGCAGCAGGGCAAGGTGGTGGGGAGGAATTCTGGAGGAGGAGCAAACCTTGGCCACAGAAACCTGAGCAAGGCCAGAAATGCAGAGCAGGAGTCCAAGGCCCCAGGGCAGGACAGGCTGGGAGGTGCCTGGGGCTGAGCTGGAGGCTCTGGGCAACCTGACCCAAAGGGCTCCAGACCCTCCCCAGCCCCACGCTCTGCATGTCTCATCCAAGTGCCACCAGGCCCATGCCAGCCACAGGCCAGGTGGGGAAAAGGACAAAAAGAAAGATGGGATCTGCCCTTGTTACCTGAGGAGGTGAGATGGGAAGTTGGAACCTGCAGCGTGTGATGCTCCTGCTCCCACGTGCAGGTGTCCAGACCCTGCTGCCTTGAGGAGCACGAGCCCCCTTGCTCAGCAGGAGCTCAGTGCTGCCCAGGCTCCTGCCAGCTGGGGCAGAGCCCGTCACCCTTGCCAGCACCTGCATATCTTGACTTACCCAGCACAAACATGAGGAGGGTCCATGTCAGAAGCCAAGCAAGCTTCGTCACATCCTGGCAGGTGTCCTAAGCTCCACACCCAGGGGATTGGTCTCCCTGCAGTGGGTGTGAGCCCTGCAGGCAGGTGGGGGGATGCATGGGCTGGGGGAGGCAGGTGCTGGAGGCTCCTGGGGTCCCCCCTCCCGGTGCCTCCCCACTCATTGGCTCTGCCAGCAAAAACCTCTCCAATCTATGGGCCCAGGTACAAGATTCCTCTTGGGATCACAGGCTTGGTACTCCCCAAGGTGCAAAAAGAGGCAGGCTGGCATTTAAAAAGGCAGCTTGAAGAAGATTTTGGAAAGTGTATGCCTAAAGTCATCATGGGAAACTATCCATGGCCTCTAACCAAACAGTTCTTAGCCCAAATCACAATGAAATGTAAAAGAAAGGACACGAGAAGACCTGAGGAGTGCAAAGTGCCTGCTGCTTTGTAGCTCCTATCTAAAAATTGCTTAGCACGATTTTGTTAGTTGCACTGGGAATGTGAATGTGCATGTATTTGGCTTGGTTATTATTATTTCTAGCAGGTGACAGCCCTGCCACGTGCAGAACCTGCAAGTCCCAAACGATCGTTACCAGCAGATCAGCCCCCAGCACTATGAGGAGCACATTAACCCCACCGTTTGCAGGTGGTTTGCACAGCTCTAACAGCAGCACCAGCCAGGGCACGTGCAGAGCTGTAACGTGCTGCTAATGCCCTGATAAACTGCTTCCCTCATTGTTTGATGGAATATTCATCACTCTCTGGAAATAACGCAGCTCTCGGAATATTATCATCTGCCTTTTCCTGCTGATGTTCTCCTGCCAGGGGGGTGTGTTCACACTGGTCTGGGTCTCAGGGCACCCCAGGGCCCCAGATGGGCTGCCCAGCACCAGGCATCTCCAGGGTGGTGTAGCTGAGCTGCAGGGCCTGCAGTGCAACCAGAGAGTGGCAGCTGAATGTCACCATCCGTGCTGGGACAGAGCTGCACAGGCAAGTGTAGAGGCAGGACACCAAAATAAGGGAAAAGAAAAGAATGAAGTGGAGCAGAGGTGGTAAAACCTCTTCGATGCTGTCTGAACTGGGGGCTGCTGAAGTCAGCCCTCTTGTGTGTCTGTGCTGGGGAAAGGGAGAGGCCCCTTCCTTCCCCCAGCACAGCCACCCCCTGCTGGGCATTCCCCTGGTTGGGTATTCCCTGGGCTGGGCATTCCCTGGGCTGGGCATCCTCTCCTGCACTGTCCCCTCTGCACTCACCCAGCTGATGTTGACCTCCACCAGTCAGGCTTAGCCCTAAGTGGTTGCTGGTTCCTGCTGACCCAGATCCCCTGTCCCATCCCATCCCTCCCCTGCTCCACAGCAGCATCCTGCTGGCAGCAGTGCAGGCAGGGAAGGGATCCTCCTTCCCCTCTCCTTGGCTGCCAGCTGCTCTTTCCTTTCAAAATCTTCCTCAGGGCAGGGTGCTGTGTGAAGGCAGATTTCCTCTCCAGCTAACAAGGCCCACGCAGTGCCACGAGATGTCCTCGAGCTGTCACACCTCCCTTGGCACCCCGGATGGATGCCCTCACACCTTCCCCTCGCCTGCCAGTGGCCCCCGTGCCTTGCACTTCTTGTCTTCTTTCCCTGGAATTTCATTCTCTGCAGAAGTTCAGTTTCCTGGCAGCTCTTTCAGCCCCTGCAGACTCACCCTGTGTGGGAGTTTCGCAGGAGCAGCACATGGTCCCTGAGCTCTGCTGGTGCCTGGGCCAGGACAGCTTCCCATGGCTCCCCAGTAGCAGGGGCTGGGGACACCTGGTGCTGCTGGGGATGTTGTGTATCTGAGCAAAGCCACCAGGAGGAGGCCACCAAATGCGTTTTCATCTGCAGTCAAGATCAAGAGCTGCACCCACCTCTGCAGAGGGCAGCTGTGGGTGAGGGGGCTGGTACCCTGGGCATCTCTTGGGAATGAACATTGCTCAGCTCTCCAGCAATTACCTGTGAAATTGTGGCCGACTATTTGCATTCTTTACCTGCAATCCCACCCACCCCTGTCAGAGCAGGAGTGGTGGGCAGGCTGAGGGACTGCCAGCTCCCCATCAGGGGCACTGCCCAGGGTTTGTCTGGTGCAGCAAACAGCTCATCCTGCAGTTCTCCAGAGGGTCACACAGCGTAGGAAAGGGTTTTTGATGTGGTACTTTGATGTACCTACAGGAGTAGCACGAAAAGTCAGAACCAAAACAATTCCCCACCTTGAATAAACTTTGTGAAAAACGTGATGATTTCTCCCTGACAAGCTGCTGTGAAAAGTGCAGCCCTGAGCATGATGGGTTCCAGATCCAACTGTCAGAGGAGGGGGTGGGTTTTTCCTGCAACTCCAGCTGCTTGTTGAGGTACAATGTTCTACAGCCCTCTGGTTTTGTTAAACAGCAACTAAAAAGTGAGGATCAGAGAGCTTTTGCTTGAGCTGACTGAGCATCTTTCCTGCCAGGCAGGAGCAGGGAGGTGTTGCCAGCGCTGCAAAATGGCACAGCAGTGTGTGCAACACGAGTGCTTTCGGCAGGGGGCAGGGTTTTTGGGGTGTTATTAATCATCAGAGATCAATTTATAGATGATATGTGCACATCTGGAGTCACAACTGGAGGACAGATGTTCCCAACAGCCAGGTTTTGACCTTCCCATTCCCACTGACTCATTCCAGGGCTGCTGGGCAAGGCACTGAGCACGCTTGGCTTGACTTGTTGAACACAAATCTGCCTTGACTGAAAAGCCCATATGAAAGGAAAGCTGGTACAATGTTAGAGGATTTGATCTCATAGAAGCACCTGGAAGCCCAAGAAATATTAATATAGAGGCACTTTGAATTGTCTGGTTTGTTTTCTCTGGCTGCAGAGGCAAAAAAAAAAATTATAATAGCAAATGTTTGAGTGCAGGGAGGAATAATAAATCTACATGTCAGACAAAACCTCCCTTTCTTCCCCAAAGCTGCAGGCAGAGCATGTCACACGTGTTACACATCACTCGGGGACACCTGCTGAAGTGGCTCAGAAGGATGTGGCAGGAGGCAAATATACACTGGGGTTTATTTACACTCATTTCTCTCGGTGCCAGGTTTCCTAAGAGCCCTCACACAGAGCCTGGCTGGTGGCTGAGGTGAGAAGGCCAAGGGAGGCTCTGGGGGAGCTGCAGCGGGTGCTGGGGGCACAGCTGGGGACCCCCCTCCCAAAATGAGGTTGAAGTGGTTGCACAGAAAGTGCTTGGGGAGGGTGGGGAGGGGACAGGGCGTGGTGACTCCTGGGCATGACACAATTCCCTGGAGCTGCTGAGCAGACCCCTGCCCTGCTGAGCGTGGCTCCCCAGGGGTGGCTGAGCCCCCAGCTCAGCCCTGGGCTGTTCCTGCTGCTCATTAGCCCGGCCAGTCAGACCCAACGCTGGTGATTTGGATGCTCATCCAGTCCCATGTGCCAGTGTAGAAATTATTTCCCAATATTATCCCAGACAGAAATACAGCAGCATATTAGGAAACGTGGATGCTTTGTACGAGAGGGTCATGATAGATAAAAATGGTAATGGGTACTGTAGTGCCATAATCAAAGTCTAATTGTCTCATTAATTAAGAGCAATATTCAGTTATGTATTGGGTCCTAGAGTGATTATGACTCAAATGCCTACTAAAACGTGTGGATTTATCTTCTGCCTTGCAGTTTTCAGCCAGGCAAAGCGTTTGGTGGAGGTCAAACAGTTCAATTGCTGCTTTAAAATCTAGCTGAACTTTAGGCATGAATAATCATCTCCCAGCCCTGGGACACTGCCACAGCTGCTCTAATTGCACAGGGAACCCTCCCACTCCTGCTACCCAAAATGCTGGGCACCTTGGGGGCACCTTGGGGGGCCCGGACAACTTTCCACTCCTTTATCTGCCATTCACCAACACTTCCCCAGGTGCAAAGAGCTCAAACCTCTCATTGCCCCCCGATTTTCTGCCACTGATTTTCACAAGTTCCCTGGCAAATCCTGGTAGCACCGGCTGTGCTGGGGTAATTAGATCAAGATTCAAGCAATTTGCTGTAGGGCCTGAACTCAGATCATCCTTCACACATCTCTGTGCTAGATCTGTCTTTAAATTAGATTATAATGAGCTTGGCAGCACTATTAATAATACAGCAAATCATGGGAGAGTGGGTTTGTTTCCTTGGTGTGATGTGTGCAGTCGTGCTGCTTGGCTCGTGCAGAGTAGGTGACTGCTGCAAGACTCCACCTTTTTTAATCATAAAAATCAAATAGTAGGATAAATGAGTTTCTAAAAATTCAAAATACTTGAGTTCCTTTACAGTACTAAAATGGGTTTAACACAGGGAGTTTAATAAGTATTTAGAGGTGGCATTACTGAGTTTAAATAACATGGGAGTCCTACCTAGGGAGGTGATTTTATTTAAATATTGTCATTTCTGCTTTGAATAAATGAGCATTTCCCTCCCCTCAGGCAGGGTGAGGTGCACCAGCAGGCCTGGGGGGACATGGGCTACCAGGGACCTTCCTCAGGGCTCTGTCATGAGGCTTCTTTAAAGCTTTGATGAATGCCTGTGGCACAGGAAGAGGCAGGAGAGCTGACCCAGCCAGCGGAGAGGAAAGGGCTGTAGGGGGAACAACCTGGGGTGTGAAACTGGGGTGACACAACAGTGTGTGTGAATGTGGTGCTGAGGGACACGGGTTAGTGGTGGCCTTGGCAGTGCTGGGGTAGTGCCTGGACCCGATGCTCTCAGAGGTCTTTTCCAACCCAGTGGGTTCTGTGATGACTGCGAAACGCAGGGACTCATGGCAGGGGGAGCACCGAGCCCCCCGTGGCCTGCAGGGCCAGCACGGCCTCCCCTGGGCCACAGGGGCTGGCTGCTGCTGGAGGAGGGATGTGCCACACAACAGGAACACCTGCCTTGGTTCCAAGGAGAGGAGCTGCAGGCAGGGTGTGCCTGCTTGGCCAGCAGCGCGGGGCTCCAGCTCCCTGCTTTGTGTCGTGCTGCTGGCTCTACCTGGGGTATCCTGCAGGCAGAAGGAGAACATAAATAGCATTGATTCTTCTTATTTTGTTGCAATTTAATTTACAAAAATCAAAAAGGTGTGAAGTTTCATCGAATTTCCCCTTTCTGGAGCAGCTGGGGAGGTGGTGCCATCCCACAGGCTGCTCAGGCAGCCTGAGCCCAGGCTGCTGCTGGAGGGGGAATCCCACTTCCTAGCCCCACTGTGGAACCAGCAGTAGAGGAGAGAGGCTGAGGACACCAGACCTGTGAATCTGGTGTGTCCAGTGACCTCCAAAGAGGCTCCAGCAGCCTTGGGAACAAACCCTCATAGTGCATCCACAAACCTCCCCTGAGTGTCTGGATCAGCAGAAACACCAGCCTGAGAGATCTTGCTGTTTCCTTTTCTCACGTACAGGGATAAATATAGATTCACTGAGGGTGAGAGACAGTAAATTAAAATTCTAAAACAAAGTGTTTCTTTGCAAGTTGTGCTGCTCATTGCAAGGAGAAAACATTGAGAGCATCCAACGCCAGAGCCAGGATCCTGCTCAGGACGGATATGGGAGAGAGTTGGGGTTCTTGGGGAAAGGCAGCAGCTTCTCACAGCCAAGGCAGGCCCTGGCACAGGCAGGTGAGGGCCAGCAGTGCCCCAGCCCTGGGGAGCCAGGGGCTGCCAGGCTGCCCCAGCCCGCCCTGCTGCCCAGCTCTGCCGGGTGCTGCCAGGGCCGCTCTCGGCTCTGCCTCTGCTGCACTTTTATCTTGCCTTTCATCACGGCGCCGGTGAACAGACAACTTGGTCTTTCACAGCTTGACCTGAATCTGCAAGACTGGCAGAGGTAAACATCTCCTGATCTCCACTCTGAGCAGTTTGCTGTGCAGCTTGGAGACGGGCTAAAAAAAGAGCCCTTTCATCTTCCTTTCCTGACGTCGTTTTTCTATCATAGTCTAAATTCCTAGATAAAACCCCAGACAGTTTTATTGGATTAAGAATGACCACAAACAACCCAGAGTGTCTCCCCGTGACATTAATACGCTTGTAATTGATACGGTTGGTCTGTGTTTTCCTCGTGGGGTTGAGATCACTGCGCTTCGGTGCCGACTCTCCTGCCTCCCTGCGCACACGCGCAGGGTGTGTTTGTGGCACCCTCCCGCAGAACAGAGCAGTACCCTGCCCACGGGGGAACAAACCCACCCCCAGCCTTCCATCCTCTGCTTTCCTGCCAGTGTGAAGCGTGGCCTGACCCACGTGGCCAAGAGGATGGGCACGTTTCTTCACACATTTCTGCTTCATCTTCAGAGCTCTGAGGCAGCCCGGGCGCACCTTCCCGGCACAGACAGACTCCTTGTCTACCCCACATGGGCCTGAATGGCCAGAGATCCTCTGCCCAGCTGAAAATGTCACATCCAGCCCCCTCAGAGTAAATAAATTACACATCTGAGGGAAAATTAAAACCCTGGGAAAAAGAGAAAGTATGATACAAAGGAGGAAAATATCATTAAAATTATGATAAAAGCAGGATAATAAGTTCTTAATTCAGCTCTGCCAGGCAGGAGGTGGATCTAATTTTTACTTTAAATAGACTCTGTCTCCAGCTTTTATGCTACTATTTAAGAACAAGAATAATTACTATAGTAACCTCACAGCCTGATAGTACTCACTGCCTGCAAAAGGAATCAACCCTACAATTAGACTTGGGGTGGAATAAGGAACTTCTTCTTACAATAAGTGTGTCAATATTTTGTTCAATAGGTAGGTTATTATCCCTGCTCCAAGGAAGAAAGATGGAGAGACTAAGTGTGGTTTTTAATCAGCAGCACATCTAGCAGGGTATAAAAAGAACCTTTTAAAAAGACATAATTCTTGGGTTGCTTTGCCATGACCCAATGTACTGGCACATGCATCTTCTCAGGCATAACTCAGAGTCTAACACTTTGAAATCCAATTTATGATGCCCAGGGATGGTTCCTCCTTCCTTTGCTCCCGCCAAAACGAGGCAAGTCCTGCAGACACAGAGGGACAGGAATGCAGCAGCCTGGGGAGCGTTCAGCATCATGCAAATATACTACAGAGAAACCCTCTCCCAAGGACCTAAGCTGCTTAGATGTGGTGCTGAGGGACGTGGGTCAGTGGTGGCCTTGGCAGGGCTGGGAGAATGCCTGGACTTGATGATCTGAAAGGACTTTTCCAACCAAAACAATTCCATGATTCTACAATTCTAAGCTGATCTTCCTCCAAAGCAAGCACCAGTCTCATCCCCACGTTGTCCTGCTCAGTGAGGGGACAAACTCCCCTCCCTGGGCTTTGAGGACAGCCCATCCTCCTCCTCTCACATCCAGCCCAGGACTGGAGCCTGGATCCAGAGTTCCTCACTCACGTTGCCTGCAGGGAGTTCTTGGGCTGTGTCTTTACTCTCTGCAGGAGGGGCAGGATTTGGGGATTAATCACAGAGCCTTCCCCTCCTTGTCAGCTGAGGAAAGAAGGACTGAGAGGCGGGGAGGGAAGGGGCTCCTTTCTGACCTTTGCTGGTAATTAATCCTGAAGTCCAAGGTTCTGTTTGCCTGCAGCCTGGAGCAGTGATTGCAGCTGATCACTTAGAGACAGGCTTGGGTGCTTCCTTCACTCAGCAGTAATTTTCCTGGCTAACTCTGGCAGCTGAAATTACATTGGGCTTGATCTTCTTGGATCTCTGCAGCACTGAAAACCAAAGAAAATTAAAGGACAGTGAATGTTGCATAATTTCACTCATAGTGAGGCTTTCCAATTAGCAAGGCATAAATTGATCCTCTTTGCTTTTAAAATCTCAGGTTTTTTCCCCTGCCCACAGATAACAGCTGAGTTTTAATTCATTTTAATTCTATTACCATAGATAACCATCATGCACTGTGATAAGTATCTCTCCTGTACACAAATGCCTTTGAGAACTACCCATCAAGTACTTATTTACCCTCATTGTCAGTGGAAATAACAGCATTTTCTGGATGTGTTTATTTTGCCTCATTTATAGAGCAAATTAACTTTTTTACACAAACACTCTGGTATTTCTTTTTCCACTGACATTCTTCCCAGGGAGGCTCCACCTCCCAGGCTGCATTCCCTGAAGGTTTGCTCCACCTCTGTCAGTGTCCTGCTCAGCACCTGGGACCAGATTTTATCCCCAGTGTTATTTTTTAATACCAGTAGAACGTGACAGAAAGTTTTCCTGAGGGCAGTGGGATCAGATTGTTCCAGGAAACGCAGCCTCTTGAAATTGTGGGTGGAAATTCTTCTGGAGAAGAATTGCCAAGTTCCTACATACAAACCTGGGTACTGCATTATGTATGTTATCTAATCCTGAAATGAGTAAAATACTGTTATTGTTACTTTCCAGCTCCCTGTGACAGCCTTTTCAGGTGTGTTGCAGGAAATTTATGCAAGAGAAACCAAAGTGCACCCAAGGAATCCTCCGGTGCCAGGGGATGTTTTTCACTATGGAAATGAATCTCCTGCAGCTGATGGTGATTAGAGAGTAATGACCAAAGCCAGGCCAGGTTTCTCAGGGTGGAGGATGTTGTAACTGCAGCAGGGAGCAGCCACCAAAGGTGGGGGATCCCACTGCTCACCATGTCTGAAGGCAGGGGACACTGCACAGGTGCTGCTTGTGCTCACTCCAGTGTTCCCCTCCCATCCCTCTCATTGCCCCCCAGCGCTGGGGTTAGTGCAGCCACAGCCCTTCCCTCCCTGCAGGAGGATTTCATTCCTCTGGCACTTTCTGCACGTGGAAAGGGGAGACGTTGGGCAAGCTGAACCCTTTCTTTTTGCCACACCAAACCTGTTAAGCTTGGTCTGGGTGCTGGAACCTTTTCTCAGCTTTATCTCCTTGTGGTCACCACGAGAAGAGAACAAACCACCCCTGTGTTGTCACACGGTGCATCTTTGCCTCTCTTGTTTCTCAGTGGCTTCTGAAACAGGACCATTTTCTTTTTTTTCTCTTTTTTTTTCCCTTTTCCATTTAAAATTTAAAAGTTTCTGAAGTGTTTTTCTGCAAATAATTAAGCATGTTCATGCTTTCCTGGGTCTTCACCTCTTGTCACAGAAAAACACAACATGGAAAATAGAACCATATGGAGGAGGCAGCAATAACAGGATAAAATACTGCTGACCTCTTACCACTTTCACTTGAAATTAGCATTTATTTTTTCTCTCATTTGATGCACTGTCATTACAGGGCATGTGTGTGTTTTACTATTTTTATTAATATACATGGTAATTTAAATACCAGGTTAATGGCAGTTTTAATGAGAAAGAATATTAACTGGGCAGGCGGGCGGGATATCCTGGGGGGGCTGTGGTTCTTTCCTTGGAATCTCACTCGCCCTGTCCTTGAAAAAAAAAAAGCAGCATATGTGGCAGGGCTGGGGGGTGTGTCCCTGCTGACAGCTCCTGCACAGCTTGCACTGTTTGCTTGGGTCCCCCCAGTTCCTGCTGGTGCTGGAGCAGCCTGGGGAGCCGGGCACCCCGAGCCTGGCACGAAGGGTCCGGGCAGAGGGCAGGGGCACAAGGGCTGTGTCCCCTTGTGTGTCCCCAGGACAAGGACATCCCCACCCCCTGAGCACCCTCTGTATCTCCCAGGCAACCCGGCCATCCTAAAGGAAAGATGGAGACAGCCACTCACTTCTCCCAGGCACATGGGTGCTGGCTCACAAGTGAGAGCCCTCTTGTCTCCTCCCGGGTGACAATCCCACCCACAGCACTCAGGATGTGGCCCTGGCAGAGCCTCCCCAGGAAACCTGGCCGTGGAGAACCTGGGGCCCTGGGAAGATGCACCAGTGCCCAGCAGAAGCAGCAGAAACCTTCACAGGGTCAGAAACTCCTTTGGGTGCATTAGAAGGACATGAGGAGAAAAGGCAACTGTTGAAGAGAAGCTGGTTTTTCTTTTTGAGCAGATTCTAATGGGCCTTGCTCAGAAATCTGCCTTTGACTCCAGCAGAGGGTCCCTCCAGAGCTGCCCTAGAAATCACCACTGCAGCTGAGCAGGAGGCAGGCAAGGAGCTTCCAATGAAATGCCCAGAAAATTAGATTAATCAGGGTTGATAAGAATCAAGTGAGACAATTCTGCAGTGTGAACACGACAGAAAATTGTAAGATAACTGATAAAGTATTCCAATGACAATATCTGATTAAAATAAACAAGTTATTATTTTCACAATAATTTGTTTAGCAGTGTCACACCATGCTCTGAATGAGAAAAGACAAAAGCATCTTTGTGATCTAATTACTTTTTAAAATCCCATTACCATAACAATTTGATCCAACTGTTTTTGAGGTGTCCCTCTTTGGAGCATTCATCCCTATGACAACAGAACTTTTTTTAAATGCTTCCATTTTGGGGGGCAGAGCATTTTTTGAAGGAAATGTCCTGGTAAGCTGTCCAAAAATGTCACAAATAATTTAAGAGAAAATTAAAGCTCAGAAAACCCTCTAAAAATAGGCCTGAGCCTAGAACATAAATGTGATAAATTCCTTCAAGTCGTGGTTATAAAGTATGACAGCATGAGGTCCAAACCATCTAGTTTTAGCAAAACACCAGGTGGAAATGCAGCTTTGGGCTTTGCCCTGTAGTAAATAGTGTCACTTCCCTGTTTCTTAAGTGCATGCAAATGGGAGATCCTCAACAGTTTCTTTTCCTTTCCTGTTTTCACTGAACACCATTGATGATAACCCTCTGGAAAACTAAACTATTTTCACTTAACACTCTGAGGATTTCTGAAGTAAAACATGAGTTTTCTGTTAAAGATTCATCATGTCAACTCTTTTTCCCAGGAAGGCAGAAGAAAAGGCCAAAGCAACAAAAATACAATTTCCAGCCCTTCAAGTACAAATCCTAAAGCTCAATGTCTTCTTAAGGTGGCACCAGAAAATGTCATTTGCTATGGAATGAAATTAAGCTGCCCTAGTTCTGATGTGATGGGATCACGACTGGGTTCGTGCAGCACATTTGGGGCCCACCCTGTTCCACCCCCCAGTGCACAGGAGAGCTCAGCAGTTGCAGCTGAGGGTTGTGTGGCACTGACACCCCCGGGAGAGCAGCTGGGGAAGGAGCCAGAGGTGTCTGTGCTGTGACCCCTGGGCTTGTGTGCAGACTGGGAGACAGGATCCGTGTGGATTAAACAGAAAGATGCTCTTCAAAGGTGAGAAGGACTTGTGAAAAAAGCAAAAGCACAAAACACGAAAGAACAACAAACCAACAAGCAAACAAAAAACAACACACACACGAAAAACCCCAAACCAAAACCAGCAGGAAAAAACCCAAACAAACCAACCCACCCCAAACCAACAAACATAAAAGAAGCTGTGAAAATGCCCGTAAAATTACCAGGGAAGTACCAGAACATGTTAGAGGAAATTCAGCAAGAGAACAAAATCAGCTCTATGTGTGCACTGAGATGTGCTCCCTCCACCCTGCAGGCCTGGGGCTGATTCTGGAGCTGCCTTTGGAAACAGAGGTTTAGCAGCCCTGGGAGCCTCTTTGCCCAGCCAGACCCCAGGTCCAAGGGGGTCCCAGCTGGGCCCTCTGGCAGCAGGAGCCTCTGCAGCTCTGGAGGAGCAGCTCCCTGCCCTGCTTTGCAGCTTCAGCTGCTGCCAGAGCAGGTGACTGATCCAGCAGGTTCTTGCTCCTGCTGTGGCCTGAGCCTCTTTCCCCCCAGCCCGTGCCTGTGTCACTGTGGATGTGACTGGCTCTGTTTGCTGAGCAGCGCAGAGAACACCTGGAAATGGCACAAGCAGAGGCAGGGAAGAACGTGGTTGCTGTGAAGAGGCTCTTGCAGGCAAACACCCCATCACCCGGGGTAAAACTGGGGAAAATGCAACACAGAGAAGTCAGGTTTTCGGCTCCCACCCTCAGAGCACACAGCCTTCGGGCCTGGGTGGAAGGCCCAGGGGACGAGGGAGGGTTTTTCTGGCTGCTCGGGGGGTGAGGGTGGGGAGGAAGGGCTGGGGAGAGGGGACAGCAGTGCCCTGTCCCCCACCTTCCCTGCCCACAGCCCCCACCAGCAGCTGCTGGGAGATGCACCCCAGCGGGTCCCTGCTGCCCGGACCAGCCCCACGGCCGGGCTGTGCGGAAGCAGAGGCAGGGAAGAACGTGGTTGCTGTGAAGAGGCTCTTGCAGGCAAACACCCCATCACCCGGGGTAAAACTGGGGAAAATGCAACACAGAGAAGTCAGGTTTTCGGCTCCCACCCTCAGAGCACACAGCCTTCGGGCCTGGGTGGAAGGCCCAGGGGACGAGGGAGGGTTTTTCTGGCTGCTCGGGGGGTGAGGGTGGGGAGGACGGGCTGGGGAGAGGGGACAGCAGTGCCCTGTCCCCCACCCTCCCTGCCCACAGCCCCCACCAGCAGCTGCTGGGAGATGCACCCCAGCGGGTCCCTGCTGCCCGGACCAGCCCCACGGCCGGGCTGTGAGGAGCTGTTGCTATGGTGAGCCTGCCTGCAGGCTGGCTGGGAAGAAAGGAAAATAAAGAGTAAATCAGCTGACGAGTGAATTGTCCAAATCAGATCAATGACAAACCATGTTTTGCCAGTTCTGGCTCAGCTGAAGGACCAGCGGCCCAGGCTGGGAGGGCAGGGGAAGCCCCACGGGCCCCGTGGACGCCCCACGCAGCAGCAGGGTGTGCTGTGGGGAATATTAAGCCATCAGGAGCCTCCCTCCGTCCTTTGCTATTTCTGAGGATCCTCTGGCCACCCCAAAGCTCCACCCCACCTGTGGGGAGCACATGGAGATGCTGCAGATTAAGCCGTTTCCTTTATCTTCCTCTCCTAGGCTCCTTAATTAACTTTTCTATTGTGTACCTTGATTAGATGACTTTTCTGCCTCTAGGCTACTTCTCCCAATTTACAACCTCCTTAAAATGCAGTTGCACAGCTTTCAAAGTCAGGTAGCACAATAAAAAATTTAGTTTTAACTGTTTCTTTCAAGATTTATAACACCTGTCTTGCTGCACACGACATAAGCAGAGGAGGAGGAGCAGGAGGAAGGCTCTGGCCAGCCAACATCACCTGGCTTCCAGCCATGGGACCCCCAGCCCGAAGGACCCAAGGAAAAGGTGTCTCCAAGCTGGTGGGCAGAGCTCAGTGTCAGAGGGCAGAGTGAGCAGAGGGAGAGATGAGGAGCCCGGGGTGCTCAGGCAGCTCCCCCACCATGGCCCAAATGAGCTGGTTTTCCTTTGGGTTGTTTCAACTTCGGCACAAATCCCTCCACACCCAGCCGGGTCCCTCCTGCAGCTTTGAGCCTGGGAACCCTGTTTTAGTGACTAACACGCTTTAAAGACCAGGGGAGCTGTGGGTGTAACAAGTAGTTGATGTGGAAGTCACCATCAGGCATTTCAGTGACAAACCCGTGATTGGCTTCTTTGTTCAGTGATTCCCTGGGGGAAACTCCAGCCTCTCCTCCCATGTGGATGCAGCCTGGGCTGCTGCTCAGCCAGCCTTCCCTGCCTTCCCATGCCTCCCTGCTTTCTGAGCAGAGCTTGGTGTGGCTCTTCCAGCCCAGGTCCAAGCTGCCAGCAGAGCTCTGTCCAGCTTGGCTCCAACTAATGACAAAGGCCAAGGCATTTGCAGCATAAAAGAGCAAATATAAAGGTCCTTCTCTCCCTGTCACCACTGCCAGGCAGGGGCCACAGCTCTGCCCAGTGGATGTGGAGTTCAAGAGCACAGCTTGGAAGTGGGAGCTGGTTTAGAAAAGGAGTGTCAGACATGGAACTACTGGCATGGTAACATGGGAGCTACAGGTCTTGGGAAACACATCCCAAATTCAGCAAGAGATCTGGGTCTCTGTAAGGCACCAAGATTCCTCTGCTTAGGGATAATAATCTCCACTGCTCTCAGAAAGCAAGATGTCAGTGGCTTCAACCAGAGAAGGACCATGGTGAGGACAGTGGCTCCCGAGACAAAATGAGGGGGTTATTTTTTACTGTGAAATGCTCCCAAAAGTCAGGCAGCCACCTGGGTTTTAATCCAGACACTGCAGACCCAAAGGAGTTTTGTTTGAGTGTGACAGGGAGCAGGAAAGGTTCCTGAAAACTTGTGAAAATTCACTGGAAGTGCCACTCGTGCTGCTGGGAAGGCAACAGGCTGGAGCAGGGGCAGATGTGCTGCCTGCCCCCCCTCCAGCCCGGCTGCTGAAGTCTTGGTCTGTACCCTGCTGTGGTCCTAACAAAAAGCCCGTGGTCCACGGAAGAGGTGGTGACCCAGAGAGCAGTTCCCTGTGTGCCTGAGCACACCCCTGGCTGTGGGATGGATCCCTGCAAATCCCAGTGCAGGAGCCTGTGGCAGCTCCCCTGGGCACAGGCACCCGCACCGCCCGCCGAGCAGCAGCTCCCGTGTGAGCATCCCCCTGCTTGACAGGGGAGATGGTGGGTAGAGTTGTTTTCTCCTGGGAAAGTCCCGTGAGAGCTCTGCAGACTGAAATGCTGAGGCCCTTCTGCAGGGCTGGGACCCCCCCCTGCCATGCTGGGCTGGGAGGGCTGCCCCGTGCCCTGACTCTGGAGTCCCAGCTTCTGACTTCATCCCGGCCTGCTGTGGTGCTGAGGGACATGGGGCAGTGCTGGCCCTGGCACTGCTGGGTAACAACTGGACCTGATGAGCTTAAAGGTCTTTTCCAACCCAAATGACTCTGTGATTCCATGATGAGGAGCCCCAGCCCCTTGTGCAGGTGCATTCCAGGTCATCAATCCCAATAAATTAGAATTTGAAAAATGCCTTGTCCATGCTCAGCTCATTTAGCAGAACAATGATACTCATTTTTTTTAAAATGCCTGCTGTGGTTGATTTGCTGTATTTTGGGAGGAAGAGGGAAGGTGGGGGTGCCTGCAGGAGCTGCAGCCT
Source organism: Chaetura pelagica (assembly GCF_000747805.2). Classification (NCBI taxonomy): domain Eukaryota; kingdom Metazoa; phylum Chordata; class Aves; order Apodiformes; family Apodidae; genus Chaetura; species Chaetura pelagica. The sequence continues at coordinate 490,762 of NW_009952712.1, forward strand.
GTCCTCCCTATAGCCATGTGTCCCATGGCCACCTTCTGGTGTCCACTGGCCCCACGGCTGCCATCCCATGCTCTCCCTGGAAAGAAAGGGAACTCCTCCCCGTGGGCATCTCAGGGTGGAAGTAGAGTTTGGGTCAGCATCCTTGCAAACCCCTCCCCATCTCCTTCACCCCAGCCCCCTGGAGCCCCGCTAGCCCAGCAGAGCTGACAAGCTGGCACTGTCTGCCCAGGAAGGAGCCCCAGTCCAGCCCAGCAGGTGTGCACTGCCCTGCCATTCATCCCTGCCCTGCTGGAGCTTGTCCTGAGCTGAGGTAAAGAACTGGAGTGACACTTCTTTTTTGCTTTTCTGCATTTCTTCACAAAACACTTGTTTACACCAGGCTTTGCTGATCAGCTGTAGAAAACACTCATCTGTTTTTAACCAATCAATTTCAAGTTGTATGATCCAATGATCACCGTGAGCTGCACGAGGACGGGTCCTTTATTGACATCAGTACCTTTTTTCCATGAAGGAAGAGGAGCACTGGGGGGGCCCTGCTGCAGGTGCCACGTAAGAGCAGCCCCTGTGTTAAAAGCCACCCAGATGTGCAGGGGGTGATGGTGAGAAGCACCAGCATGGCCTGGTTGATCCGTGAGGCCAGTCCCCCCCAGGTCACCCCTGGGCAGCCCTGTGCCAGCTGCTGGCAGCCCCAGGAGGACATCCTGGGGGCCCTGTCCCCACCTCTCCCCACAGCTTGATCCGTGCTGCCAGGAGGCTGGAGGGAGCTCTCACTGCTGCTGCCCGGGCTGCCTTTGTGCTGCTGATAAAGGTGGTTCCTCATCCCTCAAGACCATCCATTTGACATGTGTGATGTCTACCAGGAGCTCCTTCCTTTGCTGCTGCCACCAGGAGCAGCTTCCTCACGGGCTCCAGCAGGAGTCAGGCCCCCCTGCACCTGCACAGGGGAAGGCAGGATGGAAAGGAGAAGGAATGACCTCAGTCCATTCTCCCAACTTCCATCATTGCTCTCTGCAGCTTGAGTCCTCTTCTTTCAGAGCTTGCCCCGAGTTTAAAATTCAGAGCATGTGCACAGAAAAGAAGCCCCACAGACCTTTAAAATGGCACAAATCAACACACACGGAGATGCATTATCAAATTAGAGATTAGAAATAGAAATGTTTCTTGTAAGGTATAATCCTTGCCTTGATCCATGCATTTTAAAAAAATCAATAAAATAATGTGCAACAACCATGCAAGGCTTCTTTTAATGACTTGTGTCTTAATAAATACCATATTCATTACAAACCTCCATCAAAATATATTATCTACACTTGCCCATGCTACTTTGCCTTGATTAGAAAGCTTCACCTTGCTAAAGCATGAAAAATGGAGAAGAATGGAGCAGAATACAAAAGGGCCACTTATTATTTGTCAGCTGGCAGAGTTTGCCCTTTTAAAGCAGGTATCAAAATTTTAAATGTGATCTTACAATAGCAGCAGATTTCTGCTGGAGCTGCCTCTGACAGGTGAAGCTGCTCTGGATGCTGTGCTGTCCAGGCTGGGAATGTGGCCGTGCTGGAGCCAGTGCTCGTGGAGCCCCCACCCTGCCTGTGCTTCACCAGGACGGGTGCCCCAGGGCACCTCCCCTCCTGGCAGCTCTCCCAGCACATATTCGGGGTCCCTGGACACCTCACCAGCTGCTGCAGAGGTGAGCTGAGGCAGACGTGTCCGTGTCCAGCAGAAGTCCTGGTAGGAATGCAGTGTCAGCTGTGCAACCTTCAGGATCTGCTTCAACCTTCAGTCTTGAAGCTTAATTGCAGAGCAAAGCCTCCAAGATTTACACCTGGCTCCCAGGGGGTGTCCTGCTCGTGGCTGGAAGGGAAGCAGCTCCTGCCTTTATCCCAGAGCCAGGGCTGGTGGACACTGTCCCTGTGAAGAGGAGTCTCTCAGTGGCAGCACAAAGTTGTCCCCAGGGGCTGGGCACTGCAGGGATGGTGTGCAGCCCCTGGCCCAGCCCAGCCCCACGGGGATGGGCCTGGGGATGGTCCTGTCCCCTGTGCCCCAGCCAGGGCTGACAGGGCTGTCCCCTGTGCCCCAGCCAGGGCTGACAGGGCTGTCCCCTGTGCCCCAGCCAGGGCTGACAGGGCTGTCCCACCGCCTGGCACGGGCTGGTCCTCATCAGTCGCCAGGTTTGGGTTTCACACTGAGCACGAGATGTTGCTGCTGGTTCCTGCAGAGCTCCAGGAGTGCCTGGAGCGTTTCTCACTCAGCGTGGGATCTGGGAAAGATACGTGTGGATGTGGCTGTTGTTTATGCTGTTTTGTTTGACTTGAGGTAGCACTCTGTCCATTACTTGAACTAACAAACTCCTCTGTTTGCTTACCTGCAAACCGTCTGGCTTCATCTGTCTCTCCTTGATCCACGAGCACAAACACTAGGAGACCTAATTTCTTCAAGATATTTACCAAAAGATTTAATAATGATTGGGTTGGATTTATTGAAGAGAGATGGCATTTTTTATCTCAAACAGTGCTGGAGACCCCTCTCCCCCTGCCTCAGCCAATTGATGGCGTAATAAATCCACACCAGGAGCCAGCTGCCCATGGCAACTGTGTAAGGAACCCAAAGTGCCTCCTGAAATATTAGCATCTAATTAAAATTAAACATGATTGCTACCACACCACTTTGCTGCCTTCCTGAGCAAGGTCTCTGGGATGTGCTCCTGTCCTCCCTGCTCAGGAGACTGCTCCTTTTTTGATAGAGAGAGAAAACACCCGAGGTCTGTGTCTGATTCCATGTCCCCGGGTGGTGGCCGAGCCTGCCCGGGTTGCTGGATGTGGCTGCTCCAGCTTTGGGCCCTTGGCCTTGCCAGGGAGGGGCTCTTCCCACCAGGACACAAGCTTCCTCAGCTCCCCAGAGGAGTGACAAGTGGCTGTTTCCTCCCACACCTCATCCCACACCTCAGCTCACTATAGGCTGGACTTGATGATCTTAAAGGTCTTTTCCAGCCTCGGTGATTCGGTGATTCTATGAGGTGAGAATGGGCTGGGTCCCAACCATGTGCTGGGACTGAACCAGTAGTGTGCTGGGACTGAACCAGTAGTGTGCTGGGACCAGTTGTGTGCTGGGACTGAACCAGTTGTGTGCTGGGACTGAACCTGTAGTGTGCTGGGACTGAACCAGTAGTGTGCTGGGACCAGTTGTGTGCTGGGACTGAACCAGTTGTGTGCTGGGACTGAACCAGTAGTGTGCTGGGACCAGTTGTGTGCTGGGACTGAACCAGTAGTGTGCTGGGACCAGTTGTGTGCTGGGACTGAACCAGTAGTGTGCTGGGACCAGTTGTGTGCTGGGTCCCCAGTCACGTGCTGGGTCTGAAGCTGCTGTGACAACTCAAAAAAAAGGAGAATGCAAACCAAGCAACAGACGTGTGGGGTGTTTCCAGAGGCAGTGAAGAGGATCAGTGGAGTCCCCCCCTCGCCCTGCGCCCGCCGTGCTGGAGGCACTTGACTCCAACATCATTCCAGTAAAGCGGAAAATTAATATTCTAATGTGTCTGCTTCCCCAGCAACTAGGAAGAAGCAAAGTGGAAGTAGCAGAGAAGAGAACGTCTCGGTGTTAGCTGTGCCCATGAATATTGATGGGCTTGCCAGCAGACACCTGCCCGCCAGGCAGCCCAGCCAGCACGGGCAGGCACAGCACCCACGGGGTGTGGGAAAGGGGTGAACAAGCCATTTCTGGTGGTCTTTTGGTTGGCCCTCAGCACCATTCTCTGCTGGGGCTCCCAGCCTGCCCGCTGCACTGCGGGGGTCCTGCTGTGGCACAGGGAGCAGGATGGCCGTGGGACAGGGACAGGGACAGCTGCCCTGGGGGGCAGACACCCAAGAAACACCTCCAGGGAACGAAGGGGTGTCCTGTAAAAAGGTGACAACAGCCCGTCCTGTTCGGCCCTATTTCTATTTACATTCTTGATGCTGAAAAACGCTCTTCAAAGGCAGGTTTGAGCAATTAAACTTTAAAGATGGAGTTTGACCATGCACATTATTAAATCATCACCCAACCAGGACAGCCAAAAACGAGCAATGTGGCTGCTGGCAGCTGGCAGTGATGCTGGGAGCTGCTTCTGGGCAGGTCACATTTTTACCAAAGGAGATCTTAATAGAAGGTTTGGGGCTTTTTAATTTTTATTTATTTATTTAACCTTTTCTTTTCTTCTTTTTCAACTGTGTTATGAGGATGCTGGAGGCTCTGCATTACCTGTGAGCCCTGGGGCTGCTGCAGGCCTGGCACGTGCTCCCTGCCTGCTGCCCCTCTCAGGTCCTGCCTTGCCACAGGTTTTTCCTGCCCTTGCAGATACGTATCCCTGCCAAAATAAATACATTTTAAAAACCCCACAACAAAACAGGGTTAAGAAGGAAAATAGGGCAGCGAGCAGGACGTGCTCACTGCCTGCAGCACTGCACTTGCAGAGGAGGAGAAACTGGCATCGTGAAGCTGTTCCTGCTGGATTTGCAGTATAATGTGTGCACAGGTGATTGTAAAGGCATTTCTGAAAGCTGGCCCTTCCTCCCAAGAAAAAACCCCAGGTGTTGGGAAGCTGGAATTGCAGAGCATCTCCTGCCCTTGTCCCACGAAACCTGTGGAGACAGGGAACCCCTGGAGAGAAGCCTAGGGTGGAAATTTCCAGCAGAGCTGTGGGAAGAGATGATCTTTTTGTGCTTGCCACTTTCAGAGGCACTTGGACTAGACCCTGGGTTGGAAAGCTGAACTTTGTTTGCTTTTTATACTACCTATTAAAAAAAGAAAAAGAGTAAAAAAAGAAACCCAGTCTTGAAACCTTTAGGAACTTTTTTTTTGTACCAGCCCTGTGGGAGTTGCACACCGAGGTGAAGAATAGTGCATGATCTTACAGTATGTTTTAAATAGCTTCTGGAACATAAGCAACCCTAATTAACATTCTCATGGTGCTGGAATTACAGCAAGAAAAGCAATTGAATCTGTAGAACTGTATTTGTCACAATGACAATGATGAACAGGGGAAGAAAGTGCGAAAGGGGAAACAGAAGAAGGAAGGAAGGAATGAAACAGAGGTAGAGGAGAGATGCATCTCCAGTGGTTTTAAAGGGGGAAAGAAAAATATTTCTGGAGAATGATGAAGGCAGCCAAAAACAACTGACCCTTGAGCTAAGCCAGACAATTGGGGAATTGCTCTTTCTCCAAGTCCTTTCTGCTGTGAAGTGCTTTGATTCAGGTCTGCCCTCCCTCAGCCTTCCCCCAAACTGAAACAGAACGAAACCAGCTCCTTAATCCTCTGCCTCACCTCAATTAACGAACATCCTTGTGCAGCTGTTGATGAAGTGGCAGAGCTCACAGCACAGATTTCCTGTAGTGGTTTTGAAGAGCTTCAAGGACAGTGATAGCTCTCAGAAAACAGGGAACTCTATCTAAATAGTGATGGTAGGTGCCAGCCTGGCGGGAGGCCCTGCGGGTGGGCAGTGCTGAGCTGTGCCATGGTCTGAGCAGCCACCCAAGGCAGGCACAGGAAGCCAGAGGGCAATTTTTCAACCCCAAGAGGCAGGAAAGACACTTTTTTATAACAGGTTGGTTTTTTTGGTGTTGAGTTTTGGTGTTTGTTGTTTTGTTTGTTTTTTTTCCTGAACATGATTTCAATTACTTTTTGCTCCCAGGCTTCTCTGTCCTGAAGTTTTCCTCACCTGGTGGTTGGTCTCCAAAAGGGAAAGTGGGGACCCTTACGTAGATTGGGGAACGTTTCTCCTCAGTCCAGTTGTAAAAACACGACTGAAGTAAGCAGAGCAGGCTCAGGAAGGCAAGCAGCTGTGGCAGGGCTTCCTCTGCCAGGGGTGAGGTGACCGAGGTGTGGGTGGTGCCTGGAGCTGGGGCAGCTCACCTGACTGTTTGCTGGTTTCATGGCCCCACGCAGGGACATCAGCACCCAAAGGTTCCAATTCCTGTTGCACTGTCACTGCCAGCCTATGAAGTTGTGGTTGGCTGGGGGGTCCTGCAGTGCCTGCAGGGGTGCAGCCCGGGAGAGGAGCTGCACTGCACCCCAGGGTGCTGGGGGGTACTGGGCAGGCACCTGCTCTGGGGGGTCTTTTCCCTGCAGCTCCCTGGGGCTGTGTGGCTGCAGCACCCCCTGTCCCTCTGTGTCTCGCTCAGCCTGCCGCTGCCCGGCGG
>NW_009952712.1:497432-502549 GCF_000747805.2 Chaetura pelagica
GGGTGAGGTGCCCGAGGTGTGGGTGGTGCCTGGAGCTGGGGCAGCTCACCTGACTGTTTGCTGGTTTCATGGCCCCACGCAGGGACATCAGCACCCAAAGGTTCCAATTCCTGTTGCACTGTCACTGCCAGCCTATGAAGTTGTGGTTGGCTGGGGGGTCCTGCAGTGCCTGCAGGGGTGCAGCCCGGGAGAGGAGCTGCACTGCACCCCAGGGTGCTGGGGGGGACTGGGCAGGCACCTGCTCTGGGGGGTCTTTTCCCTGCAGCTCCCTGGGGCTGTGTGGCTGCAGCACCCCCTGTCCCTCTGTGTCTCGCTCAGCCTGCAGCTGCCTGCCGGTGTGGGGGGGGGCTTGCCTGCTTTCCCCAGCAGCCCCCCACTGGCCCTGCAGCCCCCCAGCTGCCCACTCCCCACCACATCCCATCCGGAGCTTCCCCCCATCCATGGGAACGTCTTGCTGGAGCTCCCGGCTCCCTGCTTGCACAGCTTGCTGACTTACTGGCCTGGGCTCAAGTTGTATTTTACACACCAAGCCATTCTGCTCGGTTCATGAAGCTCCCCCAGGGCTTCTTCTTCAGGGCTCTCCACATTCCTACAATCCCAACAGCTTCAGGCTTTCCGGGGGCTCAGTTTTTGCCTCTTGCTGGTGCTGGTCCTCTCTGCACACCCTTACTTATTTCTGGCTATCCTATCTGATGGAAAGGCACAGATGTAGATGTCCCAGCATTTATTTTTAAACTGAATGCTGCACAGAAGGATTTCTTATTAACAGGAGCACCTGGCCAGAGAGGCACTGCTCATTCTTCTGAAATACAGATTGATGATGATCGTGTGGCTTTTGCAGATGCTGCTGCAATGTTTATTCAAGTGATGCCTTCCATGCACCATGCATCATCCCTAGCTAGAACACCGTATTGCTCTTTCATAAATATTTTGCCTCTGATGTCTTGGTGTGAGGAGATTTATACACTGATCACTTCTTTCATCTTATTTGTTGAAGGAGCTCTTGTTTACAGAGCCCCTGACAGAGCTGCATGGGTTGCAAACTTTGCCAAACACTGCAGGGTCTTTTATCCCCTACAGACATCCCTGCTCCACAGCCAGTCCCCGAGTGCCAAGGGGCTCCTGTTCCAACAGCTGTGCTGGGAAAACTCCTCCAGGGACTTTGGAGGTCCTGGGGAGCTTTGCTGCCCTTCCCCAGGCCCTGCTCTCCAGGCACTGCCCACCTCCCACACGCTCCTGCTGCTTTTTCAGCACTTTTTATCTGTCGATGTTGTGTGGCTTCAGAAACCTGTGCCCTCCCCAGTGCCAAAGCTCTGCAGCCTTTGTGAAGGGATTTAGCCTGATCCAAGAGTGAACATTTGACCTCTTGTATTCATGGAAGTACAGGAGATTCTTTCTGAAATGGCAGTCGTTACATTTCTTAATAAAATCGAGGAAGTTGAAGTGTTTCATTATTACAGAAACTTTCTAACATGATAGTCTTCATTGTATCAGGTTTGTGGGTTGTTGTTTTTTTTTTCAGTAATGGAACAGACATTGTATTTCCCATTCCAGATGTAATTAAACAGCAAGTGCTACATCTTGTTAGGGAATGTAAAGCCAAGGCTCCACTTCAAGCACAGTGTGAAAGACCAAAGAGTTTATTATCAGTATTTCCAAGTGCACCATCACATTTAGATGATTTTTTAAATTATTTTTACTTTTTTTTTTAAACTTTTTTTCTTTTAAAATCCTAACTAATGAAAATGGTTTCAAAGTACAGCAAAAAGACAGCGTGGTACTCTGACCAGGGTGAAGAAAAATAAGTTCATCTGTCTTCCCTCGTGTGCCACCTGCACACACCTTCCTGCTCTGTGGTGCCTCCCCCAGCAGCTGCTGCCCCACACTTCACCTGGCCAGGTGCAGAGCACGGGGCAGGGCTCTGGACCACAGAGCCACCATCCTGGCTGGGTGTGAAAAATGAGCCAAGATCTTTCAAAGCAATCCCAGCATGGCAGAAACCCACCCTTACTCGTCCACCCCGTCTGTTGTCCTTGCTGTCCAGTGGGGTTTGTGTCCCTCAGCACTGGCAGGCAGGGGAACACCACGCTGAGGGGTTTGGGGAAAGCTGCTCTGAGGGAAGCAGCCCAAGGGGATGCCGAGGGGCCTGGGGTTCTGCTGAGGGGGCCAGGGGTTCTGCTGAGGCTGAGCTCCTTCCACACCCTGCAGTGCCAGTTCCTTGCGGAACCCGTGGAAGGTGGGATCCCAGGAACAATCAGGATCTGCATCCCTGGGCAGCTCAGCCTCAGTCGCATCCCCAGGCAGCATCCCCAGTGCCCAGGACATCTCCCTGTCCCCTCCTTGGGGGCACCCCCTGGGCAGGGTGGCTGGTGCCCAGAGGGTGCTCAGTTCTTCTCCCCATGGTGCTGATTCCCAGGAGACCACCTGTATTTCTAGGAGCCATTTCCAAGCGGGAGCAGGGCATCATGATGCCCTTTTTTTTCATGAGATAAAGCAGGCAGGGTAAATCCTGTGGGTTTACCAGCTGGGAGCAGCAGCTCAGCCCCAGCTCACCCCACAGCTCCCATCCTCAGTGCAGCAAATGCTCTCCCCATGTGCTGGGAGCTGGACACAGCCATGGGGCTCGTGCTTGGGACAGCAGGAACAAGTGTTAGTGCCCATGGCTGGAAGGGCAGCGTTTGCTCCAAACAGCATGGCCCTGCTTTGGTGGTTGTAGCACCAGGCATGGAGTGGTGCTCCAGGGCATAATAACTCAGGGTTTCAGGTTTCATTTAGTGACCATTGATTTTTCTTTCTAATTTACATGTACAGAACAGTATTTATCAATGTAAAGTCGAAAGAAAAACAAAAAATTGGGGGTTTTCTTTGGCTGACAAGGTACTACAGGTGTGCTGAGAGCTCTAAACATGCAAGTAATCCTAGGTTAATGATTCAATTCCACCTTCAGGCTAATCATACAGTCAAATAGCAAGGGGTGCTTATTCACTGCTGAGATAGTGAAGGAGCATCAGAGTTGGCTTCCCAGAAAGCTGCTGTGCAAAATAAAACCTGTCCCAGCGGCCCTTGGAAGTGGAACTGCCTTCCCTGTCCCTTTCCATTCCTCATCTCTTACTGTAGATTAGGTATCACAGAAGAGTCTTATATAACTTACTGTTTTCTAGGATGGAAATTAATTTACATCTATTACTGGAAGGAAGTCCCCATTGGTAAGGTTCTTGCTAGGAAAAGGTTATTTGTAATGACCAGATTCATCACTGTTTGGAATCTCATAAAGGTCACAATAGAAGGTTTTCACTTGCTTTAAATAAAATTCTGTTTTAAAAAGAAATATGCTTAACTTTCATTTCATAGAAATATCAGGTCTGTTTGCACTATAATTTACTTTTTGAGCTCTTGACATTTACCCAGCTGCCTGTCTGTGGAGAACCATCTCTTGATTTGGCTGGGAAACGGCCGGTGACAAAGGGGAGGAGGCCCTGGGGTGACATGAGCCACAGCCTGTGACATGGTCTGGGGGTGGCTTTTAAAATAAAGTCCTTTTATTTATTTGGTTGTTGTTTGTTTGTTTTCTGGTGGCAGGAACATGATGCACTGTTTACATCTTGTGCCAGGTGGAGTTCAGTCCTCCACAGGTTGGACTTGGTGATCTCAAAGGTCCTTCCTTTCCAACCAACATGATTGTAAGTCATGGACGTCTGAGACCCACTACTTGCTGCTTCTGCTCTCCAGCTGGTAGGGTCAGGATTAAACAGCAGCTTTTTGCTATAATCAGTAGGTTCTCAGCAAGTTTAACATTTTATTTACCTGCCATCATTACCTGAATGGGACACCCCAGGGCCCACCCGTCCTGGGGGGCAGCACCAGTGTCCCATGGAGGGGATTGGGGCCAGTCACTGCTGAGGTGCCTTGGGCTGCTCTGGTGGAAGGGATTGCTCTTCAGCTCTCAACTGATTTATTTTTTCCACCAACATGAGCCTTTTAAGCAGCAGCCTTTCCAGCTGCACATCAGGGCACCAGGGTGCACATGTCAGGCTTGAAATCACGTCCCCCACAGGGGTCAGGGCTGGGGCAGGGGGAACAGTGTCCAAGCCTAGTGCTGGAATAAGAAAGCAACTGAGTGAATGGGAGGTTTATTTAAACCACAGAAGCAAGCTGAGAAAATGGGATCAGCCCAATTAGTGCCAGAAATATATCTGTGCACCATTTCCATCAGCTGAGGAAGGAGACAACAGAAGCATCATGCCACCACCCTGCATGCTCAGCCCCAGAACACTTGTTATTTTCTCAGGGTACATATGGGAGGGTAACCACCAGCAGCTGCTGCCGAACCCTTCCCTGTGCCTGCACATGATTTGCTCCTGCTCTGCAAAGAGGATTCCTGTGCTGCCCGGATGGGCCTTCACCCTCCATCCTCCTCCTCTTCCCAGCAGCAAAGCTGCTGACCCACATCACACACTTGCTCCTGCCAGTGGAGATGGCATCTCCTTCCCATTGCACCTGCTCACCTGCTCCCTCCCACCCTCTCCAGAAACCCTGGAATGGCTGAGACAAGCACCTGTGTTTGAGTCTCCATCCCTGGAGGTGTTCAAGAGGTGTATAAATGTGGTGCTTAAGAGCCTGGTTTAAGCATTGGACTAGGTAGAGTTAGGCTACAGGTTGGTAGTTAGGTTATGGTTAGCCTTGATGATGTGAAAGGTCTTTTCCAACCAGAATGATTCTGTGAAAGCCCCACAGCCCCTGCTGCAAAGCCCTCCAGCCCAGCACTGCCAGGCAAACCTGCCCCAGCTCACCCAGCTGGGGCTGCCCAAGGACCAGCCTGCCCAGCAGCAGCCCCAGGTGCCCCCAACCCCCCCCAGCCCAGGTGCTGCCCATCAGGTGGGGAGGGGCTGTGCTCTGCATCCCCACAGCCACAGCGGCCACAGCTGCAGGTCATTGCTGCTAACTGGAGGGGTTAAACTGGGGAGCTGGTGGGGAGCTCAGGCTGGATGTGAGGGGGAAAGCTGAGCAGTGAGGATGTTGGTTCTGCACTTCTGAAGGGTGAGTCCTGCCTATGGGGGCTTTGGAGTTGTTTTTTAAGAAAATGTTGTTTGTTTATTGTTTTTCCTGGCTGGGCTGCT
>NW_009952712.1:502585-538327 GCF_000747805.2 Chaetura pelagica
GCTTCAGTGGAGCCTTTGCCAGGGCATGTGGGGGGGACTGGAAGGAAGAGAAGAGCTAGCACCTCGTGTTAAAGCAAAACATAGGTAGGGTTGAGGCTGTTTCAGGGTGCAGTTTTATTGTCTGAGCGTCTGAGGGGAGTGCTGTACGTGCTGGCTGGGACACTGCTCGTGTTGCTGGAGAGATTCTGCTGCCCTGCTGGCTCAGCGGGGCTGCAGGGAGACCCGGGCCCGGCTTTGGGTGCTGAGCAGCCCTGGCATCGCATGTGCTGTAGTCTGGATTTAGTTGTTACAGCGAACGTGGCAAAGGGTAAATAACTGAGGCCAAGCAGGTGTACCCAGAACGGATCTGGCAGGGGGTACCACGAGCCCTCCCTTCGCCCCTTGTGCTGGGATCCCGGGGCAGGGCGAGTTGTGGGAACCAGGCTGGGGTAGGCAGACCCCGTTCCTGCCGCTGCCTGCCTTGGCTCCAGGGATTTCACTTGTTTTCTGGGCAGTGATGCAAATAAAACTCGGGGGGCCCGGGGGCTGCGGGGGCTCTGCCCTGGGACCGGGATCCCGCAGCCCAGGGGGCTCGGAGCCCCCCCAGGCCCACAGAGCGAACCCCTCCCTGCGGGAGGTGCGGGCAGGGAAGGGGGGTTTGTCCCTGAGGAGCCACTGAAAGTGGGGGGCTCTCTGTAGCACGAGGCGCAGGTGACCCCCCGGTGCCACCAGGTGTGCTCAGGTGCCCGCAGGTAACGCTTGGCCGGTCCCTGAGCGCCGGGATGAGCAGCCGATGGGCAGGGCCGGGGGGCACAGGGCTCTGCCCGGTGGGGGCTTCTCCCCAAAATGCCCCGCTGGGCAGGGGGAGATGCCTTAGCTCTGGGGGACCCGTCGGTGGAGGGGGAAGGGGGTGGAGGAGGATCCTGGGCTCGGCTGGTCCCTTCTAGAGGAGTTTCTCCCTAAGCTTTCCATTGTTGGCAGATCCACCCGGGGCTGCCGGAGCATCAGGCAGGCTCGGAGGGAGGGGATGCTTTGCCACCTCAAATGTTCCTCTGCCAAACCTTACAAATACCAGCTCTGCTTCCCTCTGCTGCAGCCTGGCAGGGGTGGGCACTCGGCCCCAAGTGTGTGTGTGTGTGTGTACACGTAATACCCAAATTGTGGGTTTGTGTGTCATAAATCGGGGCCTTCGAAGTTTTTCAGGCGCTTGGGAACTGCAGTGTAAATATTTAACGAGTGTTTGTCTCCTCGGAGATCCAGCACGAGGGGGATCCTGCCACTTCACACCCCTGTGAGGTCACAGGTGCTGTTGTTTCACTTCAAATGGGCTGATGAGCATCACGTTGAACGTAAGGAAAGTCTTTTGGAGAAGTTGGGTTTGCTGACTTGGTGGCAAAGAGCTCCTGTTTGCCCTGGTGGTCACTGGAAGCAGGAGTTACAGCAAGCAGGGTTTAACGGGCAGTTCCTCTCATGATGTGGAAATCTGGTCTGTTCAGAACTAACAAACTGTAGCCTCAAAAAGTCTTGTCAACTTCTTAATGGCATCCTTAGCCTAATGACTGTAGGAACAAAGGCAATGGAAAGAGCTCCTTATTGTTTGAACAACACACGTTTAATATATCAGGAACTGAAAGCTTGAGCTTAATGATGAAAAAAAATTTTGATGTAAACTGGCCTGGGTGGAAAGCCTGGGGGTTTCACACACCAGGATACATCCCAGCTGCTGTTGGAGCTGGCTGCATTGTCCAGAGGCTTCCCAGCCCTTCCCAAAGGGACCCAGCTGGTCTGTGGCAGCCTGGGTGCACATCATGGAATAGCCATGGTTGGAAAAGGCCTCTGAGATCACCCAGTCCAGCCATAAAGAAACTCCAACAGAAAAAAGCAGAGCACAGCCTTCCCTAAAGACACCTCTGCTCTCTGGGCTCTCACCTGGTGACTTCAGAGGCTCCTTTATTGCATTAGGGTAATTAACCTGAACTATATAGCGGCATAAATATTAACGATGAAACAAATAGGACGTGCTGCTCTACTGATGGAACCCTTTCACTTTTTAATGACCCATCAAGGGGCTGCACCAGCAGCTCTGCTCTCCTCTCCCTTTCCAGTGGGATCTCCTGCACAGGGCAGCTGATTTTGGAGGGAGAGGGAGGACACCCCGTTTCTTCTAGGAAATAATGAAAGTGTTGGGGCTGGCGCGGGGCTCGCTCCGAGCCCGGCTGAGGTCACAGCTCCTGGGCCATCCCAGTGGCACCACATGAGCCCTGTTCCCTGTCCTGCAGCTTTCAGGACCCTTGGGGCTGGCTCTATGGAAGTGTGACAGGGTTAACCCTTGCTGTCCTGGGTGCCTGTGGTGGAGAGCACCCCTGTGAGCCCCCCTGTTCACAGCGACTTCCCAAACCCTGCTCTGTGGCTGAGGCTACTCAGGAGCTCTTTGCTGTCCCTTCTGTCAGTCCAGCAGTTTTTCCATCTGTGCATCGTTATTTTAGAAGGGGAAGTTTAGAGCCCATTACGTGCTAATTATAGCCCTGTTTAGCATCCACGTCTTCAGACGGCTGCACTCGGGAACGGGGCTGTCAGAATTATGTTAACAGATGAGAACGTGTCACAGGAGAAGAGCTCTTCCTTGTGCAAGTTTTGTATAAAGTGTCTATCCTCCAAGTCGGTATTTTGGCTAAGAAAAATGATTCCTTGATACTTTACCCTAAGGAAAAATACGTCAGGATTTATGGTGGAAGGCAACACCAGCAGCCTGGGTGCCAGGGTGAGGTGTGTGGTTTTGTTAAGTGCCCTCACTGCTGCATGGGTGGCCATGGCAAGGCCCCTTCAGAGAGTGGCCTCAGGAGGAAAGGGGTGAAAATAGAAGCAATCTGTCACTGTGTCCAGCTCTGGAGCCCTTGGCACAGGAAGGACATGGAGCTGTTGGAGAGGGCCCAGAGGAGGCCATGGAGATGCTGGGAGGGCTGGAGCAGCTCTGGAGCCAGGCTGGGAGAGCTGGGGTGTTCAGCCTGGAGAAGAGAAGGCTCCAGGGAGACCTGAGAGCACCTTCCAGTGCCTGCAGGGGCTCCAGGAAAGCTTGGGAGGGACTTTTCAGCAGAGAGGGCAGTGATGGGACAAGGGGTCATGGTTTCAAACTGAAAGAGATTTAGGTCAGACATTGGGAAGAAATTCTATGAAGGTAGGAAGGCACTAGATTGCTCAGGGAGGCTGTGGCTGCCCCTTCCCTGGAGGTGTTCGAGGCCAGGTTGGGTGAGGTTTGTGCAGCCTGGGCTGGTGGGAGGTGTCCCTGCTCATGCAGGGGGGTTGGAACCTGATGATTTTGAAGGCCACTTCCAACTTTGCCCAGTCTATGATTCCAAAATAAGCCTGGGGTCATCTAATCTAGCCCAAAGGCATGGTCACATCTAACAAAGCCAGTTTGGGTGGTGTCTCTTTAAAAAGCTCCAGCTGTTATACAGAATCCTTTGGTTCTCCATATTCTTGGCTTTTTCAGATGACTTTGAAAAGGTATGTCTACGACTGGACTCTTTTTGATACTTTCAGGGCTGTTTTTTGTAAACATATATATTTTTCTATTACAGAATGTGATGGGTACTTCCCATGACTACACTCAGACACCATTCATCTCTGGGGTAATTGCCACCACTGAGGCAGGAAGCAGAGGGTTTCCATTTCCATGTCTGTGTTTCTGGGCTAGTGTACAGCTTTCCAGGGGACTGCTTTGATGGAAGTAGAATAAATAGGTACCAAATGAGACCTTTAAATACTTGCAAGATTAAAATATCTATCTTTTCCTTTCTAAGGGTACCTTCTCTCTGTGAATGTGTTTTTCCTCCCTGCCTGGCAGACCTGTCTGTGCAGTTAAGGGCTAACAGCCTGGAGCTCACTTAGGATATATGTGGCTGGTGGTTTGGGGTTTTTCCCCCAAGATAAAGTGCTGCAAAAGGCATTTATGACTCAATTCCTAGCTCAGCCACCTTGTCACACACTTCCTGTTAGCTTAGAAGCTGCAGGCAAAGCAAACAGGCTGGGTGAGATGGGGAGGTGGAGCTGAGGTGACTTAAGCCCCAGCAAACTGCCCCAAAACCAGCTTTAACTGGGCCCAGCCCCACGCCCAGGGCTTTTGGGAGCTTGTCTGCTGATGAGGGATGAGAGGGATGGGATTTCTTAGCAGAATTGCAGCCGTGTGAATGCGAAAGACTTCTATCAGTTCTGTCACATCTGCTGATAATGGTGAAACTCATTTGACTCAGTTCCAGGGAAGGATTGCAGTGCTCCTGGCTGATGTGTCAGGCAGGGCTTTGGCACACACCCCTTCAGGGGCAGCCCCTGGGGGTACAGGTACACTTGCCCTCCTGCAGGTGTCTTGCAGTTGCCAGTCAAAGGGATGTTAAAACCCAAACCCAGCACTCCAGTGTTGGGACTGGTTTTTGGGGCTGAGCTGTTGAGCCCTAGGGGTGGGTGCTGATGGTGGGGGTGCTCGTGGCACCCCCTTCCACACCCTCGTGGGGTGCTCAGCCAGGCAGGTGCAGGGTCTGCAGAGCTTGCAGATCCCCTGTGTTATGCCCCAAACCAGGGTGGTGGTACGTGAGGTGAGGATCTGCCTGCGTGGCCCTGCTGTGCTCTGCTTCCCCCAGGAGAAGCTCCTTGCTCTCCATGGTGGTGCTGAAGGCTGCAGGCACCTCCAGCCCTGGGCAGAGAAAATAACGTGGCATTGGCTCCTTTCCCTGCGAGGTGCTGAAGTGCCTCTCGGATACTCCATCAGCTCCTTCTGCTCTGCCTTCTGGCTTGCACTGATCCCAGTCTGTACCTGTGCTGCTCAGCTCCCAAGCCTGAGGGCCAGAAAACAGAATTCCAAACAGAAATGTTACTTATAAATGGATCTCCTGACTGCACAGTGAGGAGGGAGATCCCAGGCTGCCAGGGGCTCCAGGTGCTGGGAGGGAGGGGAGCAGCACTGCCTGTCCCCACTGAGCCTGGGGACAGGAGCTCCAGGAGGGACACAGGCAGACAATGCTGCTCTTCCCTCAGATGCATCTCTCCTGGTGTTTCTCATGCCCAGGGCTGCAGGGAAGTGGGGCCTGTGGCTCCAGAAGGGTCAGGTTGTGTTGCAGTGATGCCCTGGAGGTGCTGGGCAGGGCTGGCAAGCACCAGTGCCCCTGGCCAGTCACCCCTGGCTGAAGCAATCTGCATCCATCCCACCAAGCACTGACCCTGCAGGAAAGTCTGAAACAAGCAAACATCCAGCCAAGGGCAGAATGTGCAGATTAAGCCTTGGGAAAACCAAAGCACTTGGAGCTGTTTGCCTAATTCCTCAGGCTTTGTTCACAGATGGTTTTATTTAGATCTGTGAGTTACTGTAAAGTGATAAAAGAGAAACACTTGCTGGATAAATCACAGCACCAGAGCTGGGACTGTGTGAACTCTCCAATTAAACTTGACAACTCCTTAAAAAAAAAAAAAAGAAATGGAGTCCTGCAGATGCAAGATGACAATTCCCAAAGTGCAGGGTGAGGATGGGCTGTGCTGTTCAGCTGCTCCTCGGCGGGGCTGCCGAGCGGTGGAAGGTGGGGAGGAGGCAGAGAACACACTGACACCATCTGTGAGAGCCTGGTGGTGTCACTAGGGTGTACATTAAAATAATCTGGAACTTAAGCATTTACCAGTGGGCTTTATTCTCCTCCTGTTTTCTGACTCGGTGAGGGAAGCATCAGCAAGACTTAAAAAGCCTCACAGCAACTGACAAACAGTTTTGCCTTTCACCAGAAAATTTCAAGGAAAGAAAAGGCCAGGAGATGAGTTGTTACCTGCTGCTGGGCAGCCCCCACTTTCTTTCTTTTTTTTGTATAAGCACTCCTTAATTTATCTCAAGAGTTTAAATTAAACTTTCCAGTAGCTGTGGTTTTGCATTCTCCCCAGGTACTGGAGATGCTGGGCACTGTGATTAATTGGGCAGCCAGGATTCCTGGTAGTTAGAGACCACTTGAAAGTGGAAGTGAGAAATGAATTGCACCAGAAGGGTTTGCTCTGGTTTTATTAATAGAGCAGATTAGAGGGATCATGAAAACAACCTTCTCATTTACAAGAGTCAGTTTCTGCTCCTGCTTGGTGGGAGTTGGGACTGTTGAGCTTCAACCCCTGAAGGTGATGTCCTGGGGTGGGTGGGTGGGCTGACCCTCAGCTCTGGGGGTCTCTGGGGTGGGGACCACATAGGCATCCCTGTGCCCGGGGGATGCCCATCCCACCCAGCCCTGTGCCCAGGGGATGGGCACATTGCTGCTATGAAGAAAGGCTGAGAGACCAGGGGCTGTTTTAGTCTTAAAGAGGTGGCTAGGAGGGGGTCTTGTTAATGTCTATAAATACCTGAGGGGTGGGTGTCAAGAGGAAGGGGCTAGTCTCTTTTTGGTGGTGCTCAGTAATAGGACAGGGAACAATGAGGATAAGCTAGAGCATGGGAAGTTCCACCTCAGCATGAGGAGAGACTCCTTCACCGTGAGGGTGACAGAGCCCTGGGACAGGCTGCTCAGAGAGGGGCTGGAGTCTCCTTCTCTGGAGACTTCCACAAACCCACGTGGATGTTTGTGTGGCCTGTCTGAAGTCCTGCCAGGGCTGCTCTAGAGGTGCCTTCCAACCCCTAACACGGTATGGTTCTATGATCCCTGTGCCCAGGGGAGTGTCCATCCTGGCCAGGAGGCCTCCTGCTCTGCAGACAAAGCCAGGGGGATGGATTCCCAGCACTGTTCTGTGAACACAGATGTTTGGGTGATGCTGATGTTGGTTCACTCCTATACAGACAGGAATAAAAATGGGAAAAGGTAGGAAACGCCTCTATGGTTACAGGATTGTGTGACAAACCCACTTCTGCTGTGCTTGTCACAGTGCTTCAGTGGTATTTCCAGGGGAAAGCTGGTTTGTTCTGCATAATACTAGAGTATATGTAAAAAGAACTAGTCTTCCTCCTCCTCCATCCTGTGTGAAGGTTTTGCTCAATGGGAAAAATTGGAGAGGAGATGAAACAAAGTGTTTGTTTAGAAAAAAAAAGGAGGTGGGAAGTGTGGAAATTGCTTCCTGTTAATTAAGCATTATGGATGGGGAGGAATTTGACTTTCTTTACAGCTGTCTGAGACACCACATTGGGAAGGAGTCAATGCACTTCTGTGCTGGAAAGAAAAGTGATACTCAAAGGCAGGAAAAAATGCTGTAGTTCGGGGTTTTAATGCATTTTTTAAATGGCCAAGCTACTTAATCTAAAATTCAAGTATGACAGCAAATCACCCCCAAATCATATATTCAACAGGCAAAAGCATCTCATTTTATTCCTTGTTGCATCTTCTCTTCTACACTCATCTGCTGGCTTTGGCTTATGTAAAAATATATTCCAGTTGTCATGAGAATGATGAGGTCTCTTACAAATGCAGAGTGAACAGGCAGCACTGAAACCTGTGCTCATGCTAATGCTCAAATCACACTTAGATGTGGTGTGAAATACCTGGAGCCCTGAGTCTCCTGCCCCCAGCCCTGGGTGTTTAATTTCAGTCTCCTCTGGGTTAAATGATAAGGATAAACTTGCTACTGAAAGTCAAGCATGGCAACCAGGTGACAAAATGAGCAATAAAATAGTAATGATGGTTTTGCATAGTGGTGCAAGCTCAGGGATCACTGGGGGCTGCACATCCCAACTTCTCCTTTGTGTGTTCTGAAGCAGCCCCTGCTGTGTCTGGGAGAGCACGAGCCTGCTCAGCCACCTCCTTCTTAGGGTGTGATGGACATGGCCATGTTGTACCTATCTTAGATTTAATTACTTAGTAGTAATCGGGATCATTTGCATATTGAGGATGTAGAACCTTAGCTGGAGAGCTCCTAAGGCACCTGGGTTTCCAAACCCAAGCTGTGTATTCCAGGTGCTGGTGGGTGCACCTGCAGCCAGCAGAGGCTGCCCTGTGGCTCCTGGAGCCTGGGACTGAATCAAGCCAGATGTTATTTCCATGGAGCAGGATCCTACTTGTTCCATGACCCAAGTTCCATGGGTTGGGCTGGGAGCATCCTCCAAAGCACCAGGGCAGGGCTTGTCTGGCTGTAAATCCTGTGCTGCTCTTGGGAGCCCCTTTGTGTCAGTCTTGGCTTGTTTCCTGCCTTGCTTTGGGGCTGTAGCCGTGCCCCTGGCTGGGCACAGCTGGCTGGGCTTGCAGGCTGCACCTGACACGTCTGCATTCTGATCACATTTCCAGGCTATTTTTATTTTATAAAGCTCCTTATGCATGTATTTCATGTTGTGAAGGTGGTGACTGCTTCAGGTAGCTTTTGAAGATCTGGCATCTAAAGCCCAAAAGGCAGCAGCACTCGTGTGCAGGGGCGCTCTGGTAGTTTTCAGGTCCTGGGTACAAGTTACTCCTGGGGAGATTCCAAATGGACACAAGGAAAACCTTTTGCAATGAGAAGAGTCAGCCCTTGAGATGATCTCCCCAGGGCAGTGGTGGATCCCATTACATTGGACACTTAAGATTTGTCTGGACAGCTTGTCTAGACTCTGCTTTTCCCAAGAAGGGCTGACCCAGGTGGCCCTGCAGGTCCTTTCCAACCCGTGGTGTGTGATTCTGTGCTTCTGTAGGTACATTAAGCAGACACTGCATATTGTGTGCCTGGCCACATTTCTAAAAATTCCTTTAGATTCCTTATGATGTTCCTTCAGATTTTGTCTTTGGTGTGTTTGGAAGCTGTTATACACATTTTTATACATAGCTATAGCTAATAACTTCAGATGTTAGAGGAATGAGGTCACTGCTTTCACAACTTCCCTGGTGCTGTTGTCCTGATGAAAGCACATAGGAAGTTCAGGGGGTGAATTATAGAAAAATCTCCCAGATGTGTGTAGGGCTGACTCATCAAATGCTTTGTTTCTTTTGCTAGTAAAGTGTTTCATCTTTCCATGAAAAAGTAAAAACTTCAGCTCAGCCAGGAGGACCAAGTGGCCTGATAAATAAGCAATTAGCAAATAATTTGTAGTTGATAATTTATTCAATGTTAACCTGAACAAATGAAACCAGTGGAACTCAAATGCCTCAGTAGTCACTGCTAAAAGTTGCTCAGACCCTTCCTACAAGTGACTGCATGTTGGGAGATGAGGAGCTGGCCTGGTTACTGGAATGTGCTTGTTGCTTTTCCCCTTTTGATTAGTAAAGAGCCCTCTGGATAAGAAAAAAAACAACAAACAACAAACCAACCAACCAAACAAAAAAACCCCAAACAAAACCAACCACAAACCCACCAAAAAACCCCCACAATTAGGAGTGAGCAGAAGGGCTGTGGCTGCTCTGCTCCCAGGGGCCACCAGCCTCCTGGAAAGGGACAACTTTGGGATTGCTTGGGTTGGTCCTGAGGACCTTAGCTTTGCTTTGCTTGGGCTGGCACAACTGCAGGGGCTGAAGCTCATCCACCAAGAGGAAGAAAATCCAGCTGGCAGGACCAGGGCACCCTCCTTGGGGTGGCTGAGGTGTCTGTGTCCCTGTGGCAGCAGCTGCTCTGTGGCTGTGACCTGCTCTGCCAAGGAGGGCCTGTGTGAGGGAACCTCTGGGTGCAGAGAGCTCAGACAGCTTTGCCAAGTTCCTGTTGGGTTGCTTTGATAAATAGTTGCTTGTTCTTAGGAAACTGTTGGATAACTTGGTGGATAACTGTTGGGTATCTTCTATCCTCTGAATCCTGCCTGAGTGGGCTGGGAATTCCTGGGCTTACTGGAAATGGGGCTATTGTGCAAAATCCAGCCAAGAGCTGAAGTCTAAGAATTTATTCCATGGCAATAAGATTATTTTTTTTATAGCTCTAGGAATAACATTGGAGATAGAGGACTGATGTGTAGCAATAGGAACATCCTGTGCAGTTTGGCCATGGCTGATTTGCATGAAGGTGTGGCAGGACCATAAATATTCGGGTGTGACTTCCTAATGTCTGGCTCATGGAATTTAGATTGTGAATTCAGCAAGAAACCCAGGAAGGGGTTGGTTTCTCTGCAGCTCAAACTCCTGGGGGACTTGTGTGTTGCATGATCAGGTGCAGCTGTGGACTGGAGGCAGCAGAGGCTGTTTCCACTCCCCACACACAGCAAAGTCCTTCAGGTCTGGAATTGGAAGTGACAGAAATATCAATGGCTTAAAAAAGCTGCTTATATGTCTGTGCTTCTCTGTCCTAGATAATAAGTAGGCTGTTGGTAGCAGGTGAGGAATACATGAGTATCATGCTCACATGTGCTTTAAAGCAGCAGGACCACAAGGCAGAGCAGCCCTTTGGGTCTCCACAGCAGCCATGAGCACAGCTGGGCTGCACTGCAGCTGCCTGAGCTGCTCCAGTGTATCAGGGATTTTGAAAATCCTGCTGGTTTTGAACCCTCTGGTTCTCCCTGTGCACAGAGATAAGCACTGAAACTGGAAGAGGGTGGGTTTAGGTCAGACATTAGGGAGAAATTCTGTGCTGTGAGGGTGGTGAGAGCCTGGCCCAGGCTGCCCAGGGAAGCTGTGGCTGCCCCATCCCTGGCAGTGTTGAAGGGCAGGTTGGATGGGGCTTGGAGCAGCCTGGGCTGCTGGGAGGTGTCCCTGCCCATGCAGGGAGGTTGGGACTGGATGAATTTTAAGGTCCCTTCCAGCCCAAACCAGTCTGGGATTTTGTGATTCCCAGAGCAGGATGACACCAACATTTCCTGAGCAGGACACTTCTCTCTGGTGTTCCCAGCAATGCCAGGTTTCCCCTGTGTGAGGTGGGACAGGCCATCCCTGAGCCCTGCCCAGGGCAGAGCATTCCTAAAAAAGGTCCTGGAGCTTTGCTCACACCATCCTGCCTTAGCATCAGCCCTCCAGCAGCTCCCACCTCTGCAGTCCTGGCACGTTTCCCATCAGGATGAACTTGCCTCCCTCACCCCTTATCCCACCTGAGCTCTTGTAAGACCAGAAGTTGATCCTTCAGGTTGGAGCAATTTGTGATGCCTTGAGCCATGTTCCTCTGTGGACACTCTGGGATGTGGCCCCAGGGCAGTGCAGCTGGTGTGGACAAGCTCCCTGCCTGCAGGAGGGAGGCTCTTGCATGAAGGTTCCTGGTTTTATGTTTTGAATGATGTAACTTATTAAAAAGCTCAATCTGGCCATTTCAGGTGGCCTTCAAGTTTTTAAAAAATAAAATTGCATGATTGACTTACAAAAAAAAGTAGTGGAGAGTATTAAAACTTTTTCCAAAGTCACGTTTAGCCCGTGGACTCATCTGCAGCAACGATCACATTGTGTCCTCTTTTTCTAACAAATTATGTAAATGTGACAAGACTCAAATTGTTGCCTTGCAGTGCTAGGATAATTTTACAGTATTTCCCTGATTGCACATTATTCTATACTCGGAAAGAGTATTTTTGTTTGTTCTTTTGAATGATAATTACTATCACTTCATCTGTTGCTCATCTTTCATATGTGCTGCTGCTTCAAATCTATTTCTGGCTGCAGAAGAAAAAGGGTCTTTACCCTCTAAGGTTGGTGCTGACTAAAAGCCTTATTTTGCTCTCTAAAGCTGAACCCCAGTCTGTGAACCAGTTAGAATTTTTGTGCCAGGGGAGGTTTAGATTGGATCTTGAGAGCCATTTCTGCATGGACAGGGCTGTCAGGGCCTGGCCCAGGCTGCCCAGGGCAGGGGGAGAGTCCCCATCCCTGGAGGGATTTCAAAGCCCTGTAGATGTGGTGCTGAGGGACATGGGGCAGTGGTGGCCTGGGCAGGGCTGGGGCAATGGTTGGACTTGGTGAGATTAGAGGTCTCTTCCAATCAAAATGACTCCATGGTTCTGTATGGGGATTATTGCTTGAGCCTTCTGCAGACCCTGGTGATGCTGCCTGGAGCAGGTGGGAACCCAGCTGTGCCCTCACCCCATGCCCATGGGCTGTCTTGGTGCTGGGCTGTGCAGGTCTGGTCTGTTTGCCCTCCTCCCCAGGGAGCCTTGTCAGCCCAGCCCTGCCCTTCCAACCCCTGGGCTGCTCCCTGTGCCAGTTTTCTCTTCTGCTCTCCTGTTCCAGGATCTAGCTTCCTGATCATTGAACAAAACCCCCCAAGTTCCCAGCCTGAGCATGTTCTTGCCTGCCTGTGCCCATCACCCTTGTGCCAGAGACATCTCCTCACTCCTCCTTTTCCCTGGGGTTAGCTCTGCTGTATCTCAGGAGAGCAGTTCCCTCCTCTTCCACCCCAAACCTGAAGAGGTGCTTTTACCCCTTGTGTGCCAGTCCCCATCCCTGCAGGCAGGGCCAGGCTCTGCCTTGGGCTGCTGCACCCCAGGGCAGCACCCACCTCCCACCCTCCCAGGGCCCATTTCTGCAAGTCCTGCCTTAAAATGGCCAGGAGGGGTGTTCCCAACAGCCCAGCTGTGCAGGAGTCCCTGGTGTGGGGAAATATGTAAGGAGGGTGTGATTCCTACTTAAAAATACATGGTGGTGGTTGGGTAAGCCCATGTGTGGGGGGAGCAAACAAAAGCAGGTTTGTACTTGCCTGTACAAGTACAGATCATTTGCCCATGTGTTATCCTTGATCCATGTGGGAGGGGGACCATGGAACACAGAACAAAACAGCCAGGAAAGCATAGTAATAATTTAGGAAGTAAATAACTTACTTACTCCTCTTAAGTAGTTTTTTAAATGGCTTTTAATCTTCTCAGAGCAAGTGATACTGGCAGGGCCTGAGTCTGCTGCTCAAATCCCAGAGCTGGGGAGGCAGGGAGGGGAGAGCCATTCGTAGGCTCCCAGTTTGTGTCTGAGATCCCTTGCTGCTGCCCTCAGCCCTGCTCACACCAGCTGCAGGGATGTTCTGAGCCCCACGAGCTTCTCTGCCCCATCTGGGCTCCCT
The DNA here is from genome assembly GCF_000747805.2 of Chaetura pelagica. Classification (NCBI taxonomy): domain Eukaryota; kingdom Metazoa; phylum Chordata; class Aves; order Apodiformes; family Apodidae; genus Chaetura; species Chaetura pelagica. Next base: position 515,417 of record NW_009952712.1, read on the forward strand.
GGGCTTTACGTGAAGCACCGAGGGCAGAGCAGCCTCAGGCCAACCCTGTTTTCTCCTGCAAATCTTTGTATGAGTCACTCGTGGTTTTCTTCTCCTTCTGAACACTCTGTACAGGATGACATTTATTTATTATTTTTGCTGCTTGTGCTCCTGTGATGGTTTGTGGGGCAGCATCAGGCCCTGGGCAGGGCCAGCTGTGCTGTGCAGGTGAGATGGCACAGCTGGGCTCTGGCTCCTCTGCTCACCTGCTAGAGAAGAGCAGCTTGTGTGCAGCTGAAATCACTGCAGCACTTCCCTATATTGAAGTGCTTTGATTTTTCTTACCTAGCAGGCTCACCTCTGGTGGGTGAGGGTAGAGCTTGTTTTGGTGTGGGTCTTGGCTTGGTCTAATTCTGGGCCACGGGCTCAGCAACCATTGCCAGTTTGTCAGGAGTTACTGGGCTTTTTAAAAAGTGTATCTATTGTAGAAGTGGATTTTCCTGTCAGGGGCAGCCTTTGGGCTGCTGAGCCCTGCAATGGGATTGTTGCTTCCTTTGGACACTCACCACAAGCCAGGGATGCAGCTGTTTGCTTTGGTGGTGTTTGTTGTGGGGTTGTTGTTTTTTTTTAAGGGATTTGGGGGTTATTTTCCCAAATAAAAATACCTAGGTGGTAATTAATGGCAAAGCTTCAGCTGAGCCTTTGCTACATCTCATGAGCTGATTTACTGGGATGTGTGGGGTAGGGGCAGAGCTGGTGCCTGGGCCCCATGTGCCACGGGTGGCTGTGCACCCCAGGAGCTGCTGGGCAAACCAGTGCCTGCTGGTAAGAGCAAATCTAGGGGGTACTTCCAGTGCCTGTTATACAGCCTGCCACAGGCAACATCCCTGCCTCATGCTTTTTACCTTTTTCTTGTGTCTGAGCTGCATTCAATAACTCTGATTGTCTAGTTGGAAACATTAACTTGAGTTTTGCATTTCCCTGTATGTGTTGGAGCCCAGAGATGCCCCCACCTTCCTCCCTGCTGAGGAGTCACACCAGTGGCCTCTCCTCAGAGCCTTGGTGCCAAGGTGCTTGCAAGTGCTCACCCTGCACAAGTGTTCCTCTTGTAGACACGGGCCTCAGAGGGAATGCTCCTCTGGCTGCAGCATCCTGCAGATGTGAGAGGGGAAACCCAGAGCCTGAGCCCTGCTGGAAAGGAGCTTCTCTAGAGAACGAGACACCGTTGCTCTCGTTGCTCTGGGTCAGCAGAACCTTGCTTAGCTCTTGAGCAGTCACTGGCCCCTCCAGTGAAGGACAAGCCCCCCTCTGGTTCCTGCTGTGCTGTGGGCACTGCTGAGAACCAGGGAATCCTTGGAGAGATGAGTTACACCTGCTTACTGTCTCCCTCATGGGTGGAAATTATGCAAAAAGAGAAAGAACTGAGCATGTGCATGTGAGCACAGGTACAATTCTTGTTTCCTGGTTTGAAAGCCTGGGGATCTTTTGAGGGCTGGAGCATGATGTGAGGATAACACTGAAGTGCTTGGGGAAGGCTCAGAAGGAGCTGAGGACTTGCAGCAGGTCTGCTAAGATTAAGAATAGTTTGATGGATTCTGGGTCAGACAGAGACAAATTTCTGTGCAGGTTCTTTGCAGGATGACTGAGAACGGGCAATTTGAGGCTTTTGTCTCCCTGGTTGATTGGCTGCTCCTTCCAGTAAACTTATGGTGCTGGGTCTTGTTTGCTACCCAGGACCCTGAGGCCTCAGGTTCTGGCTTGTTGTTTCCCACGTGCTGCACCTCTGCAGTTGCTCTCCTGGAGCTCTTGAAGCACATCCTTATCTGAGATGGATTTACAGCACTGGTGGTTGAGCTCAGCTGCCCTTCTCTGTGGTTTGCTCATGAGTGGGTTGGGTTGAGAAATGGAGTCTGGGTTTCATTTCCCCCCATCCTTTCCACCATAAAACCTGAAGAGTCTCTCTGTGCCTCGGTCCCACCAGTGACTCTGGGTGAAACCATCTGCCAAACCAGGTGTGATGGAATAATTAAGATAAAATCTAACCACAAGGGTGTGCATGTGTGCACATAGCTGTATGTGCACAAAAATGGGGGTATCAAAGTTTCAAGAACAACCAGAAATGGACAGGGACTACAGGCTGCCAGAAGAAGGCTGTGTTCCCATCCTGTTCAGCCCAGCTCCAACTGGAGCTCACGAAGTGGGGAGAAGCTGAAAGACAAATGTGACAGGAAAAGCCTGACTGTGCTCAGAGCTTTCAGTGATCAAAGCAGCCTCTTGGAAAGTCTGTTGTCAAAGCCTGATGCTGTGTCACAACTCGTTGCATCTGTCCTGGATTAAAAACAAAATATTGAAGATTTTTGGAGTTATGAGCAAAATCATCCACATCTAGGAGGCAGAAACAGCTGCTTATTAGGAGTTTTTTTTCCCCTTAAAATATGCATTTTAACTGTCTAGCTCTAGTGTTCATGACTGCAGGCAAGAGGAAATCTGCTCATCCTGAATTGCCTCTGGCTAGCAGATGTATTTCTGGGGTACATCATATTTTAAGCAGGTAGCACAGAACAAGTCTGGGAGTCAATCTGCCTGTAGCTCATCAAGCATTCACAGCACACTGCTAGCAACATAATTTTAAAGGAAAAGTCACTTACCAGTCACTAAGAAGCATCCAGATGAAGAAATGTCTATGGCAAAAGTAAGAGGCTTACAGGGTGATTTCTAACAAAATCAGATCTAGCTAGTTAAAAATCTCCAGTCCATGCACCTGCTTGCAAGGGCTCCATCAGTGAAGAGTATTTTGAATAAAGCTGTGGGACTACTGACCAAGGCCTGTGCTGTAAAGACTCTTAGTTTCAGCTGACCCAGCCTCTGCAGCCAAGTCTGGTCAAGGGAAGCAGAGTCTCAGCTCACCCTGCAGGATGGGCTTGGTCAAAAATCCTTCCCTTCTGTCAAGGGTTAAGGTTTTCACAAGTGTTAACAAATACATCAGTGTATGAGGACCAAGCCTGAAGTAATGGTTTCTTTCAGACTTCACAAGGACCTTGTTTGAAATCTGGGGCCCCACACAGAACCAGAGAGACCAGCTTGGTGAGAGGTTGAGGAGCAACCCTCATGATCAGGGGGGATAGCTCTGAACTCGAGGGCAGAAGATTAGGTGGGAGAAAAGGGAGTGAATAAACAGTGCCTGTGACTTGTGGAGGCTTCTCTTCATTCCCTGATGTGCAGATCTGTGAACTCAGCCTGTGATTGCTTTTGTTGAGTGACCATGCAGAGGTATCTAAGAAGACTAATAGATTTTTGACATCCTAAAAAGGGCTGATCTTTGTGTGTGCTTGTTATTTGCTATTATACAACTTCTACAGACTTGTGTTTTTAAGACTGCTGGGCTAGAGGTTATAGGAGGGAAGTAGATGGTGTTGGGATGTTTTCTGCTCTGGTGTGTGACATGTTCTAGAGTCTGACCTGGAGCCATGGAGAGGGGCTTGGTCATCTTCAGGGTTTGCTGCATGAGGCTCTAACTTGGTGTTGAAACAACAAACTTCCTTCACAAACTGTCTCTGCAAGAGGTTTGGCTGGATCAAGCAAAGCCTCATTCATCTGGTTTTCAAACAAGCAGTGATCAGGGGTGTTGCTGGGACTCGTGTCATGGTGGTTGTTTGGGATAACTGAGGAGAAGCCACTGAGAGCTTCTCTCTGGACATGGGTGCGTTTGGGTGTCCCAGACAGAGCTCCTGGGTGGCACAGAGTGGTGGTTTTGTCCACTAGTAAAGGTATGAGGTTCAAGAAGGGCCTAAAATCCAGAATGAATGAAAACATCTAGAGCCACTGGTGCTGAAAAATACCTTTTCTCCTATTCCTCCCCTCCAGCTTCTGATGTCCTGGTGTGTTCTGTGTCACTTGTCATGTGCTCTAAATTGAAGAGGAGCTGATGTCCCTGTTCAGCTCAGCAGGGGCAGCCCTGGCTCTGAGCATGTGCTGGGGGTGCTGAGGTATGGAAATAACAGGAGCACAAGCTGGCAGCATGGAAGTTGTCATGCCAGCCATGGCCATGAGCACTTCAAAGTACTCGGGGCTGGAAAAAAAGCCATTATTGTTGCCATCTGTTATCTGGCTGCATGGAGGCAGTTGAAAAATGTGTACATTTCTGTTCATTTTAATAAAGATATATTAAAAGACTCAGAGGAGACGTGCCTCTAAGCTGAAGCAATGCAGCAAAGCATGCAGATTGGTTTTAGAGTTGATTGATGTGGTGTCAGGGCTGGAATGGGTCAACGTTAAAGGCATTCAGAGTTATTAATACTTCTGGTAAATATATAAGCTTTTTTGCATTTATCCACACAGACACCTCATATGAAGGCAATCTGGTTTCTAAAGCTCTCTTATCTGTTAGTTCTCTACTGAGAACTGATACCATCAGAGCAGGTAACTAACTCAGTTCATAGATAATGCTGTTTATCATATATACAAATGCAGGAATTTAATGAGGTAGGTTTTTGTGTTGCTGCACAGCAGCAAGAACCTCCCATGGAAGATCTGAATGTTGTGCCTGCCACAGCAGGAGGGAGTTGGAGCAATTGGGATGGCAGGTTCCTTGGCATTTTGAAAGAGCCAGAAAGGGAGGAGAGCATGACATGGAGACCCAGTCAGGGTGTTCAGAAGGGCAGCACACTCCCAGAGGAGCAGAAAGTGGGTGAGCTCAGGCTGAGAGGTGTTTGCTTTGTTAAGGGGCAGAAGAGGTGTGTTCCCTCATGGCCAGACCCCCCCCAGGTCCTGCTGAGCTCTGGCTGGTGTGTCACCTCCACAGCCTGGGCATGGGGGGAGCTCAGGGCAGCCAGGGTCTGTTTGTCCCTCCTGGGCAGCAGCCTGAGCCCAGAGTTGCCAGAGGGGCCCCCACTGCCCCTCTCCCTCCCCTCGGTGTGTTGGGAGGGGTGTGTGGCAGGGGGCACCCCCCTGGTCCAACCAAGAGCCCAGCCAGACCCCATGGCAGTGTCTCCCAGGAGCAGGGAGCTGGGGGTGCCACGCACCAGGGTGACCAGGAGTCTGCACCCCAAGGTGCTGCAGAGGCACCAGGTCTGCCCCTCTAATCCTTTCATACCAGCCTTTCCTCTCACAGCAGCCTGAGCTGCTGGTAACTGCAAGTTAAAGGCCTGACTGCCCCAGAAGTCTGGCTGCTCTGTGGGCACCCCCTTGCCAAGAGATGGGTATCTCTTCCCTCAGTGCCTCCAGCACAGACAACATGTTTGTTGCCTTCTGCAAGACAGAATTACTGACGGGAAGTCTGTTGAGCAACGTTCCACCCAACACCCACTTGTTGATCAATAAAAGCCAACAAGCTGGGTTTGAAGGTTTTGGCATTACTTTCTAGCAGCAGATAGTGACTGTGCTACCAGATGAGGCCCCAGCCTGGCTGTCCTCACTGCATCCAGGCTGCTTCGATGGAAATAACACACGAGGGGATGTGAAGAGACCTGCTTCTCATGGTGAAAGAAGTGTTGCTCTGCTCTCTGCCACGTTCTGCCCTGTGCAGCTGCAGGACCTACCCTGATCAGTGTCCAGCTTCTGCAAAGGTTCTTGTGCTGGGTGCCCTGTGAGGAGGTGGGATGAGTGCAGCCTTCCTCAGCAGGGCTGTCTGGTCTCTGCTCACAGCAACACCCAAAACACAACCAAGTGGTTTGCTCGAGGAAGCCAAGATTAGCTCTGGAGTGTGACCAGTGGGAGCCCTGGTTACAGGAGCCATTCCTGGCATTGGCTAGAGTGTCCAGGGCCAGGAATGGAGTGGGTTGCCTTTTCCTTCTGGGATTCTTTGTGAGCTGCCAAGGTCTCTCCGGACACCCCAGCTCTCCCTGGCCCTGCTGCCCTGGCAGCAAGAGATGCTCAGGGCCCTTCTGTCCCTTCCTGTGCTCAGCCAGCCTGGGAAGGCTCAGCAATGAAGAGCAGAAGGGACCTAATCCCTTCTGCTCAGAGGCTGTTATCCATGTTCACCTCCCCAAGGAATTGTGGTCTGCCTGGCCTGTCACACAGCTCCTCTGCTGTGTCCCTGGGCTGAGCAGAGCCCACGTGCCAAGGTGCTGAGGTGGGGCTCATCTTCTTAAAAATCATTATTTCAAAACAAAAAAAATGAGTTAAAGAAATGTCAATTCCATGTTGATTGCTTTCACTTGATTGGTTCTCCCTGTAATGAAAATTACATTCAATTCAGCCTTTTGATTGATGATGTGTTGGGCTTAATTGCACTGTTTTAGTTTTGCCTCCTTGGGATACTTCCTGAGCAATTTGGTGCTTAGTACTTGGGAAAAGTCACTCTGATTCTTTCCTGTTTTTTATAGAAATAATAATCATTGGATTGGATTCTTTATTACGTTTTTGGTAAGATGCTTTTTCTGTGTAAGTTCTCCATCAAAAGAAAGGAAAAACTTGTCACTTATTAAATGATCAATTTTTGAGATGGATTTTGTCACTTATTCATGTTTGAAGCATATATTGAGGCCAGAGATCAACATCTTCCTGAAATCTGAGGAGGGGGGGGAAAAAAATCCATTTTGGAATCTACCTGTCAATTATTTTTACCTTCTGGGATCTTGAAGACTTATGAAATCTTCATTTGGTATTAACATAAATGGCACCTGGGAGAGGCAGGAGCCACCCCAGAGGCTCGGGGACCTATCTCTGTAGATGTTGAGAGCTGTGGGGTCTTACCCAGGTACCCTGTGATCATCATCAGAGGGACACTGGGAAGGGCTGATCATACACTCCTGCTTCAGACAGGAAAGACCTCTGTCCTGTTCTGGACAGTAAAACATTTCCTTGATGTCAGTGCTGAAATAATGCCAGTCAGAAGGCAATTATAGCAAGGTTTTTTTTAAAGAAGCTTGTTCTTTCTGTGTCAAAGCCTCTGGCAGGGATCTCTTGCAAGAAGGGAGATGAGACTGCTGGGCTGTGGAGCCAGCAAGAGCTGCTGTGGGCTGGATGGAAGGCAACCTAGTTCATGGGTCTGTGACACAGCTTAGTTAGTAAGATCACAGCTAAGAAATGCCACTCAGGTTCTGATAAAAGTAACTACATATAAGACTGATTGTGTTGAAAGCAGAAAACCTGCAGCAAATGAAAGAGGCCAACAGAAACCCCAGTGCAGTGCAGAGGCTGAGGGTCTGTCTGCAGCCCCTCTGTGTGCCCTGGTGTCTGCAGCCCCTGCTGGCACAGCCTGTGCAGAGTGACCCGGGCACTGCCCCAGCCCCCCTGCCAGCAGCCCCCCCAGAACAACGTGGCTGTCTTAGAATTATCACATTTTTCCTGCAAGTGCCACTAAAACTTTAAACACCCTTAATCAAAATGTCATTTTATGTTAAAAATCTTTTTCCATAGAAGTGCAAACCAGCCCTGCTCTGTGTTGGACCTGCCTCTTCTTTCTGTGATCCTGCCCATTGATTTCCCCTCTGTACTCCCTGGAAAAGAGATTTTATTCCTTGCATCTCTGTCCCCTCGGCTGCTGGTGTCATAGCTGGGTTTAGTGCTTCATAAATATGTGGCAGTGATCATGTTGTGCTAAGGGTTAGCTGCATATTTACAGATGGCAAATTGAAATGTCTTGTCTCACACATGCTTGGGATTTATTCAGCTGAAATATTAAACAACTAAAGTTCAGCTTTTAGCAGGAATAATGAGGAAACTATGAGGTCTAGTTTTTCTTTGGCCATAAAAACCATAGTTAGAGATCTTTTTTCCTGTCACTTTGCTTTGGTATTTATATTTGCTTTTTTAAGTAGTACAACACCCTAAATTAAGGGTTGACAACTTAATTATGTGTGATTGATATGCTTGTTCTGAGGGAGTCGTTACCAGAATGTAAACTCCAAGTGCTGCTGGGTTTGTATGTGGGGATTGCAAGGAGAGGCAGGGCAGGAATGTGCCTGGGTCCAGGGACCTGAGCAGCTCCTGCAGCAGCAGCACTGCAGGTGGGGGGAGATGTCCTGCAGCAGAGCCACAGCCTCGGTGCCCAGGGGCAGAGCTGGGACCTCCCCAGCCAGGAGAGCCTGGGCCTGAGTCAGGCTGAGCTTTGTGTCTTGGGTGTAGGAGGGTGAGCTGGGCAGGGCAGCAGGAGGAGGCCCTGCTGGCACAAACAGGTGAGGAAGGACCTGCTCTCCTGGCAGGGTCTGGAGGCCCCTTGCTGCTTTCTGAGGCACAAGCCCAGCCCATGCACAGAGCTGCACCCCTCCAGGGAAACCACACACAGCAGATGCCACAGCCCCAACAGATACAACCCAAAAGGTGTCAGCAAACTGCTGATTGTGGTTGACAGAGCTTGACCCACACCTGTTTAGCTCCTACCTGTCCATCAACCTGTGCTGTCTCCCCAGGTCTGTTCAGGAGCTCCTGGCTTTTGCTGGATGCTGCCTACCAGCACGAGGGCTTTCCATGAAGGTCCCTCTGCAGCACCAGGTGTGATGCTGGCAAAGGTGGTGCTTTTGCTGGAGGGTGAATGTGCTTCAGAGAAGGGCTGCAGCACAAGTGTGTGGTGAGCTCCCAACATCTGCAGAGCTTTTCTTGGTGCTACTGCCTGAAATGTGTAACGGTTGGGAGGGGGATCAGGCTACTTGGCTGCTTTAAACTTCACTCATGTCTGCTTTTAATGTTAGTGGATGAAATGGGTGTCATAGTTGCTGTGGCAGAGTTACAGCCATCAAGTTTGGCTTTAAAGGTGATTTGAGTTCTCAGCCAGCCCTGGAGGGATGTCCCTCCTCATCCACCTGATGACATGTGGTGTGATGTTTGTGGCACAGGCTTTAGCTTCTCCTGGGAGCAGAGCAGTTAGCACTGACATGTTAGGCATTGTTCCTTCTGATAAATGAAGTGGTCTGTGAAACACTAACTGCTGCTAAATTGTCAAGGGCTTCATGTTTCAAAGTCTTCCAGAAGAGCTGGAACAAATGTTGGTGCCCCACTTGACCTCCCCTCTAGCCATCCCAAGCACAAGGAGGAGCCGGGTGCCCTTCTCAATAGCCCAGGGCAGAATTCTGAAGCCTTTCACTGGAGATGCTCCTCACTGCTCAGGGCTGTCACACAACCTCTGAGACCCACCAAAAGGTGATGGAGCTTTGATTTGGTTTCCATTTTTATGTGAAACAGGGTTTGCACTGCAGAGTTGAGGTTTTTTTGAACCAAATGGTTCTTCCAACAAAAACACTTCAAGGACTTGCTGAGGAAAACAACCCTTTGACCAAAATTGCTCAGTTGTCTCATGATGGTTTTGATTTCTTTCTACAATAACTCTTTCTTTTCATAAATAGCACCACTTGCCTGTGAAATCTCTGCACAGACGAAGTGAAGACTCCTCTGCTTCAGCCTCTGGTGACTACAATCCCCACCACCTTGCTGACCCCAGGGCTCAGGAGGCACGTGCCCATGGGGGCTGTTTCCAGAGTTCACAGTCCCTGTGTTCTCTATAACAATTGATTTGAGCTTCATCTGGGGTGTGTGTGTCTGTCTGTCTGTGCTGCTCTTATCTGAGGGGCACAGCAAAGGGCACCCCCTCCCTCCCTCCCTCCCTGCAGGGCTGAGGCAGCACAGAGGAGCTTTCCCTTTGGCATTTGCTGCCTCTCAGCCAGTGGAAGTGAGACTCCTTTTTATTAAAGGTTAATTTGTTTGAGGATTAAGGGAACAGAAATTTCTGTTTGATCAATTTTCCTTCCTCACACGAAGGGGGAGGGTCTGGCTGCTCGGAGGATGCTGGAATATTAACCCTGTTGCTGCTCAGCTCTGGGTTGTGTCCCGAGGCCAGAGCTGGTTTCCCATGGGCTGCTGGCACTGGGCACCTGAACCCCCTCCCTGGGAGGCCTCACACCCAGGCTCTGGGTGAAGTTTCTTCAGCTCAAGAGGAGAACACAATGTCTGCACAGCTGCAAGGGCATTCCTCTCTCTGACATGTTTTCCTCTGAAGCTGTTTTGTTGTAAGTTTCAGAAGTAACTGGAACTGAATTGGAGGGGTAAATGATAAAGTTTAATTGATTTTAAATTAACAAATTTAACAGGAACACATCGCTTAGCTTTCTAGTTGTGGTAGGGCCAGTGCTCTTCTCATGATCCCTGCCTCTGGCAATACAGCTGGGTTAACAAGGCTTCTTAAAGACCTCTGGATAGCAGCTTATCCACCACATCTGGATTGCCACACACTGAAAGTAAACTTTGAAAAGACTTCCCACCCAACATAATCTGTGTGGCTGTGACATGAGATGGAAGAGCTGCAGTTGTCTTCAGGTGCATGTAAAACATCAGCAAAGGTGAATGTCCTGCAGGGAGGAGTGGAGGGAAACATCAGATAACAAAAGGTTTATCTAAAACTGAAATAAATGTGTAGATATTGGAAACTGGTGTTTCAGAAAACTTCTGAAAATATATTAGTGAAATGGCAAGTCTGGAATCACTTTCTCAAGCTGGTTTCTATTAAAATGCAGTCTCTTTTGCTTTAGATGTCCAACACTGAAGATGCAGTTTGTGTGCAGGTACTGCAGGAATGCACAGCTCATATGTCATCTCAACCTTCCTTTTCTCTCCCAGGTGTCCCCAGTGTGTTTTTAAATGGGGAAATGCCTCAAATTTTCCTTTCTTGGCTCAAACATCTGTGTAACCTGGAAGCTAATATGAAGCAGTGGATGTAAGAAGAGGCCCTACAGAGAGCAAGGCAAGGAATGTTGGAGGGGTGTCTGTCAATCCCTGGCTTCAAGGAAGGACTCCTGCTGGGACATGGCTGCTCCCCAGGACCTCTTGTTGGAGGGTCTGTCAATGGCCAACAGCTCTGAGCACCAGCGAGGTGGTGGTGCTGGAAAGCTTGGGTGCTCTGGGCATGTCTGTAGCATGGAAGGAGCTGATGGGTGGGGACTTCCTACCTTGGCTCATTAACAGCCCAAGGCCCCAGCTGGAGAGTGCTGGATGTTCCAGCACCCCCTGGCCCTCATCTGCAAGGGATGCGAGGTTACCTGGCAGTGCTTGGCCAGCGAAGGACACTCAGAGGAGTGGGGTGGACATGGCCCTTTAATGAGCAGAGGGCATGGGGTGTGGGCACAGACACTAACTGGAGCACAGGAAGTTCCCCTTCAACAAATGAAGGATGAAAAACTTCATTACTGTGAGGGGGACAGAGCCCTGGGACAGGCTGTCCAGAGAGGTTCAGTTTCTTCCTCTGGAGACTTTCAAGACCTACCTGATGTGTTACTGTGTGACCTGCCCTAAGGGATCCTGCTCTGACAGGGGGGTTGGACTCTATGATCTCCAGAGGTCCCTTCCAGCCAAGACCATTCTATGATTCTCCCATGGGTGCTGCCTCCACAGATAATGAGGAGGAAAGGAAGGAAAGACCTGCTCCTTCCCAGCTATGTGGCCTGGGGTAGTGCTGCTCTGTCCCAAATCTGCTGCCAGAGGACACTTCTCTGATGGGCTGGCCAAAGTTACCCCAGGAAGGCAACCAAACAAGCTGTGTAGTAGCCAAGAGTGTTCAACCCTGTGGCAAGAAGGATGGGTGGGTTCCTGGCCCAGAGCTGCTGCTCTCCTCTGCTTCACTTCACCAGCTGAGAGGAGACAATGCCACCACTGCTGGGATGTGGTAAGGAGCCTTGCTTTCCTTCCTTATAAACGGAGCATTTTGGGGCTGTCTAATCAGTGCCCAGCAGGAGGGCATGGCAGTGCTTCCAGGGAAGGCTTTTCTACCCTTGTGCTACTTGTGGGAAAGCCCTCGGGGGGGTGTGGTTGGTGTAAACCATGAGTGTATTATGGAACCTGGAGTCCCTTTGCATGAGGTGAAACGATGATGTGGATGCATGGTGGACTTTTTTTGGAGATAAATGACACTTATCCTTTCAGGCAGTCACCCTCTTGTACTACTTTGTTTCCTTTTAAGAAGAGGGAACAACTTGACTCGTAACAGAGCTGTACAAAGGAGCACGTGCTGGCAGCTGCTTTGGTGGTGGGATTGAATTGGGGTTTGTTAAAGGATGTTTTGGAATTGCAAAAGGTGTTTGTGTTTTAATGACAGAGGTGTGGCAGGAAATCCCAGCCCCAGGTTCCCTGGCTGTAGCCATATCCAAGCCTGGGGCACTCCTGGCAAGCAGCAACTTGTGCCTTGTTTTGCTCTGAAGAAGGAAAATACTTCTTGGCATTCAATATCACCTCTTTTAGCCTGTTGTGTGTTGAGGCAGGTGCTTTGCAACCTTTGTGTCTTATCAACAGGTGCACTTAACTTTTTAATGTGCTTCCATGGTTGAAACTGGTCACTTTCTGGTTTTCTGAGCTAAACCATTTTGGTAGCATTATTTAGTAGCATGATAGATTTATACTAGTGTCTCACATTCCTATTCAGGTATTCTTCACTGTCCCCCAAGGTTTTGTACCCCTTTTTTTTACCACCCTGTCTCTGTCCACCAGCTAGTGCACCTGAGTATTTCCCTTCAGGTGAAGCATTAATTTGGAATGTTTCATCTGCATAAGAGTAGTAAGTTTATCTACCAGCCAGGTCAATGGTTTCATTAATATAGTCACACTCTAAAAATCTGAAAGCTTGCTGGTGTTGGGCTTGGATCCACCTTTTCAAGTGGGAAGGAGAGCTCAGGGGCCAGCACAGAGGAGCCTTGTTCCTTGTTGGCTGGTACCTGGTGTGGGGGCTGCAGGGAGCTGGTGGGGACCAGCTCCAGCCACCAGCTCCAGGCACATCATCCCCCTGCTTTCCTGGTCTCTCTTGCCACGGGCACTAATTTCTCTTCACCACCAGCACAGCAGTTTGTGGGTTCCTCAGTAATGTGGTACTTTCTATTTGAATTTCACCAGTAAACATCTTCAGACCTCATCCCAGTGCACAGGGATTCCTGTGCTTCTGGTGCATCATCACCTCTGGGAATTGTGTGGGAATGACACATCATTACTGTTGTACCAGAGATGGTATTTCAAACCCCTGTGACTAATTACTAACAAATTATGAGAATTTGAACATCAGTTCCCAGGTTTTGCTCTGGGCAAACCCACTTCCCATAAAACATGAGATGCTTTGGTTCCTGGAAGGGGTCAAATGCTGCTGGACTTCACTCATTCTTCTGCCTTTCTGTGTACACAGATGAGCCCCTGAGTTGTAGGATTTCAATTAAGCATTGAAATTATGTCCCAGATGATTTGAAATATAATTCCTACATTGTTTAAAAGGACTCTAGTTGATCAGTCGGACACAAACGTTTCAGCCTTGTGTATGTGCACAAGCAGAGTGTCTGCCTGTGCACCAGAACATGGTGTTGCTGCTGAACGTTTCCCAGTGTCACCAGTGTCTGGAGTTCTTCTTGTCAAGGCTTAGGTCACTTGTTTATTAGAGTTTAAACTGCTGCAAGTCCATCCCCCTGTTGTGGTGCTTTCCAAAGCCACGAGCCACAAAAGCTCTTCCTTAGAGCCCAAGAGATCAAGTGGATTCTGGATGTGAACATTCCTTCTCACTGATGTTTGTAAGTCCATGAGACAAGGAAGTTGCTGCTGGTTTTGTATCTGGAGACACCCATTCCTTGAGTGTGTGGGTGGGGAACAGGGAGCAGCAAGAAGTGATCCAGGAGGGTGAAGGTGGCTGCTGTAGGGCTGAGTGTTATCCTGTTTGGGGGGGTTTATACTTAAATGAATAGCAAAAAATTGGAAAGATTTAAGAAAAAATGTGACAAAGAATGATTCAAGGTCTGAAAAACATGCTCTTATAACTGCAAGCTTAAGGGCAAAGGTGAAGAGTTGATCATTGCCTGCCTATGTGGGAAAAAAAAAAGAGTTCCAGTGGTGTCAGGATTCTTTCAGGAAAACCAGACCAGGAGTAACAGCAGCAGCAAAGACATCCCAGAAAAGTCTGGGAAGTGTTGGACATTTCCCATAGGAGTGACCTACCAAGGGGCATTTTAGGTTCTCAGACATGTAAATTCTGTTTGTTTGTTTGTTTTTTCCAAATTGAGATTTCATTTTAGCCAAGCCTGAGACTGAATTCCTGGTGTCTAACACAGGACAGGCTCATGTTTCAGCTTTCCCCTCCAGAGGAGCACTAATAGTGTCTCTGGTTTCTCACTTCTGCAACATCCTAGGAACAAACTGTCACTCAGACCTCTCTTGTGATGTCAAATGTGACTGAAATGAGCCAACCAGCTGCAGGGCTGCCCAGCAGAGACCCCCACCCACACCCCTCTGGGCACAAAAGCCTTGTTAAAAAATGCAAAACCAAACAACAACAAACACAGGATAAAAATACATGCTAAAGCTTAAACAGGTTTATGCCTGATGTAAAACATTTTGCCATGCTATGGTGAGGCATTTTACTGATATTTCAGTTTGAAAAAGAGTAATTAAAAAAATTAGAGACATCAACAGGGACGTTCCCTTTTAGTACAATAATATCCAATTCAGTCTTTCAAAGTTCCTCTGCTTTTGAGTTTAGATTTACTATTTAAACATGTGCAAATGAGTCTGTTTCACTGGCAGGTGTTATAGAGATGATGTGAGGTCTTTTGGAACACCCCAAAATTATATTCAATGGTTGTTGAAAAGCTTCTCTTCAACATGTATTGGTTTGTGTCACTTTCTGCAGTGTCTCCACATCACATTGGAGCACAACTTGTTATAATTAGGTCTTTTGAGGCTCTCTGCATGTGTGTGTTGGTGTGCAAGGATGTGTGGACAGACAAATTACGAGAGAAGCAGCGTGTGCACTGGCAAGGGATACTTGTTTGATGAATGAAGCTTATTTTGTCAGTCTACCATAGCCTAGCAGCTTGTGTTTCATTTCTTGTGGTTACTTCAATTAATTTGACAGATACAGCATCTTTTTTTAAAATGCCACACTGAGGAGGAGTGTGAATATTCAAAACATGAGCTGCACTGCTTTCTTGGGACTGGGGAGATAAATCATGTTTGGTAGTGGTTTGTCAGGGGCTCTTGTTCTGCCCCTCTCACATGCAGGTTCTTTAGTATTCAAAAGGCTAATTGTTCTCAGTGTGGCCATGAAATTCCATTTCTGTTCTTGACCATAAGTGTTGCCAAAGTTGATTTTGTCTTCAGAGTATTATTCATGTGTTTTTCCTGAATGTCCTAACCCTCCTCTTGCTGTTGGCTCCAGCTGGCTCAGGTGTGCTGGCACAAACAGCCCTGGGAGAGGGAGCTGGATCTCTCAGGGAAGTGCTCAGTCCTTCTGCTGGCTGGTTTGTATCCCCCCAGCCTCTCCTGGCAGGCTCTGGAGCTCCTGGGGCCAGGCAAAAGCAGTGATGGATACACAGATTTGTTTCCCAGAGCCCCTGGCCATGCTGGGATTCCAGCAGCAGCTCTGGAAGTGCCACAAGGCATTTCATGGTACCATTAGCTCAGAGATTTACCAAGTCACTGTCTGGAGATTCCTCAGGTTTTCATCTTAATACCTGGGGAAAAAACATGCAATCCACACAGACTTCCAACCTGGTGGTTTCTTTATGTGATTAAATGAGTAAGCTAAATTATAAACGTAAATCAAATAGAGAAGAGAGTAGGATAATATGAAGTCAACACATTAATCACTTCATTGGGTGGTTTATTTGATAATCTGTGATCAGTGTTCTTAATATCCTCCATCCAGTGTGCTGCACACACACAGAAAGGAAAACCCTCTCCCCCTCCCTTTAAGAAGTCATTTCAGATCATATTGCTTCTCCTTGGGCTGCAGACCTTGTGAATAAGCAGGGAGCATCATGGAAATCTGCTTGGCTTGGTTTTAGGGAACTTGATCTTTCCTGCAAAGCATTTTTGTAAATAAAGCCATTACAAAAGCTGGGAGATCAAGTGCCCTGGAGTGGATGCAGGATGGTTCAGGATAATCCTGCTCAGTGCCACTCCTGGAGGCCCTGGTCAGAAAGGCCTGACACACCCTTGGGGTCTTGCTTGCTTTGGTTCCAGCCTTGAGGGTTAGAAACACAGAAGAGGAGCCCAGAACAACCTGCTGCCCAGGGCAGGGCTGGAGCTGGATCAGATCCTTAGGGTGCTCATCACCCCGAGGAGCCCATGGTAGATGTACCCAGTGACCCAGGTCAGCAGGGCAATCAGCACTTCCAGATGCTCCAGGAAACTCCAGCTGGTGGGGTATGAGCATAGAGAGGAAGAGCTGGGTTTAATTACCCTACAGAACTAAAGAATAATGCTTTTAAATGAGCAATTGGAGTGTGACCAAGTCTCATATTTCCAGTCAACTGGGGTGGGCTTGTTCGTGGGCTTTGAAAAGGAAAAACAGAACAAGATCCTATGATGCTCTGCTGGAGAGGGCTGTGTCTCAAAACAAAAAATCCATCTTTTTTTCTATTTTTCTTGTTGATAAACTGGGCTGGGGTGCTCTCAGGGCAGGGCTGGTCCCTGCAGCCCCAGGGGAGGCTCTGGGCCCTAGGAGTGATGCTCATCCCACCACAGAAGGAGAAAAGGGGTGTCCTGACTTGCCCGGTGCCTCCCACGCTGCAGCTGCCATCCCTGTCCTTCCTGCCCAGCACAGCACTGCCCAGAGCTTTAATCCCAAGGTCGAAACACTTGTGTGAGATGTCGGGGGTTATTTAGTCAGGATGCTCCCTGGGGAGTAAATTAAATCCTAACACGGAAGGGGGATCTGGGCTGCTGAGCACAGAGCTGCAGGTTGCTCACCCTGTGAGGTTGTCGTGTGGCACATCCTGTCTTGTCGGGGTTATAAACTCCAGCTGTAGCAGTGAGGGATCCCTGGGCAAGCTACTGTAAAACAAAGGGTCTCAGCTGGGAAATGGGATTTAAAACCTGGTCGTTTTGGTGATGATTAAGCTGCACATCTCCAGTCTGAAAGATGCCAAAGGAACAATTATGGGATTTTTTGTTTGAAATACACTGCATGTATAATCCTTGGGCTCATAAAATGGTCTGAGCATCAAAGACACTAGGAAAAAAAAAAGTAATTCTTGTGTGCTTCCTTAGTGCTAAAAAAGCATTTGTTTGCAAGTGTTCCTGCACGGAGGGAAGTGTCTTGACTTGTCTGGAGCTTGGAGAGTTGCAAACTGTGGCACCACAAGCTCTGGATTTCCTTCCTCTGCTCCACTTCTAGACCCATCCAGGAGGATATTTGCTCAGCACAGGGCAGTAGCCACATGATGCTCTTTCTGCTGAAGCAGGATGCTGGTGTCTTCTCACTCACCTTTTTTTTACTGAGATGGACGTGAAGCTGCTCCTTTGCACAGCCAAGTGGGCTCTTTGCCTCTGCTGATCAGGGAACTCCAGTTAAACATGCCCAGCCCTTTCCCCATGTGTTGGGAAACCGTGTCTCTGCAGAGTTCATCAGCCTGAAGCTGCTGGAGGATGTTTTCAAACCACACTCCCTTGTGTGTCTTAAAATAGGGCATTTTGTCTGAGCGTGAGTTGACAGCATTATCTGTGTCTCTGGCTCCAGTATTAGTGAGCTGCTGCCTATTGGCAATCACTTCATGGGATGCCAGATGGGGAAGAAAATGTTTTCCTTCACCCACATATGACTGGAGTTTTCTTGCTAGCAATTCCACCCCAGAGGGTGGTGAAGCCATTTAGCACCCAGAGCTGCACGGGCGCCTCTGCCAAGCAGAAAGCTCTGGATTCCAGGAGGAATGTCATGTAGATGGGCAGGGTTTCCTTGCTTCTCTGGGGTTGAGGCAGCTGAGGCACGAGGTGCTGGGTCAGCACTGCCCTTTCTGCCACCCCTGTGGGTGCTGAAGAAGAAATTAGACTGGATATTAGGAAGAATTTCTTTACTGAGAGAGTGGTCAGGCATGGGAATGGGCTGCCCAGGGGGGTTGGAGTCACCATCCCTGGAGGGATGTACCAATGACAAATGCTCAGGGAATGCATTTTGTGAAGCCTCTGCAGCTGAAGATCCGGTGGGATTGCTCTAGCTGAGCCCTCCTGCACAGCAGTTCTGCAGTCACACTGCAAGTTGCTCTTTGGAAACTAAAACTGACACATTATTTGGGTGCCTTGGTTTGTTTGTTCACACCTTGGGCCACTTTAGACAGTTGTTAAGGAACGTTGGGCAGTGGCTGGATGCTTGTTGGAAGGGTTTGTACTGCAGCATAGGAACAAAGTGTTGTCCTTCTTTATGTGAAGTTTTTGCTGCAGGAGAGAGAGGCAGAAAGCAGATATATTAGAGAGTGTTACCTGGGAATGTTATTTACCTGAGAATTCCTAAGCTAATGAAAATTTTTACTCTTTCTTTTTAAAATTTTCAAGCAAAACTTCAACTAGTTTTACCTCTGGGAATGTTTTATGCAGCACCTCTGTTCCTGCAGTTCTTCAGTCATTGTAAAAACGGTTGGAAATTCCCAAGTTTCTGTGAGTCTGGACATAAGATGTGACTGAAAATTCTGTGTAGGGTTTTTTGTTCTTTTTGCTGTGTCCCATCCATGTCCTGTTGTCCCACCTGTTCTCCCCACCTCTGCCCTCTGTTTCAAATGCCTGTCATCTGGTTAGGAAGCAGAAAGTGTTTTTATGATCAGGGACAGTGTGATGACAAAGCTCATTTGCCATTCAGATGCTGTAGGGGATGCCAACCAAAGTCATTTGGCAACCAGGGAGAAACTCTTGAGCACTTCTAGAAATAGGTATCTTGAAAGCAAACAAATGTGCATGTGGCAATTGTCCACTTGACTCTGGCAGAGCTCTGAGTGGATTTGCTTAGCACCATTAAGAGCATTCCAGGACAGAATGCCTTCCCTCACCACAGCATGTTTTAGAAGATGAGACAGTCCTTGAACGTGGCACTGCCATGGGTGTTGGTAGGAACTTGAAATATGATGAGCTCATTTCCAGGGGTTCCCCTGGGCAGGGTTTCCCCCACCTCCTGCAGCCCAGCCCCCCTGTGCCAGGTGTGTGAGGGACATCAGAAGTACCAGCTCTCCTGGAGCCTCTCCTAGTCATCCAGCTCCTGTGCTTTGTCCCTGGCATGAAGGAGCAGTCACGGGAGGGTTAAACACACAGAGGGAATTGAAGCAAATACCCAGGTGTGAAGTTTGTGGAAGTCTTGAATATTTGTGAAAACTGCTAAAAGAATACTTGAAAACAGCAAATAAATGTAACTTTTCTAAATTGCTCTGAACAAAAATACACAGCTGAACTGCAAGAAATACCACGTGGCCCAACCACTGTCACATTTGAGGTACCAGCTCCTGCAAGTGACACCAACATGCTGAAAAATAACCAAGTGAAACTCACGGTGGCAAGTGTGGAAGGTTTCTGTCTTCCCTCCAGGGGAATAAGTGTCTTCCCTCTGTGGGATGTGTGTGCACATCTGGGGGGAGATTTTTTCCCTTTTTTTTTTTTTTTCTTCCCTGCAAGCTTCTGAGACTTGGGAGGAGGTGGGAAAGATTCAGATGAAAGAATTCAGTCTCTAGAGCAACACACTGATTGGCATAACTGCTATTGACTCCTGACCTTCTCTTTTTTTCCCATTGATCTGCAAATAGCATGAAAGCCAGGGATATGAAACTAAAAATGAACAAAACACAACAAAAAAGCTTCATCTTAGCTATTGTTGATTGAGATTTATATGATCTGGTGTGGAGTTAATAGAATGTTGAGGAAATGTTTTTCGTCCTTCTTGTTCAAAGAGGAGCAAATTATTTGATTGTTTGTTGAGGTCAAGTAAAGCCAGCACCATGTGACTCATTAAAGCTTACAGAGCACTCCCTAAAATTAGATCTTGCCTGCCACATCTCTCTCAGGATGATCTGAGTACTTAATGTACCAGAACATCCAAAGAGCTGCTCACATATGGCAGCTGTGTGAAGTTCTTCACGTGTAGAACTGACTCCCATGTGGCTACATGTTTTCCTCTTCCTGATGCCAACGTGACAGGTTTGCAAAAAGGTTTCCCCCAGAGTCTGAGAAATAGCACTGGAGATCACAAACAGTCATGAATTCTGCCTCAGAAATGAGTGTATTTGGCAAATGTCTGACC
Organism: Chaetura pelagica; assembly: GCF_000747805.2. Taxonomy (NCBI): domain Eukaryota; kingdom Metazoa; phylum Chordata; class Aves; order Apodiformes; family Apodidae; genus Chaetura; species Chaetura pelagica. The sequence continues at coordinate 535,341 of NW_009952712.1, forward strand.
AGCTGCAGGAGAATGTCTTGCATCTCTGTTACAGGAGGAACCACATGTCACTCTTAGACTGCAAGTCTGCAGGGTGAGAGACTGAGCTGATGGATTTGAACTCTCCTTTTAATTGCCCTCCTTTTTTTTCTTTGTTTTTATTCCTGGTTATAACAAGGATGGCATTATCTAGGTTGGGTCCATAGCAGGGCCAGGATTGGAAAGCCTTGAGTAACTGGTGTGTTGGGTTTTATGTGTTTTGGTTTGGTTCTTCAACCCCCCTTACTCAAAAAGTTTAACATGAAAAAAAAGCAAAGTGTGAACTGATGCAGAAAATTGCAGAAGGGTCTGTTTTTGCAGCAGGGAGGAAGGGTTGCAGTGCCTATTGGTTTGGCTAAGCTAGGCTGCTGATACCAGAGGGAAGACAGAGCAATTATCAGGTGTTTTGACAAATGGAAAAAAAAATATCCTGGGAAAAGGAAGATGAAGCCCTTGAGATGCTTTTCTCAGAGCAAGGGGGCAGGAGCCTTGCAAAGGAGGTGGCTGTTTAGTGGAATGCACCTTGGAAGGAAGGCTGTGGGGAAAAGGGATGCAAAGGTCTTCAGGACCCACAGAAGTGGAATGGGTGCTGCTGCATCTGTCACCCATGTCTTGTACACAAAACCTGCTCAGTGAAAATGTGTCCTCATTTTGCTCTCTTGTCTTGCTGCAGTTGTGAGGAGGGTCTGGTGGTGCCCCAGGGCAGTGGGTGTTGTCAGGCTGAGCTGCCTGGTTTTCCCTTACACAGGTGGTCAGGGAGAGCATGTGGAGATGGGAGTGCAGGGTCTCAGCTCACGAGTCCAATGACTTGAAAATGAGAGCAGTTGGGTACATGAAGAATGACAGAAGTCCAACATTCCTGAACAGTTGAATGGGAAAGATACCACCTTAGGATCCAAGGCAGAGCCAGGCTGGGTGTCTGGCCGTGAGACAAACCACTTGCATCCCAGTAATCTCACTGGCAGCTGAGATATTGCTGCAGGTGAAATATTGGAGCAGAAACTTGGACCAAACGGAGTTAGTGAGATTCTTCTGGAAATGGGCATCCTGAGGATCCAGGGTTTGGAGAACCCCTTTGACACTGCTGACAGCAGAACTGGATGTACAAGGGATTGTAAAAATGACGCCAGAGAGCTCTGCAGACAGGATATTCACAGCTGTTTGGCACCTGATATTTTGTGGATGCCAACTGCAAGAAGCATCCGTGTCTGGAAGGGTCCTGCAGGAGTTTATTGTAGATCTTGGAATGTGGGTGGAATGGTGGCAGTGTGAGCTGTGGGGCAGCTCCACCTGCCAGCAGCAACTCCCTCTTAGCGAGAGCATCCGAGGCCGGCAGCTGGGGCCTGTCCTCTTGGCAAGCCCACTTCAAAACCTGTGCTTCTGCCTCAGGAATATTCCTGGCAATGTTTTGGACACTGATGTTCTCAACTTCTGCTGGCAGGAAGTTCCTGCCGTGGTGGCCCCCGGGGTGGGTGTTGCAGGCCGGGCAGGTGGCCGTGCTGGCAGGGGAAGGGTCTCCCTGCCGAGCTGTGCTGAAGGTGAAAAAGGCACTTGTGTTGTGCAGCAGCAGCCCTGACAGCGAGCCTTCCCCAGCCAGGATTTGTGAGCTCATCTCCCTCTTGCTCTTTCTTTTGCCTCCTCTCTTCCCTCATCAAGGGAACTCTGTGGTATCACGGAGAGGAAGAATTCCCTTTTGTATACACCAGCGTTTCTTTTGGCAGCTGGGAAGATCTAATGCCCTGGGATGCTGTGAGGGAGGGCAAAGCTTGCAGGAAAAGGAGCACAAAGCTACCAAAAGAGTGAGCATTGCTGCAAGTGTCACTGTTATTAACAGTTATTTTTTCTTGGAACATTCTACCCAAATCCTTTGGGCCCAATTGTGAGTAGGGAAGAGGGGTGAGCCAGGAGAGCCCGTCCTGGGTGGCAGCTGAGGGAAGGGGCAGGATGGGGGGGTATCAGTGTGTGCTGTGCCATGGGGTGTGCAGCCCACGGGGGGACAGTGGCACCACTGTGGGGCCAGCTGTCCCTGAACGTGTGTGAGGACATCCCACAGTGTCCCTGATGTCACAGCAGCACCGTTCCCTACCAGCATGTTGCTCATGCAGTTCCTCTGGAGCTGGACCCTGGGGAGATGAGACATCCCTGCAGGAGATCCTGGAGAGGTGCAGCCTCCTCAGGAGGGGTCAGGCTGGGGAGGGGGTGTTTGGGCAAACAAAGCCAGCAAACAGGACTCCTGGCTCAGCAGCACCTGGCAGAGGCTGGGGGGGGGGTTGTGTGTGTGTGCAAAAGGCAGGAGAAGATCAGAGGAGGAAAAAGGGGCTGCTGGCTGGAGTGTCTGCAGGGAAACCAGCTGCCAGGGGGGCTTTTTCCTTCTCTCCTGCTGGTGGGGAGCACCCATAGGTACCTTGGTGGGGTATCCCAGTATCTCAGGATGCTCCAGGAACAGGCGGGAGAGACTTTCAAAAAGGGCATGGAGTGACAGGATGAGGGGAGGACAGTTTGAAGCTGGAAGAGGGGAGATTGATGCTGTGAGAGTGGTGAGGCAGTGGGACACGTTGCTGAGAGCAGCTGGGGCTGCCCCCTCCCTGGAAGTGTCCCAGGCCAGGCTGGATGAGGCCTGGGGCACTGGTATGTGCTGGGCTGGTATGGAGCCTGCTGGCCATTGCTACCTGGGGGCTTTAGTGCTTCTGTCAGAGGTTCGGACAGAAACGTGTGTTGTGCTTGGTTTGTTTTTAAAATGACAAGCTTTCCTGGTAACACGGGCCTCTCATTTCTCAGAACGTGTCCGTGCCGACCTGCCCAGCTCAGCAGGAGGTTTCCCTGCCCCCCCGGGGGCTCGGGACTAGATGGGCCTGGAGGTGCCACGCAGACCAGCCCGGGGCTCGGTGGGTGCCGGGCACCGGACCCCCGGACCTCGGCGTGGCTGGTCCCGTATTCCAGACATTACCGGATCGTTCCATCGGTGCTTT
>NW_009952712.1:539167-563416 GCF_000747805.2 Chaetura pelagica
GGGTGAGCCGGGGGGGCTCCCGGCGGAGCCGAGCGGTGGGTCCCCGACCTCTCCCGGGACGCTGCGGCGGTGTCAGGTCCTGGAAGTGGTTTTCCCGGTTTAGAGGATCTCGGTGCGTTGCGGGAAGTTTGGAAAAGGGGCTGAAACGCCGCAGGTCGGGGCTCTGCGGCGCCGAGCATCGCCGGGCTGGGACGCGGTGCTGGGGGGTTGTGCCCCTGCCAGGAGTCGCTGCGTGTTTGGGGGGTGGGTTTGGGTCCTATTTCCCGGTGATGACCGTGCAAAGGGGGCTTTGGGCCGTGAGGGGATGACGTGCTTGCTGTTACTGCTTCTCCTAATGAACCCTGTGCTCACTGCATCTCCTGTGCAGCCCAGCTGGCTGGAGCAGGGTTTGTTTACCAGCACCCGTACACTTAATCTACTTGAGTCCTTCTTCCTGATTTGTGTTCCTTAATCCTCTGCCCTGATTTGGGATTTCCACCTCCACGATTCCAACTTCTCCTTTGTGCCTTGCACTTTCCTTGGGATCTTGATGTAGTTCCCAGGAAAAACCACCTTTTCTCACCCCCTGGAGCTCATGGCTGTGGGGCTTGAACCTCCTCGCTGGTGCTAAACCTCTGCTTCAGTTGGCAGCACTTGTCAGCTATGAAGTATCTGCCTGTATTTTTTTTTATTTTTGTGGCATCACTCACTGAGGTCTCTAGATGACCAAGTATTTTTGCCACATGCATTTTTTAATGCTCCTACAACCAGCTGTAAAATACTGCGTGAGGTTCTTTCAGTCAGAATTCGGGCTCCTGTCACAGCCAGGCAGCCTGCTGCTGCTGTAGTAGCTGCTGAAAATACAGTAGATGTCTATGTAGGGCAGCTGACAAGTATTTTTCATGTGTACCTCGGTCATACTTCTGTGTTCTGAGATGTTCTCAGGTCCCTGTGTGTGCTGCCTGAGGAGCTGCAGCATCAAAGGGGATTTAAAGAGTCTGTTTGATTTGTGCCATTTCAGACCTAAATGTTGCAGAGAGGGAAACGTGGGGAGTTCATGGGTGGTTAAGACAGAAAGTCAGGTCAGTGCTAAACGTGATTAGGGTGTAAACAAATAAGTGTTTAGGGCTCCCTTACTAAAACCAAAATGTTTGCTGCTGTGAAGGTTACCTCGTGGTGGGCTCCAGCTGGGACACAGCCAGGCTCCCAGGCCTCAGGTTGTGTCTGAAACTCCGTGTCTGTGCAGCTGGGTGGGTTACATAACTGAAATGAGAGCTTTAAGATTAAAACCTCACTTTTGTTTCCTGAGGGAGGGAGGGAGAGAGGGTATCTGTTCTCTGAGGAGAGACTGCTGAAGGAAACATTGCTACTGAACTCTGGAAAAAAGCGGTTAGATGGTGAAATAATCTGCCTTGCATCCGTTCCTCTTGCTCTATGATTAACTCCTTTCATTTCATGTGCCTTTCGTAGCCTTGCTTCCAAGTCAGAGTTTATTTGTTTTCAGCTGGTGTTGCATCTTGGAAGGGGAAATGTAGGGTCAGTGTCAGAGAAGCACTTTGGTAAGAGCGTGCAGAGGAGGGCAGAGCTGCTTGTCTTGTCTGTGGCTGCACCTTGGCCCTGCTCCCCCTGAACGTTCCCTCGCTGGACAGTGGCAACATAAACGAATTTCAACGTACATCAAAACCACAGCTATTGGAATCCTAAGCGTTGGAAGCTGGCAGAGTGTTTACATGCACCACCCAGGGAGCTGGATGAAGCCACCTGGGCTCTTCCAGCTCCACAGCCACAGAGAGCAGCCCTGCCCGGCTCCCCAGGGCTGCAGCCTCCCCAGTTGCCCGTGTGCTGGCTGCAGTTGCCAGGCTCTCCCGGCGGGATGGCCAGCAGCTCCCTCCTGCTGGCACGTGTTGATGCTCCTGCCAGCACCAGCCTGGTCCCCGGGGAGCTGCTCTCGGGCAGCTGGGGCATCAGGAGCTGCTGCCGGCAGCTCCGTGCTCGAGCTGCACCCCTGCTTTTAGTAGTGCCTGCTGGAGTATGGGAGCAGTTCCCTTGGCTTTGAGTCAGCAGCTCCTGGGCTGCACGAGGGGAGGGATGGGGTGGTTTATGTGCTGCGGGCTGGGGTGGAGATGTCCCCCCATGTGGGAGCTTGTTGGGCTGGGCTCCTGCTGCTCAGGGGTTGCACTGGGCCGTGCTGCTTCCGTGCCCGTCCAGCCATCTTCTGGGGGCTGCAGGGAGTGGGAATGGAGAGGGTTACCCGAGCTGAACTGAGGAGAGGCTTTGACTCCCCAGGCTTGTTCCGAGGTGGGACGTTAGGGACCAAAGTGTGGAGCCTGTGCCAGTGAAGTGGGGGGCAGGCTGAGCGAGCCAAGTTCTGGTCTCACCTCTCACATGAAGTTTTCATTGTTTTTACTAAAGATAAGGAATAAAGCTGCCTTTAACTGCTGAGGTTTTTCAGTAAAAGCCTCCAAGTGTTGAGACAAAGTAAAATAAGTACAGCTCCCTCATTTTCAAACAGTTAATTCATATGAAAGTGTAATGAAACAATTCAGCACGGAGCGGGTGCAGCGTTTTCCTCGTGCAGTGGAAGCGAAGCTGTGAGCATCACTCCCTGCCTGCTGCTCCTGCTCAGCCCCTGCCCCTGCCTGCAGGACACAGGGTGGGCACAGCCCTTGTCCTTGTCACCTGCACCACGGTGGGGCTGGGCCACGCTCCCTGTCCTTGGGCCACCGTGGGGCTGCCCCTGGCTCTGCCACGGCCTCCCTGGCCAGCGCTCCCCAAGGCTGGCAGAGGGCTCAGCACCTCCAGATGGACTGGCCAAGGAGTTTGCCAAGAGTGTCACTTAGTGCCTGTCTTGGTAGGGAAAATAATGGAGCAATTTTTAAAAAAATAACAGTCTCTCATTAGCCAAGGTGTTCTTTCTGTTGATGAGTAATTTCCCTACTCAGAGTAAATAAAACTGGGTTCTTCCTGTTTGCTTTCAATCAGTGATTGATCCCTGCAGCCGCAACACTGTGTCACTGTTTACTGAAGTTACAAAACCCCCTATATCAGTATTGCAGTCGTTCTGGATGGCAAACTAATTTTGGGAAGCCACATATTTTCAGAAGTATAAATTCTGTCTTGCATCTTTTCTGTCTTCTTCCCAGGCAGCTAGTTAAGAGTTAACGAGAACACATGAGGAAGGCGAGAGAAAGTTATAAAACCATGATTTTATTAAAAGAATAACTTGCTGCGTTGTGAACTGCTAGAAATACAGGAGAGAGTCTATATTTTCAAACCTGGATTTCTCTAGTGCCCCTTTCCAAGACCTCCTGTGAGGAGAGGGATCACCCTGGGCTTGCAGCACATCTGTAACGCTGGCAGCAGAAGCGGCAATTCTGGAGCAGGAGCATTTTAAGAGAGGTGAGCAATTGCAGAGCAATTTGCTGGGAGCAGGCAGGGTAACCCGTGTCTTCTGCCTCACTGCCCTGTGAGCCCTGTTTGGACTTGAGGCCACCTCTGCTGGGCTGGGGGCTGCTCTGTCCCCATCCTGGGGTGACAGGGCAGCGGCAGCGCTGGCGGGACTGCAGCAGGATGTGCTGCTGCAAGGAGTAACAGAGACTTTCTCTCTGACTTTCTGTGCTGATGCTGATCTGGGAGATGGCTGATCCATGCGTGTGTTCCTCCTGGCTGGCTGCAGCCAAGCAAGCAGAGGCACGTGCCCCAGCACTGCTACCAACCTCAGCTGCAATTTGTAATCAAACCCCCTGAGAGATCTGCGTACTGGTATGAAAGAGATCAAAATGGCTTTCTCTAGGAAGTCTTTCATCCTGCTTTTTATTGTTCTTAAAGCTTAAGGGTAATGAATTCTAATTTACCTGGTAGTACTTTTGCATTGTGTCATCATAGTAAATTAAGTTTTAAAGTTGACACTCCTTTTTTTTTTTTTTAAAAGGAAAATACTTTTTTACCAGTTTGTGATAACAGAGTAAGTGCTGAGGTGCATGTTCTGCAGCGTGAAAAAATAATGAGAATTGGTCACTGTGAAGAGCTGCACCTTGAGCTGGGGTCTGCTGGACCAAGGCTCCCAAAGGCTGCCAGTGAAGAGCAGGAGCAGTGGAAGCTGTGAAGCAGGTAATGGTGTCAGGTTGTGATTACAGGGAGGACATTGATTCTTGTCAAACCTGCCTGGGAAAACCAGGGATGAGATCTGGGCCAGCCTTGGTAACAGGCAGATTGAGCTCATCCATGTGTTTTTGACCACACTAGTCTCTTTTGGCCATCCTGTCTGAATCTTAGCTGAGGTTTAGGGCAGCCAATGTCATCTGATTGATTTATTTTGTTATAGGTCAGGAGGTTTGGGGGGGTTTTTTTGCTTTGTTTCTTAAGTTTGAAATTTCTTCCCCTATCACCTGGCTGCCTCTCTTCCCACCTGAGAGAGCTTCAGGTGTGTGTGCACAGCCCCCCTCTCCCCTAGCTGGGAGGCTGGGTGGAGGTGGTCACCAAACCCAGGGTGTGACCCCACAGGATGAGTGAGCAGTGCTCAGCACTGCCCAGGAGTTATTCTTGTTGCTGTGTTTCTGCCAGCGTGTGAAGGTTTGGGCACAGAGCAGGATGCTGAGCCGCAATGATCTGTCTCTTTTGGTGGCTGCTTTTAGAGCTACTCACCGTGTTTTCTGTAAGTTTTTCTGCTGGTGGAAGGAGTTGTCACCTGGGGAGTGGGAAGAGCAGCACCTGAAGTGAGAGCTGCTCCTCTGTGTCCTTGGGGAGAGCTGCTGCCCTGCAGGGTGACTTTTCCTCCCCCGGGAGGTACCAAAGCCTTCCCACCCAGACACCCCCGGTGCCACGGGTGACCCAGAGAGGCAGGCTGGGCACTGAGAAGTGCTGCTGGTGGCTCAGTGCTGCACCCTGGCTCCCTCAAGCTTCCCAGAGATGGCAGTTCTCACTGTCTGGTGGAAATGACTTTCCTAGGTGTGTCTTCTTTGCTTGTATTGGAACTGGGATCTCCCTGTTCCCCACCGTGGCTCTGGTGAGCATTAATGGCTCAGGGAGAGAAGTCTGCCCAACAGGATTCTGCTAAACCAGTCCCTTTAGGGTTATTAAATGCAGGGTCTCTGAAGTCTCTGAGTCTGATATGGAGATGGACTCTGTTTTGGCAGTAGGAACTTGGCAGCAGCATCTTGGTGCATGTCTCCTGCTTCTCTGGCTCTGAAAACGTGCTGGTTTTCAGACTGGACTTCCCCTTTCCCTATAAAGCACATCAGTGCCTTACCAGGGACACAGGAGGGTCCTGGTGAAATGAAACCTTGCTGCAACCACTTCCAGTTCCTGCTTCTGCTTCCTCTGGCTCTGGGAGTTCAATAACAAAACTACAGTATTATGGTCATCATGGATTTAAGTCTGTGAGGGCTCCTTGTCAATGCTTCTTGAGCTATGACATCCCATGGGTTCCCAGAACAATGATTCTGAGGAATATCCAGCTGCTTTGGCCAGAATTGCTGAAGATGCCTGTGTGGCTTGAGTGCCTGTGTCAGGCTGAAGGTCAAGCAGGCATGGACTCCAAAACTGTTCAGGTCCTCAGAGGGATGAAGGTGCCTAATTCTTATTTAAATTGCTGAGGGGGGCTAGAGGCTTCTGGGGAGGAAAACTTATTTGCTGGCTTTGCCTTCTCTTCCAAGAAGAGCTGCCCTTTATTGCCAACAGTCCTTGCCAAAGGAGCAGCAGTCATCCTGGAAAGCTGATGATGTATCTGCCAAACGTCCTCCATCCACTGTCATTCTTAGTGAGAGCTGGGCATTTGGAATGAGAGTTTTGCAGTACAAATAGCAGCAGAATATCAAGTGTATGTAGTGATTTAAGTGTTAAGATACCAGAGCTGTTCCAGCACATCAGTGCCTCTGCTGCATGACCTCCCACCAGTGCTGGATCCAGCTGTGTGCACCCCTGGAGAAGTGCAGATATGGCTGTGGAGGGGGGTGGTGTAATAAATCTACACACTTTCTTCTTTCTCTTATGATTTCAAAAGGTGTGGTTCTTTACTTCCATACTCGTTTGGTATTCTTGAGCAGCTCAGGATCATAAATTATTTGGCTGTGTGAAGCTTTGTTCCTATCTCTGTGACACGTGGCTGTGGTACGTGTGGAAGTGTGTGCACACTCCCCCAGAAAATGAAGTTGTTGTTTGGGTAGGACGTGCACGTTCCAGATCTCTGCCAATTATTTAACAAGCACGTTATGGCTCTTGCCTCTTGTCTGTGCAGTAATAATAAATAAATTCAGAGTAAATTAAAATAATTTATCATTTTAAATGATTGTGAGTGTTTCAGATGCTATGCAGAGGAACTAACAAAACAAGCAATCAGCAAGGAATGAAAAACAGAATTTGTTCCAAAAGGCTGTTCTGTTGAGGAAAAAACAGAGACTTAAATTACTTTCTTCTTGTCATCCTGCATAAGAAGTGACTGCAGCCAGTGTCCCAGGGAATGAGCCCTGGGGACTGGGGTTGCTTCGGTGCCCAGCCCAGTCAGACATGCAGTTCTGGCTGCCACTGCCTCTCCTGGCAAAAACCTGACCCAGTGCTGGGCTCGGGAACTGAAACCTGTGCTGCAGCAGGTGTGGGCAGTCAGTGGGAGCTTTGGTCCGTGCCAGCTGCCCACCCTGCTCGTGTACTGTGGTGTTCTAGTGTCCTGGAACCCAAGTGTTCATCTTTGTACCTGCAAAACTCAAAAAATGCAAGATGAAGTAGGACATGCTCTGTTTTATAACAGAAAAACAGTCAATCTATTTTAAAAGATCTTTCCCTTGGCAACAGCAGACAATCTGGTGGTCAGACAGCCAAACAGCTATCATTAGTCATGCATAATTAAAACAAAGAGAGAATCCAACTGTTAGCACTAACAGTTTTGTCTTGGAAAAAATCTCATTAGCATACAATCCTTCTTGCAGAAATTCCAGTCATTTTTCTCATGCTAATGTCAATGTAAATAAAATCTGCAGGTATATATGCTGTATTTTTGTCTGTGCTCATGTAAATATCTAGGAGCACAATACCTGTCCTGCTTGGCACAGCACCTGGGAGGTGCCTGCTGAAGACACACAGTGCCAGTCTATCAAAAGCAGGCAGGAACCTTATTCCTGGCTTCATATTAAAAATGTTTTAAACTGAATATAATGAATAACTAACCAGCACTGGTGACTGAACTCCTCTCTTTTCCACCACCTGATTTCCACTCGATGCAAACGTTTCTGTTGAATGTGTTCTGGGTGTGAAGACATCACAGAGCAGTGCCCGTGGTTCCCTTGGGAAGGGCTGCCTGGCAGGGTGGCTGTGTTGCACTGTGCAGCTGTTCAGGCTGGATTTGGGTGCTGCTGGGTACGGAGGAGATATGTTTCTGTAGAGTGTGGTCCTGGTAAGGAGCTCCAGGGTTTCAAAAGGCAGTGGCAGGATGCTGCTGTTGGCAGAGATGCTTGCAGGCAGGTTAGTGATAAGGAACTGGTGGGAAGCAGGACCAGGGAAGAGCTAAAAATAACTAGTTAAGGAAGAAAACAAGGTTTTGAACCCCATTCTCCTTTCCTACTGATTGAAGAAGGGAACATCTGTAAATCACAGGTCTAGAGGCACACTGTAGCTTTGTTACCAGTTACACATTTAGTGTCCTTAATTAAGCAAGAATGACATGGAGGACAGTTATCTCCAAGGAAACATGACTGAGTAGGGAGAGAGGAAGCTTCAAATGATGTTCTGGTTGATTTAATGTGGTTAAGGTGTATGTGATGAAGCAGAGGTAAATAGCAGTAAGTAAAAAGCAAATGGGTCCCAGCTCTGTGGGGAGGCTGAGCTGGGCACTTGCAGAAGGTCCTGCCCTGACTTACCTGGCCAGTGGGCTCTTGCTGGTGTCCAGGAGCCTGCACAGGGCAGGGGGAAGCTTGTGGTTCTGTGCATTTATTTTGTTATGTTTCTGATAGATGGTGAAAAAGGGTCCCTGTCCATCCACCCCCTGTCCCAGGAGCTATCGGCTTCAGGGAGAATCATTACTTCTTCAGCACAGTAGTAGAATATCTGACTAAGTTAATATATATATAGGCATATGTATTTTTTTATAGACAGTGATGGTTTATAGATGTGTGTATATATGTATATGAAAGCTGTTCGTTTGATGCAGAAGTTGTAGAAGAGCATGTGAGGAGCACAGACTCCTTCCTCCCTCGCACTGGCTGCTCCTCAGCAGGGCCCTGGGTGGCTCTGGAGAGGGGCTTCTGGGCTGTCTGGGAGAGCTGCAGCAGCCCCAGCCCTGGGGAGGGCAGATGCCATCTGAGAACAAGGAAGTGTTGCAGAAGAAACTGTTCTGTGCTGCTGTGGAACAAAGAATTCACCTGAGTAAACGAAGCCGTGTTTTTCTAAACCGTTTCCCCCTGTTTTTCCCTCCCTGCTTGGCCAGGCTGGCTGCCTCAGACTTTCTCTTCCACTTGTCTTCCTGCCCTGTAGTAAAAAGATGGTCCATGTGCCAGGTGGCTTTGTGTGTGGAAGAGTGATGGGCATTGGTTTGAAGTGCATTTAAAATCTGAGCAAGCAATCCAGCCCAGTCCTTGTGTGAACCTCCAGTGATCTTTTCAGCAGGTTTTAACAAGTGACCAGCACAAGTGCTGAGGTGACTATGGAGAGGCTTTGCTGCCATTTTACCAGTTCCAGGGTTTAATCAAACCAGGGGAAGTTTGCAGAGGCATGGTAGAGGACACCCTTCACTGGGCATCTGGAGCACAGGAACGAGCAGCATGTGTTGTGTTTGGTGTGTTTTAATTCAGGAAATGTTGCTCCCTTCCCAGGAAGAGACAGAGCAGCAGCATTCCCAGGAACCCTGGGGCTGGCACAGCCTCTCTGCTCCCAGGCACGCAGCCCCAGTGCTTCTCTGGCCCCAGCACAGGAGCTGCCCTGGTCATGGGGCAGCCCCTCCAGGGAGCCAGGAGAGCAGCAGCTCCCAGAGCCAGCTCAGAGCTGTGGCAGCCCTTGGGCAGGCTCTGGCCAGGGCAGGTGGGTGCCCCTGCCCATGGCCAGGCAGGAGCCTGGGTGGCAGAGCCAGAGGTTGGCATTGCTGCAGGAGGTGTCCAGGCCCCAAAGTGCTGCCCTGGGCACTTCCCTCCTCTGCTCATTCTGGCATGGGTGCCCAGAATTTTAGCCTGGACCCTAGATGTTCATCCAAGGCACAGTCAGTGTGTGCGTTGCATGAAGTCCTGCAGGGGTCTGGTGCAGGGTGTTCAGCTGGGTGGCCGTGGTCATGGAATCCTGGAGTCGTTTTGGTTGGAAAAGACCTGTGAGATCAAGTCCAGCTGCTGACTCGGTGCTGCCACCACTGAACTACGTCCCTAAGACTCTGCATCTCTCATTTCTCTGTGCTCTCTTGCTGGTCTGGAGAGTTTTGTGCAGCCATGAGTTTCCAGCTGGTGCTCACCCTGCTGCTGCTGGAAGGTGGAACCCTGTGTAGAACGTGTGTGTGATGGTGAGAGGGCTGAGGAGCTGCCTGGGAGGCACTTCTGTGGGCCTCTTCCTGATACCCACAGCAATTTCTTGTTTCATAACTAGCAGAGAAAATGTTGGTGGGGGAGGGTGTAACTGAGTGCATTGTGTTTGCTTGGGTTTTGTGGCCGTGATGATCCCCACTGGAAATGTTCAGCTCCACACAGGAGCTCCAGGTGTAACCTTGGCTCCCAGGAGCTGCTGGTGTCACAGCACTTCAAAATAGAGCTGTAAGTGCATGATGGGGAAGTGAAAACATTACATGTAGCAGCCAATACTTTTGGTAAGTGGTATGTTGCAGTCTTGGCATAAACACATCCTGTGTTTGTGGCACAGTTCACGGTACAGTGTGGATGATGACTGATGGAATTGAGTGTCAGCTCAGATGCTCCAGCTCGTGCTGCAGAGCAGCAGGAGGGCCAGGGCTCCTCTCGGGGGGGAGCTGTGGGGCAGGGGATGAGGGCTGGGCTCTCCAGCAGGTGGAAGTGGTCGTGAAGGCTGCACAGGGCAGTGTGGAACCACAGCAGCTGCCCCAGCCCCTGCGCTGGAGGGCTGGGATGGTGAATGTCTCCACATGTGCTGCTGCTTTTCTAGCCCCTGGGCCTGCCAGCACTGAGACTCCTCTGAGAGACTGTCCATGGTGCATCTCCTGGGTCAGTGATGCATCACCCAGCAGTGTCCTGGCTCTCTGTCCTTTCCCTCAGTGGCACCTGGCTTGTGCAAGGGGCTCACAGGTTCTCTGGTAGGGCTCCAGAAAGATACAGGTGAAGCAGAGCGTGAAGCCCAACCCAATGGGCAGTGCTTCACTGAAGGCTTGGCAAGATGTGGAGCTGCTCATTTTCTCTATATTGGCTGAATAAAGGGCAAGAACTTCTTCCTGCCAGCAAGAGAGAGGAGAATAACACCCATGCCAAAGCCCCCAGGAGCATGAAGGAGAATAGCAGAAGTTTGGGTCCCTTGGAGGAAGGGTGAAAGGAGGGGTAATGTTCCATATAGCCCTTCCACCAGCTCCAGGAAACCCAGGGCTAAAGTGAAGAGAGCAGAAGTCAGAGATGTCATGGAGCTGTTGGGTTGTGCACCCACCCCCTGGGGATGGCAGCCTGCAGGGCTCAGACCCCTTGGGACTGCAGGGTGTGTGGAAGCCCTGACCTTCTTCCCCCCCAAACCCTGACCTTCTTCCCCCCCAAACCCTGACCTTCTTCCCCCCCAAACCCTGACCTTCTTCCCCCCCACCCTGACCTTCCCCCCCCCACTGCCACAAGAGCTGGAACAGCCTTTGGGGACCCCATGTTCAGTGGTGGGACTGAGGCTTTGATACAGTGAGGAGAAGGTGGAGTTCAACCAAAGGCAGACATTGAAGAGCTTTCAAAGTGGTTGGGCTTTTTAAAAAACATTCTAGAAGTGATGCTGGCTCGTTTTTGTCTCAGTCCCTCAGGTCCTGCTTGTGTAAGCATTTCCTAAAGGTTTTTTGGTTTCTTGCACATAAGTAAAGGTAAAGTGGAGCAGTACAAGACTTGCTCTCACTGATTTTTTTTGACTGATAAAATGCTTTTAGCATAATTATAACAGAAATTGGGAAATGGTCCTAAAAGAGGCTGACAAATGGCAACACACTTGGAAATAAATTGCAAGTGAGGTTGTCCCAGACTTCAGAATGCCTGAAGTCTTTAGGAGATGGAAGGCAAGTCTCAGTGGGAGCCCCACATAATTTGGTATCCTGAGCTGTGGCAATAAGTTTCCAAAGGCAGGGAGAAGAATGGATGTCTTGGCAAAAATAAACAGATAAATAAAAGCCCTGTCTTGTGTATGTGCTGTGTCACAACATCTGAGAGGCTGAGGTCTTCCCTGCAAGATAAATGAACCCAGCCTAATGGAAATGATGATTTCAAATAGGTGTCTCCATCAGGCTTAAAAGCAATTATTTCGGTTATTCTGTTCCTAACCATCATAATACAGCAGTTTTTAATGAGGGATTTGGATCAGATGAACTAAATTAGTTAGAAAATGAGCACAACTGTAAATGAAGGTCTCAGAAAGGACTTTGTTACACTGACTGACTTCAGGATCTGTGCTTATGAAGCGTTGGGTTGGCTGAGTTATGTTCTTGAATAGATGGGATGAAAAATCTCATACCAGTGGGAGTTAAAAGTGCAGGAGTTTTGCAGGTGTTGTGTGGCTTAGAGAATGAAAGAATGCAATAATTAAAGCATTTCTTTGTATACTATTTATGCTAAATATTTTGTTTAGACATTTAATCTGGTGGTGTGATATTTACAGGATTATAGGTTATCTCATTAGAAATATGTGCTATGCCATAATTATCTTGAACTTCTCATGGGAATGACATCAGCCAACTGGCAAAGTCCTGTGCTTTTAACTGTGTCCTATAGAGAGAGTGTTGAAGTGTTTCCCTGTCTTGTGCTGCCCTGGGGGGTCAGATGCAGGGTAAGTGGGATCACAGCACTTGGGGCACACCTGCCATGATTGGACTCACCAGGCCACTGCTGGCTCCTAATCATGCTCCCACTTCATCAGTGTAATTCTCTTGTATTTCTTGCTCAAGACAGTTAAGTAAATCTAAAATTAAATATTAAAATGTCATTGAAATGTTAATATAAACAGTAGGGGGAAAAAAGACTGATTAGTCTAAAGTTTCCTTTCAGGGACTGAGGGTCTCTCATGTTGCAGTTCCTGTTTGATGATGAGCAAATAGATGTTTGGGTGCTGTGGGCAGTGGTTGCAGGAGTCACTGGGACCTTCAGAACCTCTAAGGGTGTGGAAGGCAGCTCGTGCCTTTCTGCTGCAGGGACTGATTGTTATCTCCTCTCCACAAGGGAAATCTCAACCTTTACCATTCAGGTTACTTTTATTTTTCAGGAATTTCTTTTGTAAAGCATTTTGGGGTGTAAATGTACTTTGATGGCTTCAGAAACATAGTGTGCCCTGTCCACAGAGTCCTGACAGCTCTTCAGAAGGTGTTGGTGAGTTATGTCACACTCCATTACCTCTGGAAGTCCCTTAGGGCTGTTTCTGGAGGAGGAAGAAGGGTCTTGAAGTGAACTCCTGAGTTGACAAATGAATTAGAAATCAGAAGATCAGCATCCTGTCCCAGGCCAGGGCACCATCCCAGCTCACCCAGCACACACCAGCAAAGCCCTGCCAAGGACACGTGCAGGGTCCACCCTCGTGGGAAGCCAACCATGAGTGTCCTCTGCAGTTGGTGGCCTTGGCTTTTCTGTCTGTGGCCATCAACATGTGCACAACGGGGTCAGAGAGAGGGGAGGGGAGTGAAGGTGGTGGAAATGGCCCTGGTGAAGGAGCAGGGCACCAGTTTGCAGGTGTGGAGCTTTGGTCACAGGCCAGGAGGTTGGGGATTAGTAAACATGTTATGAAAGTGGCCTAATTATGACAAGCAGTTCTCCCCCTGGCTGGAACAATTGGACTAGAAAATTGTACTTGACTTTTCATTCTGAGACTATTAAATAGCAAAGGAAGAGAGAACAAAACACATCTTTTGTCACAGCTACTGTTTTTGCTTTGCTTTCAGTAGAGTGCCTGGCTCATGGCTGGCAAGTAGTTTAAAATTAATTTAGTTAATTGTATTTGATTTGTGACTTCTTTTTGCCTTCTTTGTATTTCTGGCAGTGTGCAGGTGTGTATGCTCAGGATAAAACAGCCTGCAAATTCTTTTAATATCCAGCTGCTGCCTGTCCTTGACCATTAAACCCCTGGTCAGGGACAGGCTGGGGGCCTGGGCTGCCCAGGGGGTGCCAGGGTCCTTTCCTGCATGGCACAGAATGGGCTTTGCTTTTGTTTCCTCTTTGTCTTTCATGTATCCTACCCAAATATCCCATTTCTTTGTTGTTGTCCCCCACACATCTGTGATTCACTCGTGTTGGTTCAGTCAGTGGGGAAGGGATTGGAACCCACCCCTGGTTTTGGAGGCAGGAAGGGCTCCCTGTGACACTCAGCTCTGAGCTCAGCAGCTTGTGCAAATATTGCAAATTAACATTCCTTCTTTGATAAACACCAATAAGGCTCAAGTGGAAACAGGAATAATTAGTACCTCAGGATGACTAGCCTCTCTGGAGGTGGGTCCCTGGCTATGCCTTCCTTTGTGTACCTCTGCCTCTCTCTTGCCAGCAGCACTTCACCTGGCCCTCCCTACCATCTATTTTAGCTTTAATATTTCCTGCAATGAAGACATTCCTGCCCAGGGAACACATTATTATGTTTATAAAAGCAGTAATAACCCTGAACACTGCATATACATATTTGGGACTTAATTCTAATAACCCTTGAAACATCACATTTCCAATGGACTGTGCTGATTCCTGCTTTTTTAATATTAGCTGGGTAGAGGGAGCAGTGCAACAGAAGATTTCATATAACAACATTTATTTTTAATTCTGGAATGAGTGTATTGAAAAGCATACTTTTTCATATTTTAGACACCTCAAATGCATCTTCTTTTTACAAGATTAACCAAGTGAGGGATCAGAGAGAATATTGTTTTGAAGAGTTCATGAAGATAATGCTCGAGCAGAGAAGTGGAACATAATGTTATGGCTGGTTCAGCGGATTTATCCCTGTGAGTTGAGGATGTTCTGACTCCCAGAACAGCCAAGTCAGTCCAGGAGCCAAGACTCAAGTCCTGACTAAGTGGGAGGAGATACTCAGGGAGTCACTCGTGGAGTCTGAATGGTATTTTATGTCAAATGACTGGGTAATGGGACCTGCTTATCATGGTTACAGCAACTGGTGAGTGGGACCCACCATCTCACTGGGATGCAAGTTGATGTATTTTTGGGATGCAAGTGCATGAACCAAAACCAACCACTGAACAAAACACAGGCATACACCTTCAGACTTTCACTAAATATGTTTGAAATTCCTGTGATTCTTTCTGGGGCTGCAAAGGGGAGTGGAACAAATGTAGCTTGTTAACACTTTTTGTCAAGCTTTTCATATTCTTAGCGGGAAGATAATACAAGGTAATAGTACAAAGTAATATTGTTTTATAGTAGCAAATGATGTGCAGTATTTACTGCTGATCAAAGTTTTTGTTACCTAGGGTAGAGTTTCTGTGCAAATGTTTGCTGTCTGTGGAGAGGACCTGGCACATAATTCATAAGTTGGAAGCAGGCACATTACAATATCCAAAGCACATCTGCCAGTGAAAAGTTTGACTGGGTGCAGCAGATCAATACAAATATATTCACTGGGGAAGAAAGGATTCCTTTCTCTCTTTGAGAAACCTCATTTAACTACATATGCATGCTGTTTAATCATACACATCCATACCTGCCTGCTGGCAGAAGCCAGAGCATTGCTTCTCTAGCTTGATCTGGAGAATCAGAACCTTCCTCAGGAATGAGAAGCTCAGGAGGCTGGTGCTGGTTGTGTCAGCCCTCGGGTAGAGCCCCAGCAGTCAGGAGATGATAACTCGCACCACTCGTGGGCAGGGAAGGGCCTTTTGGCAGTGCTGAAGTGTCATTTTGGCTCTTTTTAATGGGTGGTGCCTTTGCAGGGCTGCTGTGGTTCTTGGACAAGCCCCAGGGAAGGGTGTGAGGAGCAGGGAGCTGCTGCTCTGCACCCTGTGCTGGGGGGAAGGCCTGGGAACTGGGGGGCATTTTCCTTCTTACAGCTTCACTTCTGCAGGAAGGGAAGTTTCCTCATCCCTCTTCCTGTACGAGATGTGCTTGCACAGTTGTTCTTCTTGGCTTGTTTGGTTTCAGTTCAGCGGCTTGTTTGGTTGGTTTGGGGTTTTTTTTATGTGTGTATTTTTGGTTATCTTTGGTTGTTTTGGCTTGTGGTGGCTTTTTGTTTGGTTTTTTTTTGGTGGAGCTGTTTAGGGTTTTTTGTTGAGGTTGTTTGGTTGGTTTTTTTCCCCCTGGTAACAGTGGATAATGTTGCAGCTTAAGAGTGATTTTCTGCAAATATTTCCTGTTGCTGCCCCCAGCCCCCAGCAGGCTCCTCAGGTTTCCTGCCAAGCAAAGCTTTATGGTAATGTAATTACAGAGTGGGTACTGGGGGAGCTGCACTTCTTAGCATTCATCTCTCCAACAAAAAGTAGATAGTTCCTGTAATGGTTCCAAAAACATTGTCACTAGCAAAGAAGTTCTTTAAATAGTACTCACTGAGTGAAGCTGCTAATTTGCACGACAGCTTGATTAAATGTAACCTGGTTCCACACTTAATTTATTTTGAAACTGTCCAGCTTTTTCATCCCATTAATTTTAAATTAATAGACTGGCTTGATTAGATTATTTAAGAAAAAAAGGTAATTTTTAAATCTTCATCTGTGTGAGTTCAAATCCATACCATGAAGTCATCTGGAAGAGGTGATAAGTAACAGAAATGTTTGCACCAGCACAGAGAGCTCTTGAACCTGCGAGGCAAAGTGAAATTAAGAATTAAGTCCATTAATGGTCTTCCTTGACTGCAGCAGAAGTGGGGTTGCAGATTTGGCTCCAGATTACCCAGTCTATTCCAGATTACCCAATCTATCCTGTGGTTCCTGGGAGGAATGAACCTGAGAGGACACTTGAAGAGCAGATTTTACACAGAGGCTGAGCTGGGCTCCCTTGGCAGCAGGAGGGGATGTCCAGCCCTGGGCAGAGCTGTGGAGCTGGGCTTGACTTGCAGGTGAGGCTGCAAGGATGGAGTGTTCTTCCCTTGCCAGGGCAAGGCTTGTAGAGCAGTTACTGGAGTATTTCAGATTTCTTATGCAAGTGGATGCAACACTTCAGGTGATCTGTCACCTGTTCCAAGAGGATGTTTTCATGAGTTTGGCTGTGAATGCTTCTCCTAGGGAAATATTATATCAGACATAAAATGTAGTCTGAGCCCTGGTTAGAATTTTACTGTCACTAGTAGTGCCCCAGCACAAGAGCAAATAATTATTTGCTATAAATGATACTTTCAGAGTATTGGAAAAAACAGAGCAGCTTCAGGTTGCGCTAGAGCTGAGGATTCATGGACAGCACTAAATTCTTCCCTTTTGTTTCTTAGATCAATGCTATAATTGTTTTGATTATTCATTGACTATACTAATGAATTTTAAAGACTTTTAAAAACTCTTTCAGTAATATCTTGAAAATAATCTAAGTGTCATGGGAGGCTATAGTTTATTTTCCAAAGTAATTGTAGCAATTTGGAATCTTGAGTCTTTATTTTCCTGTGTCTGACTAATTTCTGAGAACAGGGAAGGAGGATTTTGAATCTTGTAACCAGCTGATGGGTCAAATGTGCAGAGACTGGGGCATGGCCATGGAACTGGAGGCTGAGCAGGAAGGAAGAACTGAAGCCAGTGGCTCCAGTTTCTCTGCATCCAGCTCCTGTCTGTAACTGTAGTTACGGACGTAGTTCAATTTCAAACATGCAGGACATTTGTCTTAACAGTATTTGTGAACATACATGCATTTGTTCTCTT
This sequence comes from Chaetura pelagica, assembly GCF_000747805.2. Classification (NCBI taxonomy): domain Eukaryota; kingdom Metazoa; phylum Chordata; class Aves; order Apodiformes; family Apodidae; genus Chaetura; species Chaetura pelagica. Next base: position 556,068 of record NW_009952712.1, read on the forward strand.
TGCAAAACTGATCCTGGGGATTTTTAGTTGCACCAAACACCTACTGTTTTATTGCACATCTTCAAGGTGGGGATGATTTTTGGTTGGTTAGAATAACTTGGTGAAGTCAAATGCTGTTGTTGGCTTTGGTTTCTTTCTGTGCACAGTGATTTCCTGTCAGAAGCAGTAAAGTAACAACAAAATAGAGACCAGATGTGCTGTGAAATATGATTGATATTCATGCTAATGTGTTAGGTGCAATATTTGATGAGGGTGGGTTCACCTTGCTTCACTGCTGGAGATTAATTACATTTCCTAGACGAGAACCCCAACCTGCTGCTTTAGCTACTCTGACAAGAGCAAAGAGCAGGAAATGTGTCCAGAGGGTGATCTGGCTACTTGAAATCTGGCTGTGAATGTCTTGCCAATTGTAGGGGTCACATCTGTATCCTGAAACCAAAATTCCTTGTAGCCCAGGAAAGTCTCTGTGACTCTGTGGCCTCTGGGATTGTTGGTCTGGACAAGATGAACTGATCCTAAAGCCGTAACAACACTTTGGAGACAGTTGTATCCCCTGGAGTGGTGTGGGGCAGACATGGAAGATCTCAGATCCACTGAGTTATCTGGGCAAGGTGCTCCCCACGTTCCATGCTAACGTGGCACCTGGACATGCAGAGGCAGGAGTTTTCCAGACAGTTCTGGTTTTTCTGACCTGCTGTCCAGCTTGGACAGCACCAGCTGCACCCCTGAGACCTTCCTCATTCCTGAGCCTCTGTCCTCTCGTGGTTAGTTTGTAATTGCTGCTGTTGTTCCTTTGGAAGGGCCCCGTTCCACTGCCAGGGGGGCAGTCCTGGGAAGCCCCCCTGTTACTCCCTCATCCCCTGTAGCTCTGATCTTGAGAACGTGACTTGCTGCTCCCAAGAAGGGGTCACACAGGGACATTTTTCAGTTCAGATTGCATCTTAAACTTGTAAACTACAATCTCCATTCTATCTTCTGAAATCTTGCAGATACCTACCAAGGAGCTCAAGCCTTGCATTTCTTAAAAAACTGGCATTCCTTGCTTTTCTGCTGTCCCAGGTGAAAGGCCTTTCCAACCCAGCACCCTGCCTGGCACCAGCAGCCAGGCTGCCCGGGACCTCCCTGGCCTCTCCCCCCATCCTCACTCCAAACCCTCCTGATTCTTGCTGCATAACAGCTCAGAGCTGAAAACTCCTCCTTGGGCTTTTTCATCTTGAAGAATGCATTATCTTTCAGTCTGATTTCAAGAAACACCATCTTGCACTGTGACATTTCTTCCGACCTCTGTGACAGGTATTTTTTCAGCCCCTGCTCTTGGTATCTGCTTCTGTTTCTCTAGCCCCAGCTTCTCGGGCTCAGCAGGGATAATGTATCTGTCTGAACATTCAGGTTATCAGGTAGTAATAACCAGCCATGAAAATGAATGTCTTTAATTTGGCCACTGCCCTGGATGTGACAGTGACAAAGGCAGCTCATTGCCTGGGCTGAGGAGAGGAACACTCCAGCTTCCCTTCCCAGCTCTGCTGCCACGTTTGCCATTAGGGGATGGAAAACAATGAAGACAGAGAGGAGAACATTTTACATTTGAATGAGAGGTCCAAGACATGTGACAATAAATATACTTCTGAAAGGTAATTTATGTCCTAAATCACTTCCACTTTTGAATTTTAATAGTAGTTATGGATGAAAACCACCCGCATTCAGTCAGGGGGGTGAGTGTTGAAGACAATACTATGGGTGTGCTAGTAAATGATGATTTGTGATAGATGTGCAGAAGTGAAGGAGAGAATTCAGCATCCACTAGGGCTGAATCCATCTGGAGTTAAAATTTAGTTTCTAAATTTATGAGTGTATGTATGAATGGCTGAGTAGAGACTCTGCTCCTGAAGGTCATGCCATATTTCATCAGAAAGCTAATTTTCCTGATGTAGATAATAAGGCTTCACTTTGGTCTTTATGTAATGATTACTGGAGCATTTTGACATTCTATTGTGTAAATAAATGGATGTAGGTAAATATTTTTCTTGCAAATACTGTTCTATGTATCTGAAAGCAGAAGATGCCACTGATCTGGGAGATGTTCATGTCTATGCAACTGCTGCAATGGGTCAGATGTACTGGAACCAGGAGATGCTTTCTGAGGCTGGTACTTCTGTCTCTGAAGTGACCCCCTGTGGGCCAGCAGCTCCTGGAGGCTCTGAACCTTGGAATGCTGCAGGGCTTGGTTGAGAAGATCACCAGCCCCTAGATGTTATTCCATAGTAAGACACAAACTCCAGTACTTCAGTGCAAAATCCAAGGGATTCAAGTGGCTAAAAAACCCAAGGGAAAAATATTTTTGCTTTCTGTTGTGAGGAGGGAACAGTTTCAGATCCATCCCAGGCTCGGTCTGAAAGGCTCTGTGTGATAAGCACTGCCTCTTGCTGCTCTTTGATTTAGTGCTGTGAAAAGTCCTGTTTCTCAAAAAAAAACAAAAGCAAAAGACAAGATCACAAAAGTGTATTAAGAGGATTAAAATCTGGATAGAGAAATACATCAATGTGGAATCAGCACTCAGTGTGGGTGGGAAGGGTGTTACTGGTGAGGCTCTTCAGTAGGAAGCAGTGGGGGCATTTCTGTTTGGTGTTTGCTTTAATATTGGGACACTTGATAGAAAATTGTTGAAGATAAAACTTGAAATTGGCACAGTGAGTGGAGCAGGATATAATGAAGAGGGAAGCTGCTCAAGGGGACACCTGGATAGGCTGGATCCAGTCTGAAACTGGACTGGAGGTAACACTATGGCAAAACCCACATCAGGGGTCCAGAAGTGTGAGCACATCTGGAGTAACAGGGAACCAATGCCTTGCTGAGACAGGTGGTGAGGGGCACTGGAGAGTTCTGGGCATGTTCTCCCAAGAAGCTGAAATAATAAATATGGCAGAAGAGAGGAAAACATTTTTATATGGGAAATAAAAAATATTTACAGGGGAGGTGCTTTAAGAAATCAGTCTAATTAGATTAGTGGAACAGAACCAGGCAGCCTCATTGTGGTGAAGGATGTTTTCATGTCAGAAAGGCTCAGAAAATTCAGTCTTGGCAAAAAAACATAATGAAAACTAATGACTAAAAGCTGAAAATGACCGATTGCAACGTAAGTGCAAAGCAAGTGTTTTATAGGCAATTAACTACTGGGATCAGCTATAAAGAAATAGGACTCCTATTGTGGCTGTCCAGGAGATACATTGAGGCCCTTTGTTGAGCTGAATAATGTCAGAAAGGTGGTTCTTCCCTTTGACATAGATCAGGGAGATATTCCCCTCACCCAGGCAGAGGGGGTGCAGGGCTCCCAGCACCTCTCCTGGCCAGCAAGGTGGAGCTGCAGGCCCAGCACTCACCCACTGTTTGCCCGTTTGAAAACTTCCTGTATTTGCTCCCCTCACCCAGGCAGAGGGGGTGCAGAGCTCCCAGCACCTCTCCTGGCCAGCACGGTGGAGCTGCAGGCCCAGCACTCACCCTCTGTTTGCCCGTTTGAAAACTTCCTGTATTTGAACCTGTTTTTCAAGAGGTCCTGGGTGTCTCAGAGGAATTAATTCGGTTCTTCAAGATACATCCCTTTAACAATTGATGCTAAAAATCTCACTTTGTTAAAGACGTAAATAAAATCCTTTGTTTGTGGGATGTGATTGAGAATATTTTAATGCAGGTGGAAAAAAATACACCACAAGTTGAGGAGATGCTTGAGCTTGGCCTTGTCTTAGTCAAACCTGGGACATGGGGTTGCAGAGTGTGACTGCTCTGATTGGAGCTGCCCCTGAGCCAGCCTGGCAAACTGAAAGCATTTCTGGGCTTTTTTTCTCCCCTGGCAGTTACTTAGCAAACAATTTGTTCATGTGTCCCCTGGCCATAAACCCATACATCTTTCCTATAAGTAAACAGTTCAATTTATCTTTAATAGCAGATTTTATCTCCAGGCCTGTGGAAGGCAGTGCTTTTTAGAACCAGTGGTTTCTGTCAGCAAAAAAAAAATGATGCCTTTGTATTCCCAAGCGATGGGATCATATTCCCTGCTGGAACAGCTGGCAGTGTGCAGGGTTCCCTGCCCCCCAGGCACAGGGTTCCTGGAGGGGCTCGTGTGAGTTATTTCCCTGCCAGCTTTCAATCCTGTTAGCATATTCAAGTATTGCAAGTAAAAAAATCCTGGTGTGTGGAGCAGCAGCCACTGCCCTGCTTTTGTGTTCCTTTGGGGCTCTTTTCTAGCTCAGCCTTGGCTTTGTCACCTGCCTGGCAGGGACCACCAGGAGGGTGGCTGCTGCTGGGAGACCAGCAGGCTAACTGGAGGGGGCTGCAGTGGTCACAAGGAGAGGAAGAGCAGCAGAGCAGATCAATATCCTTGAGAGCAGACTGGCTGTCCTTTGGGAATCTGTGCCTTAACAGTCCTGCCATCTCACAGCAAGGCTAGGATACAGCTGATTGCTGTTGGGAATTGGATTGCTGGAACTTCTGTAGCCATCAAGGGTCAGACATATGGTTCATACAGTAAATGGCATGAGAGGTTCAAGTGCCAAACCTGGACTGTTAGTCTGGCAGCAGTTTTGAGATGCCACAGTGAGGGTGTGTTTGCTCTTTTCCCCTGTAAGATGGAACATTTATAGGCTGGATCTGCTGCTGGGGTGGTGATGGTTGTGGAAGGGATGGTACAGCTGAGCTCTGAGGACAGGAATATGCTGATGTGAGAAGGCATCTTCCTAGGGGAGCCTCTGGCCTGTGCCATCCCATGGGATGTGGGGACACCTGGGTTCAGGTCTGGGGCAGGAGGAGTGCCCAGACCTGCAGATGGAGAGTGCAGGTCCCACCCTGGGTTCTGGAGCCAAGGGAAGCCCTGTGCTTGCTGCAGGCAGCAGCTGCCTCCTCTGCTCCTCTCCATCTCTTCAGTCTCAGAAGGAGCCTTTGGCTTCTGCAGGAGCTGGGCCTGGTGTTTTCCCCATTCCATGGAGGCACCTCCCTTGGCACCTTCTGGCCCTCCCTCACTGCACCCCAGTGTGAGCTCCTCAGCCTGCAGAGCCCTCCCAGGGCAGAACCTGCAGGGACCAGCATCCCTGCTGACTCCACGGGGAGGGACCCAGTGTCTGGGAGGCTGGCAGAGCTGGGTGAGGTTCTCTTGTTGCTGGTCTGGCCTGATTAAAATGCTGGTTGAGAGGTGGTTTTCCCAGCTAGCAGGTCCCTGCTGTGGAGATGAGCTGGCTGGGCTGATGGGGGGCAGATCCCTGCGTAGGCTGGCTGATGATGTTCAGAGCTACAGATACTGCTGGAAGTTTTGAGGAAGCTGCAGCTAATACAGCAAGAGGTGTGTGATGGCAGCGATAAATCACCTCCTGGGACCCTGACATGAGGCACTGGGGAATTCTGAGGGTGATACAAGCCTGCCTGCTTAGCCATTCCCTGCATTACCCAGGTTTAATGAAGATATCCTATAATCTGGAGGATCCAATTTACTAACTGTCACTGTTAATGTAATGTCTCTAGAAGTAAAACTCCGGGTTTGACACTAACACGGACACAGACAGAATTCATTTCAGGTGAGCGTAAAAATTCACTCTGTGAGGTACCTGGGGTTGTCACAGGTGAAAATATTTGCTAATGAAGTGTGTATTAGTCTTAGACAGGTAGAGAACTCCCTTAGTCTCTTAATTTACTTTGAATAATTCATTAGCTCGCACTCTTCACCCGTGACAGTCGTAGGTAAATCCCAGACTGGTGCTGCTAATTAAAGCTGCAAGATGAAGAGAAGCTACTAACGAGATGCTAGACAAGTCCTCCAACAATGCCGAGGTAATTTTAAGTGCATAAAGTTTTATTGTTGGTTTTCACATGAGGGTGAGGAAATGCTGCAGAGTTCACACTTGTTACAACAAATAACGAGCGGTGCTTGTGAAGGTGGGGCTGCAGGAGGAGGAGCTGCCCCTGTGACACAGGGACCTGTGACACAGCAGTGGGTCCTTGGGGATTGTTCAGCACATGGACATGAAAAATGCTGAATATTTTGCAGTTGGCCTTTTTTTTTTTTAAAAAAAGAAGATAATAAGCAGTGAATCTCTGGAGTTTATCAGACACGTCTGTGGGTAAATGTGTTGCTTAAATGTGACCCATGTCTGCTTCATACAAACATGTCACCCACAGGTGCTGTTGTCAAGTGGAACTGAGCAGTGAACTTAGGGAATGAAAACACCTCGGTACAGTTTTGGGTAGGAGAAATTAATTTTTCTTGTTGTTCCTTCTACAGTGTGAAATGTAGAAATTTCCAGCCAAAAGTTGAGTTGCAGAGCACAGGAGGTGGCATCTGTGTTGGTCCTGTTGTCTGGCTGGTTCAGCACACAAATATCTGATGTTGCAACACATTTAGATGAGTTCTGTGTTAGGAATGAGATATCTAGGAATCTGTGTGGGGACATGGAGGGGGATCAAAACACTTTTAATGATTGCTCTCAATCTACAGAATAGTGCAAGCTACTCAGACAAAATAAAGTGTGTGAAAGCAGCTGATCTTGCTAAAGAAAATGTCTAAGAGGAAAATCTGTGTAGCAGAGCATCACCAAGGATGGGAAGGGCGTGTGTGTGGAGTGTCCAGAGGGGAAATAAGCAGTGAGATGTTTGCTGGCCCTGGGTGCAGCCAGGGCAGGGCAGCAGCCGAGTGGGGCAGGGTCTGCCAGGACCCTCTGCAGCCCCTTGGGGTTTGCTCAGTGCTGGGTGGCACTCAGGGTGGAACCTCCTGAGATCCATCTCCAGCAGCAAACCCCGCTGCAGGCGAGGCCAGCCCCTGTTCCCTCCCAGCCCACTGCTGCAGTGCTGGGGCTGGGGTGGGAGCCTGCCCAGCTCCAGGGAGCCAGCAGTGTGGGACAGCCTCCCTGCCAGCCCCTGGTTTTGTCACCATCCAATACAGAGAGCCAAGTGTCAGGCTCCTCCCGTCGCTCGTGCATCTTGGAGTTTGGGGAAGTTGAGCAGGTAACGTGTTTTCATCCTTTTTCTTTTTTTTTATTGTGTGATGCCAGCAAAAGTAGACAGAAGAATTTTGAGCTGAGCCTGTAGATGTGTTCCCTGCAGGCCCGAGGCAGCAGCTTCCTGCAGGGGAGCAGGGCTTGCTGATGGCTTCCAGGCAGCAGGGGATTTTGCACCGACTGGAAGTGCTTTTGACCAAAGCCCAGTTGTGATCCATTGCTTGTCAGTATTCGAGCAGGCTCTGGTTTGATGCTTATATAGAGTGGGGGGACTATGGAGAGTGTGTGTGCTCTCCTGAGAGTGCTTCCAGCTGCAGGTCATGGAGATGAAACACCACTATGTCTGTCCAAAAAATAAAAGGATCCATTTCCCTA
>NW_009952712.1:563449-564176 GCF_000747805.2 Chaetura pelagica
AAACCCCAAGCAGACAAATTCAGGGTTTGATTTAATATGCATTATTGCTCCAGTATTTCAGAGTGTTTGTGCACGAGGGAGTAAAAGCTGAGTTTGTTTTCTGCTACAGTTCTTGTTATGCAGAAAGTGAAGACAAATGCAGTAAATTCAAGAGGAAAGGAGGAGCAGTTTCATGCTGAACAGTGTCAGCAACGCAGGGTACATTCCTGGTCTGCATCTCTGCTGTCTAGGAGTGCCAACCATCCACGCAGCTCTTACGTTTGACCTAGAAAACTAGGGGGGAAAAAAAACCCTCCTGCTGTTCCCCAAGATGCTGCACCATCTGATCATTGTGCTTCTGATGAAGGTTAAAGAGTTAAAAGCAATGAGCTAAATTTATTACCGTGGGGGTTGTTTGTGTGGTGTAGCTGTGGCAGGTTGTTGATGGACAGCAGGGATGTGCCCCACTGTTTGTTTATAAGGAGATCTCAGAGCTCAGTGAGGCCAGAGACCAGCTTTCTCTGCCAGGGAGATAAATCTGCCTTTCCTCTGGCCTCCTGCTGTCCTCCCACTTCCTCTGCAGAAATACTGATCTGAAGACATTCTGTGTCTTCCAGATTCCAATCAGTCACACCAGTTCTAACAGGAAGAGCACAGAGAGCTCAGTGGTGTATTTTTATGCCTATAAAGAAACTTAGGAAATTCTGAAGTGCAGGTGTAACTGTGAAATGGTCCCAAAAGCAAAGCC
>NW_009952712.1:564211-566829 GCF_000747805.2 Chaetura pelagica
CAGAGCCCTGCCCTGAGTGCACATCTAGGGCAGCAGATCCTTTGCTGTGGGACCAGCTTCTGTGCCTAAGGCCCCAAGTGGTGAAGGAGGAACCTTCCCTCAGATCCCCTTTGCCTTGATGTCTGGATTCCCTCTCAGCAGAGAGATGTGGAAACATTTAAATCTGAGAGGTGATAGCAATTTGTGCAGGGCGTTTGTAGTGTCCTTGCATCCCCTAAAAGGTGCTGCTGTGTTTTCTCTCCCTTCAATCTTACTCTGACTGTGGAGAGGTTGGGATGTGGGTTTGTGCTTCAGCAGTGACACTGTTCAGAGTCTTCATGTGTAAAGTGCTTCATGCCAGGGAAGGGAGGGGTGGGAAAGGGTCAGAAGCAGGTGCTGTGCAAGGCTGGGAGCAGAGCTGCTGGAAGTGACTCAGGGTGGGTTCCCAGCTGCTCCTGCAGAGCCCCAGGACACCCCTTCCCATGCCCCCCCTGGGGTCCTGGCCATGGCTCTGCTGAGCCAAGTGCCCAGTTCTCTGTCCTGGGAGAGAAAGGCTTTGAGCTGAGACCCAGAGGAGCTTTAGCACGTCTTGCTTGATGAGCTCAAAACACGGGGGAGTTAAGTGCAGTGGTGAAGGATTCTTTGTAGCATCCCCTTGATGCAAGCAGAATAACTATTAGTTTCTGCTCATTAATGAAGAGGTTGATGAAGTCCTGATGAATGAGGGATATTACTCTATTTCCAGCCTTGTTTTAATTCCTCTGGATCACTTATTTTCCAAAAGTAATATTTAGAAGATACATGAGCTGCTTGCCTTTTCACCCTACAGCCCTACTTTCCATTTAATTATTTCTCAGCTGCTGAATCTAGTGCCACTTCAGTTGCAGGAATGATGTTGTTAAGCAGCAGTTCAGCCGTGGTGCAGGGCCCTGGTCCTCTGTGGTACAGACCAGCTTCAACCCTGCCCATTGCTTTGAAAAGTCAGTTTGGGACTTCCCAGGTGAAGTGGTGCTGTCCCCTGGCAGACAGAGCTCAGGTACCAAGCTGGAGGAAGATCTTGTGCAAGAGCTTTTTGCTGGTGAAAGTGAGAAAACACCAGCATTGCACCTTTGTAATAAAGTACATTGAATTGTAAATGAAAAGCACGTCGTTGTGATTTAAAATGCAAGCAGCTCCTGCAAATCAATACTAACTATATAAAAAGAGTTCAAAATGATAATACAAATTAATCCTAGAGGGAAATATTCATCGTAGTCATGAGACACTGATTTCTGCCAGTCCCAGCTTGATTGCATTTACAGTTACATTTGTGGTGCTCTTGATAAACCCGTGATTGGAGGATAATGCCCACATTTGAGCCAAGTACATCTTTGAAGGAGGCTTAAGACCATGAAATAGAAAGGAAATCCCATGCCTTGCCTCTTTGGGATGAGTGTTTTCCTGGGCTGGTCCCAGCAGTGCCCTGGTGCAGGAGCAGTGTGCCTCAGCACATCCCCTCCTGCCAGCACCTCCTGCTGCCCCACAGCTTTTAGCCTCCTTTGCCCTCACAGCCCATGAGCATCTGCTTTGCTTTCCCAGCAGCCTGGTAAAAATAATCAATAGTTGGAGCAGTGGATGGGGAAGGAGCTGGGTGCAGAGCAGGGCTCCCTGGCCAGCATCCTCACTAGGGGAGGGGGTGAGAGAGGGGTTGGCATCCCAGGTTTCTCTGGTTGCCTGGAAAAGGAGGATTCCCACTGATACTCATCCATCAAGGGCCCTTATTTTTGGCACATTCCTGCCCATGCAGGACTTGTGGCTCATTATTAAACTAAGAGCTGAACCTTAAGTAATAGCTGAGCCTTAAGTAATCCAGGCTCCACTGCCAAACCTGTGCCCACTCCAGTACCTCAGCAAAACCCAACCTCTAGTGAGTATTTTCCATCCCACTCTCAGCTTTGTTGCATCTGTCTCAATTACTTCAGCTTGCCTCTCCTTGCCATCTCCACCTGGACCTGTGCTGACATGTTTCCATGTCTCTGTGTTGCTGGGGATGTTTTTCTTTCTTCTCAAGGTGGGTGTGTGGCTGTGGTAGGTCTTGGCTGCTTCCCTGGCTGGGGCACAGGGGGGTTCAGTGTCCAGGCAGGAGGAAAGGTAGGAAGGAGCTTCCTGTAGGTCAGTGCTGCTCATGGTTTGCAGAAGGTGAAGTTGGTGTCTTCTCCTTCTCTTTCTTCTGCTCTTTTTAATATGAGAATTTCTAGTTTGTTGATTCATAGGTTATCTAAATATGAACAGGTTCACATCAATCAGCACTGCCAGGACCACCAAATGAATATGAATGTTGTGCTCAGTGCTTTCTAAAGAATGAATGTGTCTGAAATGTAAATCCGTGCTCAGCAGCCTCTCCTCGTGATTCCTGGAAGCCCAACTCTTTAGTTTCTTGGCTTTTTTACACATTAATCAATGATTTTGCTCTAGATATATGAGTCAGATTGCAAGCATTTCTGTTACCCGTGGCCCGGTGTTAATTTCCAGCGGGGGGGAACAACCCAAGTGCTGCCCAGAGCAGGGCAGGCAGCAGGGAGAGGCAGGGTGGGCTCCTCCTGGGGAGCCCTGCCAGTGGGCACAAGCAGGCAGGCTTGTTTCCCGGGCAGGGCGGGAAA
>NW_009952712.1:567264-601274 GCF_000747805.2 Chaetura pelagica
GGCAGCCAGGCTTGTTCCCTGGCCAGGCTGGAAATGGCTGGTGGCAGTTACTCAGTGTTCTTCCCATCATGTGCCCTGGGGGAAAGGATGGGGCACTCCTGAGGGCGTTAGAACCTGACCAAGGTCCAGCACCTTTGAGAGAAGCAGCCTTGGTGCTGCTGCCTGCCCAGAAACCTGCAGCCTGCTCTGCTGCAGCTCCTCTTCTCCTTGAGAGAGCAAAATTAGAAGCTTCCTACAGTTCCTAGTTCTAAAAATGGGAAAAAAAATTAATAAATTCTCGAACCTAAAAACCTTCCCCTGAATCACAGACACTGTGATTATTGCATCTTACATCTGAAATGATTTAGGTCAGGATTCTTGGCAAATGAAGCAGCTGACCTTTTATTAAAAGGGATGATTGATGTTAGTAATTAAAGTAAGACACACAAAACATGATACATCTTTAAGGCATCCCTGTATAGTTTGCCTTTTCTTGCCTTAGTTGAAATCCTTTCCTGCTTTCTTGAGGTTGCTCCTCCGAGGGTTCTGAGCAGCTGATGTTTTACTGTTTGCTAAATTGAAAAAATAATTTCCTAACCTTAGACCATAAAAGTTCTCAGATCTGTGGGTTTCTGAACAACGTGAGAGTTCCACTTTATTGCAGCTTTTTATCATTTAAAGATTCCACCCCTCCCAGATGTTGTTGGAAAGAAAAGTGATCCCAGATTATTGTAATCAAGAGGTCCCAGAGCTGCCAGCCTGGACTTCCAGCACTGTAAACTGGTGTGGTTTGATTTCTCCTGGGCTGCCCCTTCTGCCCAGGACACAGCAGCTGTGCCAGGGACAGGGGCAATGCTGCAGAAATCCCTGTTTTCAGCCAGAGAAGAAGCAACTGTGGCTGAATGAGCTGCGTGCAGCCCGGGACAAGGAGCTGTGCAGCTCACCCCAGAGCTTCAAGGATGTTTGCTCATTAGAGTCACAAAGCTGTAATGTATTTTTAATCAAATCTGGAGTCTTTTGACTTCCACTTCCAAAAGATGGAAAGTCACTGGGAGAATTTTATTTCTGCAGTATTTGTACATTAACTTATTTTTCTCATTTAGTAACTGAACTTGTCACAGGTGAAACAAAGTATCATTGCTACACACTCATTTCACTGATTCTCAAATGGTTCTCACACTGTAAAGCAAATACACTTAAATGTGTTTATGTTCATGAATTAATTCATTTCAACCCTAGGCTTATGGCAGTGTTATAAACTCAGTATTCTCTAAGGAAGGTCTTCTCCCTTTCTGAAGTTCAGGCTGGTGAAATCTTGCTGCCATAGGAATCAGGGGCAGGATTCTGGTGTCTCTTCTTTCAAGTCGTGGATGTCTTTGTGACTGTGATTAGAAACTTGTGGTCTTTCAGTCTTTAAAGAAAAGGACGTTTTTCCCTCCCCCTTGCCATCCTCACCATGAACACACGATGTGTGTGCAGCACACAACAAAAAATGCCAGGCTCTTCCTGCCTTCTTCAAGCAAAAACAAAGATAAAATGCCACGGGGTTCCTGCAGACCAGCAATTTTCTCTGCATGTGAAAGAACTGAGTAGTTCTTTGTCTGAAGTTTCAGCTCTCCCTGCTGTGGGGTGGGGAGCTTTGCTGGCTGTGGGGAGAGGGGGTGGCATGGGCTGGGGGGCTCGGGGGCCTCCACCCTGGGCAGGAGATGGTTTTGTGCCTGCTGCTGTGTCTGGTCAGCTCTGGGCTTGTTCAGCAGCCAGGGGCAGAGCTCCAGCTGGGACTCTGGCTTTTGAGGGCCCCTCTATTCTGCCCTTCATGGTGGAAGGCTGGTCTGCAGTGGTGTCCTCCATTCTCTCCTTTCTGCCTTCCCTTGCCTCTAGAAGTCTCATGGCTGTGGGTGCTGGTTTAGCCTGTGTGAAGGGCAAGCTGGACTAGATGTCCCAGAGCACCCTTCCAACCTCAGTTATCCAGTGGTCCCAATCCCTGTAATTCTGTATTCCAGCAAACTCCAGAAAATGATTTAATTTCAGTTTCAGGCAGTAGGTGCATATCGAGGTGTTAGAAGCATGAATTCACATTCTGCTCCTGTGCTGGTGTCCAGGCCTTGTGTCACCGTGATCTGTATCCTGTTCTAGCAACTGAGATCAAAGGCAGTTGCTGCCCCTGGTGAAGTGTTAGAATTCCTTGTGCTTTCCCCAGCAATGCCCAGATGTTGCTGAGTGCTCTGCCTTGCTGGGACAGGGCAGCAGGAGAGCTGGGGCACACGTCCCACAGTTGCTGCCACTGGAAATATGAAGCAAGTTAAGGACAGGATGAAAAACTTGTATTTTTTGTAACCACACTCAGAACAGGGCAGTAAATTATCCAGGAGGCTGTGGAAGTGCAGCCAGGACAGGCTCTCAGAGCTGGCACATCTTTCCATGGTCTGTCACGAGGTGTTTTGGACAGGGAAGCAGGTCTGAGTGACTTCAAGCAGTATTTCTGTGTTTTCCCTCATTCTGTGTGTTGGTGTGAGGCCGTGGGGAGCACCCAGTCGGGTCAGTGGCTGCCTGTAGGTGAAGGCTGGTTTTCAGTATCTTGGACTGATGGTCGTTACAGCCCTGCTTCTCATGGGCTTCCCTGTCTGTGCTCCTGCAGCAAGCAGCAGTGGCCAGAGTTTCAGGACTTTCAGGGTGCCTGAAGAGGAAGACAGATGCCTGAGCAACTTTTTCGTATTTCAGTGATGATTAAGTCAATATTGCTGAGTAACCACTTCTTAAGTTCCATGTTTGTCTTTAGGCACTTTAGGTGTCAATTTGAATCTTTCCACTAACAAACTCTACCTAACAAAAAGTTCAGCACTGACACTAGCTCTTCTCTTTCTTAAAATGTACTGATGTTTGTTCTGGGTTTCCTTGCCACCTGAATTTTCCATTAATTATTTAATAATTATGAATACATTAATAATTTCCATGGAATTTATGATAGTAAATGTTGGTAGTAGAAGGAAGAGGTTTGACTTGCATCAGAATTAAAGATAATAGATTCAACAGGTCCTTGTCATTTAAGCTCCAAAGCAGGTTTCTCTTGCATTCTGTAGCATTAGTAAACCAGTATGTCTGGCTTTGTTTTTCCTGGGATTAGTTTCTCAGGCAATACTGGACAGTCTGAAGCTCAGAGCACTTTTATTTAAGGTAGCAGCTTTTGCCATCCACATAAACATTCAGCAGAGGTCCTGCCCAGGCTGAGGTGATGGCACTGGATGAGGAACACTGGGTGAATAATGTCAGAGCAGACCTGAAGGCAGCTTGATGCAGCTTCCCTGATGTCAGTGAGGTGATGGCCACAGAGGTGCCTTAGAGAGAGAATAAGACACAAACAGAAAATAATTACATGGAAGCACCCACAAATTAAGTAAATTAAGTAAGTCCTGAGCTGGTTCAACAATGAAATTTATCAATGAAGCAGCACCAGATCTCTTGATCATCTTTTAATTTTTCTCCACTGAATCCAGAGAGGAGTTAAGAATATTGAGGTTCTGCATTAGTTTTCTGTTAAATTACTGACTACCAGAGAGCCCTGAGAAGTGGTGGGCACCTTCCTGTGGGCAGGTCTCCACTCTGAACCCCTGCTGTTCCCTTGGGCTGCTGCTCCTCTTCCCCCAGGCTGTGTGTGTCCCTGGGGGATGGATGGGGCTCTGGGAGGACTCTCCATCAATGGCCCATTGGATGGGAATGCTGAGCTTTCCTGCCCTGCCAGTTCACCTCCAGAATTGGATCAGGAGAAGGAAATGTCCTGTCTGATTGCAGCAGAAGGGCTGCACTGACTTACCCAGCAGGTCAGAAACCAGTAGTAGCTGTTGATTTGGGGTGACCAGCTGTACTTTTGTAGCCTCACAAACACACTAAGGAAACAAACCCCTCAATAAACGAGTGAGCACTGGGTTTTCTGCAGTGAAGGCCTCCCAGAAGTGTTTTGTGAGATCTTGCATTTTTCTTCATTATGTTTCCCCCCTCAGGCACAAATGCTTGTGATGGGTGAGAGGAGGGAGGAGAGCAAGTGGCAGCAACACTGCTCAAGAGACAACAGGTTTGCTTCTGTAACTCTGGTAGAAATGGCAGGGCTGTGTCTCCACTGTGACCACAGAGGTGTGGTGGGGCAGCTCCTACAGCCCAGGTGCCACTGCAGGGATCCTGCCCCTCCACCTGTGCTGGTGGGGCCATCCCAGAGGGCTGGGTCCAGTTCCCCAGTACACAGAGATGTGGACATACTGGAGAGAGCCAAGCACGATCAGTAAATTCCCCAGAGCCTTTCAGAGTATTAACATCATTTGGATCAGTTCTTCTCTGCTGGTTGTCAGTCTTATTTTTCATACCTCCTACTTTGATACAGGTTTCCACTTATTGCCTAATAATTGTCAGATGTTAGAAAGCAGGGGTTGGGCAGTGGAACAGGCTGCCCAGGGAGGTGGTGGAGTCACTATCCCTGGAAGTACTTAAAAGAAATGTAGATATAGTGCCTAGGAACATGATTTAAGCACTGAAAGGTTGAATTAGGTTATGGTAGGGGGATTTAGGTTATGGTTGGACTTGGTGATCTTCAGGGTCCCTTCCAACCAGGATGATTCTGTGACAACAAAAGCAGTGTTACCTTCCTCCTCTTGCTGTGAGCTCTCGTTAGTTTTGGAGTTTGTAGTTGGGCATCTTTGCATTATGTGAGACATTTTTTTCTCTTGGCACCATTTGCTCTGCAGCTTTAGGCACTTCTAGATCTATCCTGGTTGAACTGGTGATGTTTTCAGACAGTAACCTCTGGACACCAGTGCTGGTTGCTTCCTGTGGTGCCATTTACCCAGTTGAGAGGAAGGGCAGAAATTCAGGATGTCATAACCCCTCAGTATTACCACAAGGTTAAAACTCTCTGAAGTGGAGTTGTATCAATGTACGTTATTGCTGTGGGACTGTGACCCTCTGTAAGCAGCACTGGAGCTAAGGCTGCTGGAGATGGTTGTGGTCAGGGCTGGCTGGGATCAGGTGGAGGTGGCCTAGAAGCATGGAGAACAAAGCTCTGAGTTTCAGGCTGCTGGTGCTAGAGAAGGTGGAATGGCTGCTGAGGAGGGGATGCCTGCAGGGCCAGACATGGGAATTCAGGGCCAACTTTCTGCAGGGCACTTTTTCTCAGCTAACAAATCTTGTGGTATATTTTCAGAACAAAGGGAAATTTATTCTTGAAGGCTGTTTTCTAAAACCAAAATCCCTTCCCTTTTTTTTTTTTTTTGGTGGGAAGGCATCTGAGAGAGATGTACTTGAGCTTTCATTGCTTGGGAAAGCAAAGCTCCTAATTTCTGCCCAATGTCCCCCTTCATAGTTGTGCCACTGGAAGCGAAAGGAGGTGCCCAGACAGACCCTGGGGAGCACTTGGTGCAGCAGCTGTAGGAGCAGGAACTCCCTGACAGACCCACTGGCACATGCACCCTTGTCCCAGTGAGGCAGGGACTGGTTTGTAGCTGGGGTGGCACCACAGGAAGAGACATTCTGTGTCAAACCACCTTCTTGGATCTTGTGTTGCAGGTGATGAAAGCCAAGTGATGGTCCCCACATCTGGAGACAATGCTGTGGATAACATTACCTTGCAGAATCCTTCCTCACCTCCCTGCTTTTTGCTGCTGCCAGCATCACTGAGCATTTCCACGGGGTTATTTTCTTGCCCTTCTGGTTCATGCCATTGGGTAGGTGGCTCCCAACCCCCCAGGAGAGCAGCCAGGCTGTTGCCATCCAGCCTGGTGGCACACAGAGCTGCTGCCTTCCTCCCACATGCCCCTCAAATATGTGACAGCTTTGGAAGAAGCAGGTATGAGGCTGGGCACGGTAGTTTCTCTCCTGTCTCAAAAGCAATTTGTTTTGTTTTGTTTAAAGTCCTCGCCCAGCTGAACACTTTAGGAAATTTGAGAGTGTTTTTGAGATGGGATTCTAGTTATCACCAAATGGCCTGTTCCTTTAGCAGTAATATCACTGGGGCATCAGCACCTGCCTCTCCAGCTGGGGTAGCAGGTGCTGGAGCTGCAGGCAGGAATGAAACCCTGATGGGTTTGTACCCATCCCATTGCTCATCACAATGCTCAGCCACTGCCCTGAGCCCTGGGTCACGCTCCAGGAAGGGGTAGGCTCTGTGTTTGGGAGGACTTTGAGCAGCTTTTGCTCAGGAAAAGCTAAGGCAGCTGATTTTTATTTAAAGATTTTAGCATAAAACTCCCCTACGATGAGTCCTGAGGGGCTGGCCCAGGGGTTCCCTGCCCTGCTGTGGGGCTCTGGTGGGTGCTGTGCAGGGGGTTTGTCTCCCAGCTCCGTGTGGATGAGCACAAATCCCTGAGCTGCAGCTCAGTCCAGGAATTGTGGCATCCCTGCACTTAGCAGGCTGCTGTCAGGGTTATCCAAGTACAGCTGAGCACTCTCCTGCACGGCCTTGGGACTTTGTCCAACCTCCTGAAAGCCCATAGTTGGATTCTGAAAGAATTCTGGTGTACACACAGGTAGCCAGAACAATTGCTCTTCATCAGGGTGAAACCTCATTCCTTTTCTGTTGCTTTTTCATGCTAATCTTTATAGCTTGCCTTGAGAAGAGTCAGTTATTTTATTCCTAGTCCATTAAAAAATCCAACAATGGTGCAAGGTAAATATTATTTTGAAAAATAAGGTGTGAGGAATTGACTGTGATTGTTAAAAAACCCCACTTTGTATTTCACTGGAAATACAATAAGTATGGATTGGTTCTGCTGTAAGGAGCAAGGTAGTCTTATTAAAGCAGTCTAACCACATATACAGAAAGGACAAATGTTTGTTGAAGTGCTGCAAAGAGGAACTGGGCTTAGATTGCCCAGCGCTGGAAAATCTGATATTTAAGCTTAATCTAAACTCTTTCTCTCTCTGAAAAGTGTTTGGTATTCCCTGGAAGTTTTATGGAAGCCACATGATCTGGTTTAACCAGGGGGTTTTGTCAGTGATAGGTGAAGGCTGAATCCACCAGGTCAGCCCTGCAGGGTGTCCTGCCCCTCTGCACTGGCTCCTGGTCCTGCTGCCCCCAGCCTGGGGGATGAGCACAGGAGAAGGCACCAGTCAGCACAGCACACCTTGCTCCATGGACAGCCAGGAAGTCCTGCTGGTTTGCTGACAAAGATGTATTTTTTTTTGGTTTGACCAAGACTTTGACTGTTTGCTGTTAGGGCTGGGCAGCAGAGCCTGGGGGTCCCAGGGCAGGTCCTGGGGTCCCAGGGCAGGTTCTGGGGGTGCCAACCCCCTGTGGCTGGGCTGGCCACGCACGTTGCTCTGCAGCTGGGGTACAGATGTGTCCATGAGCCAGACACAGCTCATCTGGCATTTTGCCCAACCCCCCTCCCTGTAAAACAAGTTTTAAAAGGTACTGTGTTTGCCAAGTGTTAATTATTAAAAGTAAAATCTGACTGGTTTTGGATTATTGACTAAGCCACTAATTACTTATTTAATTCCTCTTGAAATGATGTACTTTAAATGGTGGTTTGGACATATTCAATAAATTATTGTCCTTTATTGAAAGGTATTATTAATCTTCCATCACCATTTAAATATGAGGATTTGCAATGAGCCAGTCTTGGTGTTCAAAGTTGTTTGCTTAGTTAAATCTTAAAGCAGGATTTTCTGTTGTGAATACCCAAGGTATATATTTATTAATCTGTAGTATGTGGCACTGCAGAACAAAAGCTGATAGCTGCATATCCTCCATGTGTCCTCCACAAACTCAGGGCTCAGTATCTTTTTGGAATTGAGTTGTTAGACATTCCAGAGAAAAAGAGAAAGTCACCCCTTGAGAGCATCAGATTTCAAGGATCTATGAAAGGAAAAAGAGGAGAGTGACAGTGAGGAGTCAAAGTTATTAAGCAGATATTACAGGAAATTAAGAGGCCCTCTTTGACAGAGGCCAGTGTCTGAAGTGTGACACAGCTTGTCAGATGCAAGGGCTACATCTGCCAGGCATTGATGATGGAATTAAGATACTGTCTGTCTGGAAGTGGAAGCACAATGTGGTGCTAAACCTGGATAGCTACGAGCTTAGATTTCCAATCCAAGGCTTGCATTGAATCCTTGTCAAATTGTACTCATTGTTTAGATTTGTCTTAGCACAGAGTATTTTGCCCTTTCAATCTAGAACTTCTGCTTGTCTAAGGACCATGGGCTGCTTCTGTCCTTGCTGTACTGATCAGACTATCCTTGGCTGTGCAAAATATGGATGACCTGCCCCATTTGTCTGTGTTGTACCTGTGTGAAAGGCTGTCAGCTGCTGATACAGAGACCAGTCTTCCCTTCAGAGTTGGAGTGAGATTGCTCCAAATGGGGAAGGATCCAGCAATGTGATAGCTAAAATATTGCACTTTGTCTGGGGGAGGTGCTGCCTCCTCCTGCACAGCCTGTGCCTGCTGTAGTAGTGACCAAATGTAACTGATGTGCTGCATTTGAGGGGTGGGACCTCTGTGAGTTTGGTGATGGCACTAAGATTATGATAATTACAACACAAGGGCTTATTCCTTCAATCTAGAAGATAAAGATTTTTAAAGCAACACCAACTTTCTGGACAGACCATCGTGTTTCATGCAGAGTAACTTTATCATGTGTTTCCATGCAATCTCTTTTTTAAACTTGGATTCCTGAAGAAGTTACATCCTGCTGTTGCCCTCATGGCAATACTCTGAACCAAACCTCTGCCACTGCAGACACGTTGCAGGATGTGGGCTGAGTGGAGCCATCTTGTCTCAGAGCCAGTTTTCACTCTACACCCTGACCAGGTTTTTGTGTTGTTCCTGTTTCCACATGCTCTGGTAAAAGTGAATGTAAAACTGCTCAATACTTGGGCACTTTCCAAAAGTTCCCTGCATTTCTCATGAGAGACTCAGGTACAATGTGTGTGCTTTGAAGTATTATATTTAACATCAGAAAAAGAAATTCTGGGCTGGGAAATTTGCAATGAACAAGTGGCTCACTCAAATAAGACCTAACATTTGCCTCATCCAGTCTCAGAAAATTCTGTCCTTTTAATCCAGTTCCCTTTCTCTGCAATTACTTTTAGACATGGTTAGTGCAAAGATTTTCTATTCCAATCACTTAAACCACCATCATTAACTCAGAAAGCTCAGCCAGGATTCTTTTTTCATTATGCATTCCTTTTAAAAAAAAAAATCAAATGGCTTTTTCTTCCCAAGTCAAAGTGTGTCAGTTACAAATCCATGGTATCTCTCCAGGTTGAAAGGCTTGTTCTTCCTGACAGGTGTCAGGCTCACTGATGATGCAAATTAATATTAAAGGACAATAAATGAATTGACAGGGGAAATTTTGAAAAATTTCAGCCTCAGACACTCAGCTGTGGACTTTTAATGCCTTTAAAATGTGAATTGCAACGAGGCAAGGATTCAGACCACTGGTGTGTGAAGAGAACCAGCAGATCCAGCTGACAGGCTCGCAGGAGACAGACCAGAGCATTTTGGATGCCACTTGGACACAGAAATACCTGCCCTACAAGAATGGTACTTGGGCAGTGTAGTGTAAGAAATGAAATGTCAGTCCTTAGAACTCAGCTATTGCTTATTACACTTCCCAGCTACATTACTTGACAAATATGCCCCTCCAAGTGCCACGGCTGCGTGTGTAGGGTGGAGGTGAAACAGAAAACTGCTGGTTACCCAGGGCAGCCCAGCACTTTGAGGGTGGTTCTGTTCCCCAAATAATTTTTAGCATTATGTTTTGTTTTTAACATTGCATTTTCACTTCTGTAGCTGAGTGGTTTCCTTTGCTGTGCTGAGATGAGCTTGTGCCACAGGCTTCAATTTCCCCCTTGACCTGCCCGAGGATGCTGTGCTGGTTGGTCTCACAGCAGAGTGCTCCCCCAGGAGCTGCCTTGCTCTGGGAAGGCAGCCCATGAAATGGTTCCCCCCTGTAAGATGCTGATGCATTATTGCTTCAAGAGTGTAATAAATATATAGGATGAATCAGGCTGCCTGTACCTGTGGGTTATAAATGTGACAGTGAGGGACTCTCCATGGCAAGGCAGAAGGAGCCTCTTGGTACTGGTGGTTCCTGTCTGTGCTGAGCTGCTGAGCTCCTGATTAGATTGTCTGAAATGTCCTCCCAAAGCACATGGCTGGAGACATGCCCTGGGGCTCCCAGGTTCCTGCATGGGACATCCTGCAGAAGGGGCTGGTGCTGGGGGTGCAGCCTGGTGGGCTGGGCTCTGGGGACCTGCCTGGCTCCCTCTGACACAGCCCAGGTTCCTTCAGCACCTCCAGCTGCCTGGTCTCTTTCTGCCTGGCATAAAAACCTTTCAGACACCAACACTGTCAAATTGTAGGTTTGGTTGCACTTATCCAAGGTGGATTTTTCCGAGTCCAAAAGGGAAATGTATCAATGGAAATCTGTATTTCTGATGGTTTAAAGACATGCTCAAGTGTCTCATCTTCAACAGGCTCTTTTTGACGTGTCTGTGACGTGGGCTGATGCTGCACAGACAGGCCTTGCCCCTGGCCACAGGCTGCTGTCTGAAGGTCACCAGCCAGAGGACAGATGCTGGTATTTGTGTCATGCCCAGACTGCTGGGCTGTGGGCTCAGTTTGGTGACAGTGCTCACATACCCTGCTGGATCTTTTACTCTTCTCTAAATGCTGGTAACTAAACCGCCGTAAGAGATTGTGTCTTGCTGCATTGCCTTCTGCATCACTTCAGAGCCAGCTTAGAGTCAAGGAGTGACATGGTCACCAGACTGTGTCATTTGTCACGAGCAGGGAAGTGTTCCTCACCTGGCCTCACCAGACCTTGTGCCACAAATAACGTGGGATCTTCTTAAACTCAGGGAATATCTCCTGCAGGACCCTGTGATCTCCCAGGCAGTGGCTGCTGGCTCTGCTTTGCTGCACACAAGTCCAGGGATTTCCCACCACCTCCCTGCTGCTCCTGCTGTTGTGCCAGTCAGTGAGGGGTCTGTGTGCAGAGCCTGGGCACGGTGAGGGGAGCAAAGTCAACACTTGCATTTCACAATTTGCTGTAGTTCACTCCTGGTATTAGGCTTGATTGTTCTTTGACTCCTTAACGCAGAGATGCTTTAAAAAGACTGCTCTATATCCCTTACAAAGGTGGCTTTATCTCTCCTGCAAAGATCTCTCTCCAAACCCCATTCAGAGAGGCAGTTGTTGCAGAGTCTTTATGTTGATTCATCCTTTTTTTTTGAGGCGCTGTCTTTTTTTTTTATGGCTCCATTCACCCTTTTTTTTTCCTGTTGCAAATTTTTAATTATTACCTCAGGGTCACTTGGAAACACTGTAATTGTCTGAGTATTGGTTATAAAGATTTACTTTTGTTGAGTCCTGTGGTACTTTACAGCTATAAAATGCAGGATTGTAGAACAGCACAGGAAAACTTGGGCTGAGTAATTTTTTAGAATCAATAAATGCAGAGATGGCTGCAGCTGCCTTTGGAGGCTCCTTCCCAACCACATCCATCACTTGTCCTGAGGCTCAGGCAGACACGCAGAGCCCTGGTATCTCAGCTCTCACTGTGGGGACAGGACTGCTCTTGCTTACAGAAAATAAATTTATTGACATCTTAGTCTGCATTGATTAAAGCACAGCTTGTCTTTGGGCAGGCGTGTTCCTGGATTTTAACAAGATAATGCTCTGGATTGTGGCCTGAAAGCATGTGGAGGTTTGGGGAAGTGAAGCCCTGGGCACCTGGCAGATACCTAGGGCCACACTCAGTGCACTTGCAGGTTTTCACTGAACTCCCACTGTCTGGGGAGCCCCACAACCCATAACCAGGGCAGAGCAGGAAAGGCCCTGGTTGCTGGGGGGCTCCGTGACTGCTCCAGGGCTATTCCCATGCCCTTCCCAGAGCTCTGTGGGTGCGTTCCATGGGGGTGCCCATTTCTCTTCCTCTTCTCCACGAATAATCCCTTGGCAAGAGGCCAGTTTTTGCCCAGCATTACCTAGCAGTGTTCTGTTTAGCTTCCCCTGATATATTTTTAATGGCCTGCCTCTCAGCTTGCTCCTGGTCAATAACCCCCCTTCTCTGCCGTGAGCAGCGCCATGAATTAATTATCACGGGGGGAAAAAGGTCTTTTGAAATACAGTTTCTGTTTGTGCCTCTCAAGTCTCTTCAGTGAGACAAAATAAAGCAAAATCTAATGGGAAATAAAAGCCTGTCTTCCTGAGGGGTGTGCTTTGTGTCCTTGGAAGTTCAGCATAAATATGTGAACAATTAATCCCCAAAGGTAAGAAATGAGCAAAAGTAAAAATTATTGCTGTTCCCATTGGGGTCTGCACAGCTCCTGCCCAGGCCTCCAGCAAATGCTTGGTCTCCACAGCATTTTTGGGGGTCCTTTTCTGAGCACTGCTAAGCTTTGAGAAGATGAGAGCCTGAGGGTCGTTCCCTGTGCACTGGGCAGCCCCTTCAGGTGACAGTTCTTCCTGAAGTGATGGCCTCGTCTTTCATTACATATGCAAATCAGGTCATTACTGGGTGGGGGGCGATGGCCTGCACATTTTTGCATGGCTAATTCTGAAAACTCTGCCTCGGGTGTCAAATGTTAATCTTTTCCCACACATGCCAATCATTTATTTTCATTCATTTTTTTCACCTCCGAATCCGCGTGTGTCTTCCCAAGAGCAAGGAGCTACAGCCCTTGGAAATCCAGCACTGTGCTAGGAGATAATTGCAATTTCCCATAGGAGGGAAGAATAGGGTTTTTTTATTTTTGATCCATACTTTTTTTTTTATAATAGGAGTAAGCTCGTGGTGGAATATTTGCAAAAAAAAAAAAGAAAAAGGAAGCTCTGAGATGGATGAAATGCCTTGGGTTCCCCCTGGCCATTAATCAAACTTGGCAGCCATTTATTGCCTCAAACAGTGCAAGGCAGTGGAGATAATCTGTTAAATATAAGAAGTCCCTTCAATATAATGAAGTATAAATGCTGGCGTGGTGATGTAAAAGTTGTGGTTTTCAGCAATGACATAGTAATCATGTATTTCTAGTAACCAGTGCTGCTAGGTCTTGAATTCCTGACAAGCTTAAATTGTTTATCATTTATGTGCAAATTCTACCCAAGAAAGGTGTGTATTTTGGCTGCTAGTAGCTAAAAGAAGAAAAAAAAATAGGGAAAAAACCAAACAAAACGAACAACTTGGATAAAAGGAAAGTTGAAAACACAAACCCAGTGCTTCCCAGCTGCCCAGGCTCCTGCCCCAGGAGCAGCCAGCAGAGCAGCCTGGCTCACCTGCAGGTCTGGCCTCTGCTGTGAGCTGGTGCCAAGTGGCAGCAGGGAGCTGCAAGATGCTCTGCAGTGTGTGTGGGGCTGTGGGACAAGCAGACCCACCTGGGCAGCTGCCCCAAAGCTGCTCCCACGGCAGGGTGACAGTGGGGGGCTCTCTGGGCTCTGCAGGTCCCTGCCCACCTCCCCTCCCATTGCAGACTGCCCAGACAAAAAAGGCCTTTCTGGAACACACACCAGAATTTGGGGTTGTTTTTTTGCTAGAGCTTTTGATTTTTCTAGGACACTTCCTTACCCTAAATATTTTTTCCTCTCTAGTCTCTGTTTACTGCTGGAGCCAATTAGTGGGATTTCAATCAGTGCTGAGCTCTTGTGCCCAGGTCTAATGATGCCTTTCTTTGAAGCCTGCCTTGTTACAGCTGAGACTCGGGCACCTGCTCTCTGCTGCCTGCCTATGAGGCTACACAAATTGCTTTATCCAAGTGTCTCTTCTCTGTTGTGCTTTATTGGACATCTGAAGGGTCTTGCTTCTTCTCCAAGGCATTGGTGCAGGGGCTGGAGTCTTGGTGTTGGAGATCAGACCTGCAAAGGGCAGCTCGTGTTGTTACTGGACAGGGATCATCCGTGACAGCAATTTCACCTACTTCTGAATGCTTGAAGTGCCCTGCACTTGCCAGTGTGACCCTCTGGTTCATGAGAGCTTGGTGGGGAGGTCTGAGTGAGGTGGGCATGGCTGGGGTGGTGGGATGGAGAGCCCACCTTCACCAGGAGCCAGGGCTCAGGGTTTGAGCAGAAGGATCTCCTAGTTTCAATGTGTACTCGGGGAGGTCAGGTTTGGAAGCCCAGTGATGCCCACCAGTGCTCCCCAAGGGACTCTTCTTCCTTTAGACACACCAGCCTTAATGCCTTACTGCTGAGGTGATGCTGGGTTTTATTGGTGGTTTTGGTCAGCTTCTCCTCATGTGCACATCTATGGACAAGGCTGCTGGGGAAGGGTTGAGCACGGGGGGGTCCCTGGCTCTGCCCGAGGTGGTCCTGAGC
The DNA here is from genome assembly GCF_000747805.2 of Chaetura pelagica. NCBI lineage: Eukaryota > Metazoa > Chordata > Aves > Apodiformes > Apodidae > Chaetura > Chaetura pelagica. The sequence continues at coordinate 581,541 of NW_009952712.1, forward strand.
TGCCCAGCAGGTTCTTGGGGTCCCTGTTTGCAGCCCCACGCCCCTGGTTTTGCTGCTTTGTCTCATGGCTCAAGCTTTTTCATATGATATTTAATTTGTATTTGCCTTCAGGGCCCTGCTGGCTTCTGGGAGCAGCCTGAGTGCCAGAGCAGAGCACTGGGATGTGCTGCAGCTTCAGGGCTGAGAAGCCCCTGCTCAGTGCTGGGACAACCTGGCACGTGTGACACAAACCTTCCTTTAAACATTCTGACATCCAGATACGAGCAATAATGACTGGGCCAGGAAAAACCCTGTGGCATTGGTGAAGTTGACTTGCCCTGAGCTAAACTGGGAAGGGCAGGGTGCACCCCAGGTGTGTCCCACACTGACAGCTGCTGAAGGCTGGGCAGAGCTGTGCAGGTTGCAGTTTAGTTGCACACGTGGCAATCAGGGTCCTGCCCTGAAGCTCAGGGTGTGAACTGATTTAATTTAAGATGAATATCACCTTCAGTGGGGACAGCAATGAACTTTCTGTTTGCTGACAACCTTGTGTTCAAGCTGCTTTTGTCAAGCGCTGTTGTGGCTCCACGGGAAGATTCCCAGCAGTGCAGGAGAGGCTGGTACGAGGATCCACCACCTTCTGAGGATGCCACCTGTTGTCTCCCCTTCCTCCAGGCCACAGATGGGGTCTGTGCATGGGGAGCTGGGGATGGAGGGGTTCAGCACATCCCTCTTCCCCCTCACCCAATCCCTGTGCTCTGGATTCACTGTCAGTTCAGCTGGAGGAGCCGTGGGTGGGATGGTGCAGACTGGGGGGGTGTCCAGCAGCTGTGTCTTCACAGGAACATGCCCATCGCTTTCTTCTGGAAGGTTTAACATGGCAATAAGCTCTCTTTCATATGTCATTAGGGTTTGTCTATGGTATAAGTTTTCATAACTCATTTTTTACTCATTATTTCACTGTCAAATACGTTGTTCCCTTCAGAACTTGGCAGTGGCCACTGGATGGAAGGGTGTGCATGACTCTGAAATGCTGGAGATAGAAAAGGTATCGGTTCCAGGTCCAGAAAATACATGGGAAACCTCAGAAATTATTTGTCTGAGAAATTAGTCATCATTGGGAATGGGCAATGTTTACAGTATCTCTAGTTTTATTGCACAGCTCCAGTGTGAATCCTTACGTCCACATGCGTTTGTTATTGACCTTTGTCACTGCAAACCTTGTCTCCCATTATTCATCATCTGCATTGTGTATGATTGTATTTCAGCTTCAAATTAGTACTGGCGGATCTGACTATTTCTTGGCACCTTTCTTTATTGCACTTTGTGCTCAGCAATTCATTTTTCCTGATCAAGTCAGTGTGTCAGACGTGCAGGTTTCCTGATTTATTTCTATGCTTCAATACTTTTTGTCTTGAGTATCCAGCTGTTCTCCAGCTGTTATTTTAGCTTGTGTCTTACTTTTAACTGTACTGTAATAGCTCTAATGCAATTTATCTCCATAATCCAATGTGATTATGGTATGTGCTGCAGTCATCCCTGGTAGCCTTTTTGCTCTCCTTTTCTGCTTTGAGTATGTATGTAACCTATAGCAAATGACAAATATTGCTTGTGCTGCTTAGTTGAGATATCAAAGAAAACTGATTTTAGCTCAGGTAGCTCAGAGTTCAAAAGCAACAGTTCTTCAATACATAGCAAAGAGGGAGCAATAGCTTTATGTCTGTCACAGAGGAAACTCTGTTCATACAGGTATTAGTGCCCAGAGAGGTTGAACACCAGTTGTTTAAAAACGTGTTAATTGTTGTAAGCATCATCTGATAAGATTTTTTAGGCACGTGTACTTAATTTGAAGTATAATTTTCATTCTTCCTTACAAGGAAAGACATCTGTCTTTTCACTTCTGTGCACTCCCAGCCTGGAGATGGAGTTGGTGGGGGGCAAGGTGAGCTGAGCCTCAGCCAGCAGCTCAGCCCTTCTGGATGATGTCCTTGAAGCTTTGCTTCAGTTTGGGCTCAAATGCTGATTTTATTGCATTTTCTCTGAGGCAGTGAGTGGTGATCATGTCCCTTTTTGCATGTCATGCAACACTGTGTGTAACAAAGGTGTTTATACAGACCTCTGGTGTACCCTTCCATCATTCTTTTAACATACTTTCTTTAGCATAGGTAGTTCAAGCAGGTTTTATCTCTACAGGTAGCACCAGGGCAAGTGCTTCTAAATCTCCTCTGCAGGGACTCTGTCCTGAGGATCTGATCCACAGAGCCTCTTGTCAGCAGAGTCAGAGCTCCCTCTGCTTGCTGGCAATTTATGCACTGTTAATTGCATTTACACATGTAAGGGAATTCCAGATGAAACAGGTTTAGATCTGCATCTATTTTAAAGATGGTAACTCTGAATAAGAGTAAAACCAGTGAGGAACCAGGGGGCCTGTGGTCTCTGGAACTGGGTGTGTAGGGGAAGGTTTCCAGTGTTCATGTTAAGCTTCCCAGTAAAATACTCTGGTGTAACCTTCCCATCATTCTTTTAACATACTTTCTTTAGCATGGTTGCTCCTCACAGGTTTTATCTCTACAGGTAGCACCAGGGCAAGTGCTTCTAAATCTCCTCTGCAGGGACTCTGTCCTGAGGATCTGATCCACAGAGCCTCTTGTCAGCAGAGTCAGAGCTCCCTCTGCTTGCTGGCAATTTATGCACTGTTAATTGCATTTACACATGTAAGGGAATTCCAGATGAAACAGGTTTAGATCTGCATCTATTTTAAAGATGGTAACTCTGAATAAGAGTAAAACCAGTGAGGAACCAGGGGGCCTGTGGTCTCTGGAACTGGGTGTGTAGGGGAAGGTTTCCAGTGTTCATGTTAAGCTTCCCAGTAAAATTGAAAAAATAGAGACAGTTTCTTACCTTCATCTGCTTTGTGAATGAAGATTCATTTCTAGTTGGCAAAAAAGTAATGTACTACTTTGATCAAGTAAAATTAGTTGGTGGGCCAGATTCTAGTCTAATGCTAGTTAATGACTGGTGATTAGATGCAGTATGGCAGCTCAGGGAACTCTTTGGAATTTCCCAAGTTTAGGGGCTTTTTTTCTTTATCTCCAAGTATGAGAGGAAAATACCATGCGGAAACAATCTTGTTGTGCCAGATTGGAACTGACTTGTGTGTTAAATGGATCAGAGGATTCTTTCTTGTGCTTTAATTGCAGGCAGCCAGTCTGTCTGCAGGGCTGTCCCTGCCTGCAGGGCTGTCCCCTCCCTCAGAGGGGGCAGAGCAGGGATCAGGCTGGCAGGGGGGCACAGCCCTGCCCTTTGGGAGCCCAGCCCTGCAAAGGCTGGGTTTATGAATAAGCAGAAAGGTTCCTGCAAGGTGTGGGGCTGGGCCCTGCTGCCCCTTTGCCAACTGCCCAAACTGTGCAGCTGAGCGTGCACAGGACACGGCCATTCAGTGACAAACCAAGTCCCATGGGGCCATCAGAGGGGATGAGGCTTCCTCTAGGTTCCCCAGCTGTGGGATTTCCTACTTGCCAGCACTCGGAGAGCACCGGGTTGCAACCCCCTTGGTGGGAGCTGGGGGTTCCTCCTGTCTGGAAACAGATGAAGGCTCATGTTCTGCTGGCTTTGCAGTGGTGTCTGAGAGCAGGTTTGCTGCAAGCACAGCTCTGCTTCCACCTGGAGAGGAATCCTCTTGGAATTACTGCCGTGCTGGGACCTGTGCATGTGCTCTGCTGAGATTCTTCTCAGGAACTTGTCCACGTTTGAATGTTGAAGCACTTTTCTGGGGGTGTGTGGCAGCTTCAGCAAGTTACTAAAAAAGTGCACCTGCGTTCACAATAACCAGCCAGAGTCTCTATTTTGAGGAATGTTATAGAAAATCCTCCTAATTATATAGTTCTGTGCTTCCTAAGACTGTTTGAGGGTGGTAGCATCTCCAGAGATAGTGTCTGTAGAACACCAGCCATTCCCTGGGAGAAAACCCTCCTCCCTTGTCTTTACAGGCAAAATCAAAAAAGCCCAAAACAACAACAACAAAACACCACCAAAAAACCTCCAACCAAGCAAAACAGAGAGAGAGAGAGAAAGGTATTGCTGGGGCTTTGGGGTGTTTTCAGGGCTGGGGGGGTGCTGCCCACATCCCATCACTGCCAGGGATCCCTGTGGCTCCTCTCCAAGAGGATGAAGTGGATCTACAATGGGACAGGCTGTGTGAAACCAGGATCATCACAGTCCTTATGTCACAGCATGGAAGTGTTCTGAGTGTTCTGTCCCACAGCACCTGGCACAGCAGTTGAAGGGTTCCCTGGGGAGTTTGGAAGCAAAATTGCATCTAAATGTCAGCAAACTGTTGTCTCTGGGGTCAGTCCCCTGGGCTTGCTGGGCTGAGGACTTTGAGTAAGCAGGGAAAGAAACTGGAGAAAATGAATGAAATGCCACGTGTACAAGGGTAAGTCAGAGTGAATTTGTATTTTCTGGCTTAGGAGATACAGAACTGTTGAGTTAAATGTATCCTTTATGTTTAGAATGCACAGTAAGGCTGTAAAATACTAGTGCCTGGGTAAGAGACTTGTGTGACCTCAGTAGGCATTTTTGAGAAAAGTTGAAATCAGCAGCCAAGGTACTGGGAGAACTGCAGGGAAATGCTGGGCAGTGTTGGAAGCAGTGCCTGCCTTTCCCATCGGGATTCAGGTCAGGACTCTGCCAAGAAACAAACAGGGCCCGGAGCTGGGGGCAGGAGGGGGTGGCTGCAGCTCCTGCCAGATCCTGGAGTGCCAGTTTAAGTTTGCATTTATACAGGCTACTCATTGCTCTGTTTATAACCAGATTTGCAAAATCTCCATGGCGTGGTCAGCTTAATTAATCAGGTTACAGCTGCTCTGCACTGACCCTGAAAAGGGAGGGACTCTGGGGCAGGGGACAGGAGCAGGCAGGGGTGTCCAGCTCTGGATGGCCCGTGAGCAGGGGGTGCAGGCAGGGGAGGGGGCTGCCAGGCAGGCTCCCAGCACTGCCAGTTAACCTCCCAACTCATTGTCCATCCCAGTCAGAAGCAGCACTCAGATCAGCATAGTAATTTAATACATGAGTATTTGGGGTGAAATATTTCCTCTCCTTGTTCCTCTGAATGTCCAGGAATGAGCAGGGTGTGCTCCAGCTGAAGGGCTTTCCAGGGCTGCGCCTGATTAAGTTCCAGTAAGTTGGCATTTTGGGAAATTCCTCTGGTCTTTGCTCTTCAGGACTGGTGGCTCAAGTGAGAATGCCCAGACTGAGGTGCCACCAGGGCTGTGTGTGTCCTGCACTGGTGGGGCAGCAGCTCCACCAGGTCTCAGGCCACTTTGCTGGGTGACGACCAGGCAGATCAGCCTGTTCTTTTGGGGTTATTTTCAGGCAGTAACCACCATGGGCTTCCTCCCTGCTGCAGCCTGGCCTCCCGAGAGCTGCACTGCCCTCCTCTATCACACTGCTGGTTCCTTCAGTCTGAAATGCTTCTGCACACCAGCAGAAACAAGCTGTTGGCCTTTGTGCTCAGACTGACACACGGAATAGTAGAAAACATGGTGCTCGTGGCAGTGCTGTTTAATTTCCAGCCACTCTACTCTGACTCCTGCATGTCACACAGATGATTGTCCTCTGCTGTGGTGGATTTGCAAAGGTTGGCTCACCCAGGCTACCCCAGGCAGCCCTTCAGGGCAAAGCACAGCCCCTCCAAGAACTTCATCTGCAGCCGCTGAGGCCTTAAGTGAGAAAACCATGGACTGAAATGAAACGCCCAGTGCCTGTGGGCCTTGTTTTGCAGATATTGTGGCTCCCAAGCGGCCCTTCCCCTGCCATGGCAGGCTGCTGGCTTCTCAGCAGGGCTCTGAGGCTTGCAGTGGCAGGTCTGCAGGAGGACCACGGGTGTCCCGTGCGTGGTGCTGCCCTCCCCGTGCGGGGCCTGGGGTGCAAAATCGTCAGAGCACACCAGTGCCTGGGGCCTTGTTTTGCAGATATTGTGGCTCCCAAGCGGTCCTTCCCCTGCCATGGCAGGCTGCTGGCTTCTCAGGATGGCTCTGAGGCTTGCAGTGGCAGGTCTGCAGGAGGACCACGGGTGTCCCGTGCGTGGTGCTGCCCTCCCCGTGCGGGGCCTGGGGTGCAAAATCGTCAGAGCACAGAAGAGCAGAGCTAAGAGGAAAACGTGGCCTGTGCTCTCAGATGGTTTTCTGGCCATGGGCTTTGCAGGCTTTTCTGATCAGCTCCACCTTGGTTGGTTTGCTCAGCTGGTGCATGAGGTGCTCCCTGCTCGGCTCCTGCCGGGTGCGGGAGCCCGCGGTGCTGCTCACCGGGTGGAGAAACCAGTGCTCCTCACTTTGGGAAGGGATGGGAGGGAATGTCCTTGCCCAGTTTAGAAAACACATGAGTCAGGAAACAATACAGTGCCTCCCTGTAAAACTCCCATGGTCGGTACTTGTAGAATTCAGAGAACTTGTTTCCCCTTGAGCAATGAGGAGTGTATGACCTAGGGCAGTGCCACCTCGGGGTTCTACTGCTGGAATTGCAGTAAAAAAGTTGAAACAAAGTAGAAAACAAGCAGAAAGGAACTGCCATGAAGCCAACCCACCCATGGGTTATGGCTCCACCTTCTCTGAATCTCCTCAATAGATCATCACTGCTTCTCTTTATCTTCCTTATCCTTTAGGCACACTTCTCTGAGAGCAGAGGGATGGTTCAGGGAGAGACATTCATTTTTTGATGTTTCTTAGCTAAAAAGAGTTTTGGAAGGTAAAGTACCTTACATCCTTACATGCTTTTCCATTTTACAATTATTTTTCAGTAAATTACCTACATATTTTTAAGCTACTTTAAGCTCTCCAGTACCTCTACATGCCTTATATAACATTCAACCATATTTATTCAAATAGGTAGACTTTGTGACTTTTTTTGTAGTTCAGCTTCTTTTTCTGAAGCTGCAAACAGCAATCTCACCGTGTCTAACTCCCAGCTAGGTTGTGTTCTCTACTCCAGCCTGGTAGATCCATCCTGATGGCTTCCAGGGTTTGGATTTCCACACCACTACACAGGTTTGGATGAACAAAGCAGAGGTAATTTCTGGTTTTCCAGCTTTACAGGGGTTGTTAAACTCCCCTGGGACCAAAAGTTCCGGAGCTCCTGAGGAGTCACTTGCTTTGGGTGACATGACGTATTTTTCTCCTCTGTTGTGCAAATTATGGAGGGAATGGGCTTGAACAATGAAACCCCATGACAGCAAAGTTGGAAAAGTTTATGTAATCTGTTGCTTCCACAGAAATCAAGGCTTTGCTTGCATAAAAAGCAGTATATTCTGGCTATGACTATAGTGCCCTGACAGTGACGTGGGGGCTGCACCGATACAGGGCTCAGTTATGGCACAATTTGTTGTTCTGGAGCTATAAACAGTCCTCCTGCCTGCATGCAGTGGTGATAAAAATATCAGTTTTATATATATGTGTATATTTAAAATGCTGTTGGGAGATAAATCTGCTGTGAGGAAGGCAAAGGAGGGCTGTGCTCCCCCGTGCCTGGGCCATGGTGCAGGGCTGGTGTCCCCAAGCCCTGCTCAGCTGCAGCACCAGGGCAGGACACGTTCCCTGCCCCTCACCCCCTGTCTGATTTCTGACTGATTTGTTGAGAGCATTAAAAATATATGTATCAGTGGGTGAGGATTTTCTACCTATTTTTTAATTCAGTAACAAAACCAGCACTAAGAGCAGGCTCTGGAGCCCCTGCCTTGGAGAAGTGCCTCAGGGTCTGATTTCAGCAGATTGTTTTCTGGGCAGTAAAGGTCAGGTCCTGTGTCTGGCAGAGCTCACTTTTAATGTAGTTTTGGGGAGAGGTGTTTGGCACCTTCTGCTGTGCACAGACCCGACCTGCTGTCCCTGCCTCACCCCACCCTTGCTGAAGAGGTTGTCCTGCCTCACATCTGGCCCTGGTTGTTCTGCTGTGAGCTGGTGCATTTTGAATAAACTGTGATTTTGTGTGAGTGGCCGTGCTGGTGTTTGCAGCAGAAATGTGAGGAATGTCACCAGTGTGCCACGTCCCGAAGCTTTCTGAGAAGAAAAATCCCATTTTTATGACAGTTTAATTGTTGGCAAACTGGCTGTTTTTGAGAAGGTAATTCAGCACCAGGAGTGACTCATGGGAGCAAATTGCTGTGCAGTTATTTGCCGTGGTTACCCCAGGGGGGCAAGGAAGGTGCAATTATTTGGAGAGGTGCTGTAGATCCTGTTTACTTTTCATTCTTTCTGCTTTCCCCCTGTCTTTGCACAAACAAGCAAAGCCCCCATTAGGGGTGTTTATCCAATTCTGGTGCATGGTGTTTGTACCCAACAAGCTCTCTGCTGGCCCTGGGTGCTGGCTGGGCTGGACTTCCCCAGCCCCACGGGAGCCTCTCCTGCTGCAGTTCCCTGGGCTTGACTAGGCTGAGGAGGACTCAGGTTCTGCTCTTTGCAGAATACGTTGGTTTCTCCAAAATGTGAATAGTTCAGTGGTGGAGGAGGCTTTAGGGGCTTTGGCTGAGGGGATGTGTGAAGCAGCAGCTGCCTGGGAGGAATCACATCTTAGCACTTTCCTACAGAGGAAAAAAATCAATTCTGAATTGCTTTTGTAGACAATGATATGTATTTTTGTTTGGACACTTTCTCAAAGCATTCAGAGGTTCAGAGTCCCCCAGCATCAGTTCTGGTGTGTTTTCAGGTCTCCCTTCTTGTGTCCATCTCTTCCACATGGAGCCTTATTTTCTTCTGGCCGGAGCAGCCCGTCTGCTCCCAGCCCCAGCCTGCTGGGAAGAGCCCAGCATTCCCAGGGCTGTGGCTGCCTCTCCTCCCCAGTCTCTCCCTCTGAAGGTGAAGGTTCCATAGATTTTAGCTTTCCTTGTCTTGCACTTTGATTAGTAGCCATGGGTATGGTCAGTCTCATCAACCGTGCAGGACTAGAAGGATGTCAGTGCACAGAGCAGCTCAGTGGCAGAGAATCAGAGGAGCTGCTCCCCTTGGTGCCCCTTCTTGTTTGTCCTGAGCGTGTTATAATCAGTGGAACAGAGAAAAAGCAGATGAGTTTGTCAAGCAAATAAGAATATTAGATCCTGTCTTCTCCTCCATCAACAGGAAGTGGGTGGTTAAGCTGTAATTAAGTGCTGGATATTATCCTTTGGTTTTCCAGAAGTGCCTGGGCCATTCCTGTTATAAAACGCTTTGAGACAGAATTAAGTAAAATAAATAGCATGGGTTGTGACTTTTGCTTCACTTTTATCTTTTAGAAGTTTTGCTTTAATATTTAACAATGTTTTAATATTTAATATAACTCAAGCTTTTACACAAGCTTGTTATCCTTGGCCTTCTGGAGTGATGCTAGAGGCTGCCCAGCTAATGGGATTATTAAAATGCTGGTTATGTTGTTGTGTGGTTAGTTAATGATAAACCTGTCTGCCAACAAAGCCAGTCAGCACCAGGTATCTATCCAGCCACCCTTTGAAAAGTTTGGGCTTTTGACCAGAGTTGTGTAGCTTGTTAATCTATCTGGGCAGAATAAAGGGCTTATTTGTGGTGTTACAGCCCTGTTAGCTCTGGCAGTTTGCTGGAGCCAGGGGTGCAGCTCTGTGGTACCAAACCCTGCTCAGCTTAGGAGCAGCTGATCTCCAGCTGCTGGAGTTTGGGGTGGCAAACTTCTGGGTGGCAGTAAGTGTGCATCCAAGGCGTGGAGGTTGCTGCAGACCCTCTGGGCTGTGTGTGCAGTGTCTTCTGCCAGGTCGGGTTCACACCGACAGGCTGGGTCTGGGAGGCTGTGGGTTTTGTGGGGCTTTGTGTGAGCCCAGAATTCTGACTCCCACCAACTGCTTCTCTCCATCCTAGTGCCACCAGGATTTGCATGTCTGTGCAGACACAGGGAGGCAAAAAAAAAACCTCAGATGAAAGCAGATAACAGAACTCAACCCAGATTTCATACAGGATCCATGCACTCCACAGACATTCTCCAATTTTCATGTGGTTGCAGGATGGAATGTTTCCTCAGCTGTTGGAAGGACAATGCACTGGCAGGAAGCAGATCTTGGCACCCATCTGCTCTGCAGTTGTGCCAGCCATCCTGCAACCAAGCAGAACTGGGGCTGTCCCTCAGCCCTGTGGGCTGGAGCAGACCCAGGGAGGTGCTGAACACAAAGGGGGAGCTTGTTTTTATCTCCTTCCAGGATGTTTCTCTGCTACTTCCCCCAAGGGTGCTCATGAGGGTCTGTCCTGGCTGTTCCACTGACTCCCCCATCCCCTTTTTCCTCCTTTGTTCTCAGAAGTTGCAGGAGGAGAGTGTGAACCTTCCTTCTGAGATACTTCCTGAAACTGTGACCTTCAGGATTGAGAGTACATCTTTTGTCCTGTTATTTCATGTTTGGAGGAAGCAAAAGATAAACTAGAGCCAAAGTGAACATATATTAAATAAGTATGTAGGGGCAGGGTTCCCATGCTTCCCTGTGTCCTGTCATGGAGCCTTCTAAGCAATTGCACAGGGAAATGTTCCCGTTGGACACTTCCATCCCAACCTGCTGGAATGGGATTCGAGTGGCTGAGCACATTTCTGCTTTGTACTGTGACAGAGCACAACGTTTGGAAAAGTGTGATGTGAAAGTCTTCATGCCTGTTATGGTATATAAAAGACATTTATCTCCTGGGCCAATCCATCTTTGCTTTTTTCTGGCCTTTCTGAGAAGTTTTACTTTTTTGAGTTGGTTTATAGCTGGTTGGATTCATTCTTCCAAGTGGTGTTGGTCCTTACATTGAGTCATGAGCCATTTAAATGTCACTTACTAGAAGAAACTCCAGGACCAATTTCCATCTGACATTTTTAGGCTTAACTCTTTCCAAATGGCTTAAGTATGCATGTTATTTCCCAGGCATGGAAAAGAGTGGTTTAAAAGAACCACTGCAAACAGTGGTTACTTGAACTACAATTAAAAACAAAGCTAAGGAAAAAATAAAAGGTACTAGTTGCTGTTCCCTCTTTGTAAGTATTATGTGTTATGTTTATGAGATTTGGAAAATTCTTTATGAATCCATCCAGTTTTTCTAGAATTGCCTGAATTCTGCATGTTTTGCTGGTTTTAGTGTTTATAAATATTTCCCTGTGACAGTGGCACTTGCTGGTGACTCTGCTGTACCTTTGTGTCTGGCACCAGTGGGTCCACCCTGTTGTTCTCACCAGCCATTCACCCTCTTTGCTTCTTTCCCAAATATAGAAGTTTTCCTACTTGACTTGTAAAAAGCCATTCTTAAATCTTCCAATCAATGAAATTCAGTAATTAAAAGAAGATAAAGATCAGTGAGTAAAGGCTGAGCTAATATATGCTTGATGCATTGTTATATTGTGCTTTGTCAAACACACAAGTAATTGCTCATTTGATGTATTCATTTCAGCATTACTGATTTAAGTATCTTTCTGGACTTTTTGGAGTCAGTTGTCATTTTTTAAATGTCTGCTGGTTGCATATCAAAATGTCAGTTTATTGTGCTCAATATGTTATCTATGACTTCAGTTTCCTTAAAACCTCTAATTGATCTGACAGTTCTCACAAAAATTTACTCCTGATCTGAGAATTATTTCAATCTTAATATGAAAAGGCAGCTCTTTCTGCGTAGGGGTTTTATTTATGTGTCACCTTTGCATAATTGCAGTGTCATGGGGACTCTTTCTCTCTCAGATACTTCACTTTTTCAAAGCATTGTCACAGCTTTTATTGTGAGGTCAAGTTGGGAACTTCTCCTGGCATGTCATATGAGGCCAGTTGCTTATTTTGCTTCATTATGTGTGAAGGAACACAAATCACCATCCTACAAAGCAACCTGGTATCCTCAACAGCTCCTGCTGCATCTGAAGAAGCTATTAAATCTCTAGGCTACAGAAATTTGTCCATGGGAGGGAGAAACAGGAAGTTTCAGAAGCTGTAATTAAATATATAACTGGGGGAAAGATCTGCTTTGCACTGGCAGAAGATTGTAGGCTACTGAACAAAGAGCTGGCTCAAATGCCAAATCTTATCCCACCTTCAGAAAATACCTAGCAACATCCTGGTCCACAACAACAGACTTTACATAAAATGTTAAAACAATTATTCTTACAGGAGACAAAAAAGGCTGACGTGTTTGATGAAATGTCAGTTTCTTAAAGGTCTTCAGACAAATCGATTGCTGGAGAGACCAGCAAGTTCAATGTTAGGAGCCAATGAGGAGAGTTGGAACTGGAGTCAGTCTAAATTACATATTTCCTCTTCAGGTTTCCATAAAAGGGTTTGATTATAAACTTTCAGCAACAATTGAACAAGGGATTTTCTTTTTATGGTGAATGTTGGTGCTTTATCCATTCTTCATTTTTTTCAAGACTTTTTTTCAAAAGTACCAAACAAGTCCAGATAAACCAGTTGCCAATAAAGACACAGACCAGTAACAGGTTGGAAGAGTGTGAATTTTGCTCAGATGCCACGTGCCCAGGCTGCTGGTCCTGCTGGTCCTCTCTGGCTTTCATCAGAAAGGGCTGGAGCTGAGCTGGCTTGTTTGGGCCATTTACTGATGAACTTGACTTTATTTATAGCTGGTAATGAAGGAGAGAAACACTGGTCCAGGGCTAAAGATGCTATTTAAAACCAGCAACAACAAAAAAACAACAACAAAAGAGTTTTATTTGGTGAATGTGTATGGCAGAAAAACAAGAAGTTTTGGAAGTGGTCTGTGGTGCCCAGAGAAGTACTTGGAAGGAGCTGGGATGGGTTGTCCTGCTGAAGAGCATCATGTGTAGGGGGGCTGAGGGAGCAGGACCCTGTGTGGATCTGCAGCAGAGGGAACAGGCTGGCTCTGCACCCCCAGCACCTCCTGCTCCACGTGCTGGCAGAGGCCAAGGGGCTGGAGGTGCCAGGAGGGAGGAACAGGAGATACTGACCAAATGTTCCTCAGAACTGTGAGATTGGAGGAGGGCCTATGTGTTAATGAAGTTAAAAGGAAAAAATTGCTTCTAATTTTACTATTTCTTGTATTTCATTTTTGTGTGATGTTAGGTTATGGATAAAGGCACATCTCATCCAAACTGCTAAGGCTTTCTGTGAAATCTGATAGAGAAGTTCAGGTGTCACAGGCATATCCAGAACTAGGCTGTGCCACAATTGCCTTTGCTTGGACCCCATTAACCTCAGCAATTTTGATTTTTTTCTTTGAAAATTTCCATTCATTTCTAAGCTTCCTATCAGCAGTACAGGCTTGTCAAAGAAAACACCAAGAAGAGCTTAAGTGCTATGACTACCAGTGGTGAGAGTAGTGTAACAGGTCTCAAAAAAGCAGAGGATGGAGGTAAGAGAGGGGCAGAGCTGGACAGAAGGACCTTCCTGGGCAGTGGGCTCTGCAGGGGCTCGATGCCAGGGTGATGGCTCAGGCCAGCCTGGATCCTGTCCCTGCCAAGGTCACTGACACTTAGCTCTGGGTGTCAGGCTCTGGTTTCTCTCCCATTGCAGTGTTACTTGACCCTGGGGCTCTGAGCAGCCGTTGCCTCCCCTGCTGCTGGCTGGGGTCCCCCAGCCTCCTGCACATCAGAGCCCTGCAGCTCCTTGGGGATCCACCTCCCCGAGCATTGCAGGGCTTGGCTGCTAATAGAGATGATGGATACACTCCCTCTGTACATTGTTTTTGGGTTTTATGTCCTGGAGGTGGATTGCAGCCCAGGTCACTGTTCCTTCTGAGGGAATTTTTCTCTTCTACCACCAGTTGTCTTAACCTGTTTTGCTGTTAAACCCAAGGCTGCTTCCTCTGCTGCCTTTCTGGGGGCAAAGGCATTAAACTGCCACTGGAAAAATAAGAACCTTCAACCACCAACTTAGAAGTACATGCACTTTGTTCTCTCATCTGCAAGCCCAGTGTGTGTTATTTTTGCTCTAATTCTCACTTCACTTCTCTGAAGGAACAATTCAGGTACCACCACACCAGGTGGCTGCCAATTTTCCTGGCATTTAAACCAGCAAACAAACAGGTGCAGAACCTTGCAGGAGCCATCACACTTGGCTCCTGGGTTAAATAAGCTGCCTGCAGCCTCTACAGATTTCTGGTAATTTTGCTAGTAGTCTTGGAAACTTAAGAGAGCCAGGTTTGCAGCACACAGGGAGCCTTCCTGTTGCAGCCTTCTATTCCTGCTTCAGGCATTGCTGGATCTGAGCTGGGGGGGACTGTGTGAGCTGCTTCTGCTGCTTCTCTGCCATTGCACTTGCAGTGAATGGCAAATGGGGGATTTTGCACACTTCTTACCTATTTCAGGGGCACATTTTACCAAGCAAGGCTGGTTTCTTAGAAAATTAGGTCCTGTGTCCTCTGCCCCTCTTTTTCCCACCCACTGAAAGATTGTCATTTTTTTCCTGGTGATTCTCTTCTCCCCCCTTTCCATGAGACTGGGCTGCTGGGAGCAGGAGATGCTGGGAGCAGGAGATGCTGGGAGCAGGAGATGCTGGGAGCAGGAGATGCTGGGAGCAGCCTGGAGCTGCCTACCTGCACTGAGTTTTTGGAAAGCCTGGGTTTGCAGCCAGGTGCTGTCTGTCCAAAGGAGATGATGAAGGCTGAGCTGCTCCTGCCTTTCTCAATTTGGAGGCATTGATAGGATCTCTTTTCTTCCTTCCTTGGAGTTCTTCTCTTCATTGAACCTCCTGATGCAAATGGACCTGTGGGTTCAAAAGTATCAAGAGGGAGGGGCTGAGGGAACTGCACAATCCCCTGCACCCCCTTTTGTCAGGAAATGAGGTGAAAAGGATTCCTATAGCCAGTTCATCTGAGCACTGTGGAAAAAAATCAGTTTCTATGGAAATTGGGAACGTTGGAGCTTTTCTCCTTTGAGGTTCAGAAAGCTGTTAGTTTGTGTGGCAAATCCTTGTCCATGCAGAATGATGCTCTTCCTTGGTGCACGTCTGTGCACAGCAGGACTTGTGCCAGTTCATGGAGAGCAGGAAGGCAGCTCTGAGAGTCTCTGGGGTTGGCTTTTATCTGAAGCCAAGCCCTGCCAGCCTTCATTTCCATCCCTGGCAACAGAGGAAAAAATGGTTTATCATCTGAAGGTGAAACACCTGCAGAAAGATGCTTCTCTGAGAGATGAGTTTGTGTTGGTGCAGGGGCATGTGGAGCCCTGACCTGTTGATGTGGTGCTTCAGCAGTCTGAGATGCTCTGCTGACCTGCTCCACTGGCTGGTAATTTCTGCTCTTCTGGTTTGTTTACAGATGTGGGATTTAAGAGACAGTTTGGCTTTAGTCCCTATAATGAATTGTGAAGTGATTCATTTATTTATTTATTAAATACATGAGGTTACTACTGATATTTTGCCAGCCAAGTGAAAGGACTGGAGTGTCTGAAGCCATTTTGGCAAGTTGCTGATTTGTAAGTAATGAGAAATGTGCATTACTGGATTTTATTTGTTGTTGTTGTTGTTTTTAATTATTCCATTACAAACCAAATTTTTTCTAGGATAAAGTTGGTTTTATGCAGGAAAAAAGGAGCATGAGAGCAGTATTGCAAACTGAGTGATTGGTACAGATTAGAAGGAAAATGATAAGATGCAGAGTAGGAATTGAAACACTTGGCAGTTTTTATAAGAAAAAAACCAGTTCATCTTCTGTTGGAAGTGATAACATTTTTGGAAGTTCTGGAAGCAAACACGTGCAGAGGGGGGAGTGCCCAGTTCTTTTGGAGAAGCACAGCAGAGGCTGCAGGGCAGGTTTGGGGTGGGAAGGGCAGTCAGAGGTGCAGACCAGGGGCTGCTGGGAGGGAGGTTTTTGTGGTTGGGTTAAGCCATCCAGTTCTGAGCAAATCAAACCTGATGCACTTTTGGTGCAATAGATGCACCCAGGGAATCACACCTTCCGTGCTTGCACGGGATGGATCACCCACCACCCGTGGGTTTAACTCCCCGTGCCAAGGAGCTGAAGAGGTTGCAAGTTTTTGAAGGTGGCAGCTGGCTCCTGGATCTTTCATCACCACAGATTACTTGTGGAATACATTCTGTGGTTTCAGTTTGCCAGGTTGGCCACATAGTGCCTGCAATCTAGGATTTCAGGTTAGATGACACTGAGAAATGAAAGATTTAATCTAAAGCAATATGAAAAATCACCTTTGTTTGGCCAGACTGGTTGTTAGTCTGGTCAGCTAAACACTTTCCTTCGGTGCACTGGGTGGCTCAAACTACTTTTTAATCAGTTCCTGTTGATTGAAACCATGTCTTTTTTGTATTACACTACAACAGCAACAAAACACCATGCAAGAGGTTAAAGGAGAGGAGAGTTTGGATTCACTGCAGCAGCTCCTTCTGCAGTTCATAACCACAGCCTTATGGGTGACTTCTCAGGGAGCAAAAACATCCCCGTGACCAGAGCCAATTATGAACAAGATCATCTTAAAATGTGTCTAAGTTCTTTCCTTTGTCTTTGTCCTGCATTTAGATCTGATGGTTCAAAAATACTTGAGAGTTCTTTCTTAAAAAAAGCACAAGGCTTTTAGATCCTTTCTGCTGTTAGAAGATTCCTTTAGAAATGTCATTCTCACCTTCAAGAGGTACAATGAATTTCTCAGTTTAGGGAATAATCCTCAAAAAAGGAGGAGGGCAGGCTGAAAAAGAAATAGCAGCTCACCATGGACTTGCATGAGTCTGTAAAGAAGCAAGTGGCTGATTTAATTTTACACCAAACATGCCTTTGGTCTCCCACACAAAGGGGCTGTTGTGGATGGGCAGAAGTCCTGGTGATGCTGACATCCTGGGCTTGAAAAGTGATGAAAAATCTCTGGGTAGGAGACACTGGAAGCAGGCTTGGAGAAATACTGGTTGGAAAACAGGAGTTCAAATAGTATTGCTTTGGTTATTAATTGATGACTATTCTTTTATAAGAATTCTATTCTTTTATAAGAATTCCCTCTGTTTCTATGGGGGCCGTGCAGGCCAGCAGGGTGATTTCCCTCTGCTCTGCCTGCCAGTGGCTTTGACAGTCAACATCTTTACAGTGTGAAAGTATAGACAGTATTTTAGTTAAAGAATAATGAATTAGTATTTATATTTGATCTCAGGAGTGAGGAAATGCCAATTAATGGACAGGATTGTCAGTGTAATCCTCCCAGAACTGGAGCTTTGTTAGTTCCAAGCTGATGAGCACAGAAAGTGCATCCCTGCTGCTGTGTAGTGTTTATTAGAATTAATTTTTTTTGCTAATAATTGTAATTATTTATCACTGCTATTTATTTGTGCTGTGTAGAAATGCACAGACAGATGACTAATTACTTCAAACCAGCAGCCAGAGGGAAAGGCAAAGTGCTGAGGGTGGTGGGGCTCCCCTTGCCAGTGATGGGACACGGGTCATGAGGTGCCACCTGAGCTGTGCCTGTCACTTGGCTGGGCCCCTCCTCATGCCAGAGTGTGGGGGACAGGCAGGGTGGTGGCTGTTGGAGCTGGCACTGCTGGTGTCCCCAGCCTCCTCCTGCTCCCTGCAGCAGGGGATGACATTGGCCACGTCCTCACGTGGGCCTTGTGCAGTTGTCAAACCACCGTGACCCTGGCTGCTCTGCCAGGGGGGCTGGGAATACACACCAGTCCCTGGCACCCGACGTGCGGAAGAAACCCCAGAAGAAACCTGTTTGTGCCACGGTGGCAGAACCCAAGCCCTGCCCTCAGGGGCTTCCTTGGCAGGAGAGTTCAGCTTTGGGCCTCAGCTTTCCCTGCCTGGGGAATGTCCCAACTTTCTGGACTTTCTAAAACTTGCATGAATCATCTGAAAAGGCTGCCCAGTCTTTTTGAACTGTCTGATGATGTCTCCCTACCAAATTGCTGGCGAGGAGCACAACCAGCTGAAAGGAGGAGATGGAACTGCACCCTGATAGTTTCAGGTCTGTGCTGCTTGGTGCCCCTGTCCTGCTGGCAGCTCCAGCAACAGGCAGAGCCTCAGCCTGCCCAGCTCATGGAAAGCTGGAGCTGCTGCCTTTGAAATCAAAGCTTTGCAGTGCCAGAAATGTCATTCTCGACTCCTCTGTTTTGGTATTTTCTTTAGGAAAAGAATCCCTTTCAAGCAGAAATGTTGCAGCGAACAAAAATGAAATGTCATCTTTTATGTCTCTTAAAGCCTGATATTGTGAGGGTGGGCTCTGGGCAGGACAGCCCTTTAGCCCCAGAAACTTCCTGCACGTCAAGAATTTCGCCATGGAACATTGTACATTGTCCTCTGTAAATGTCACCCTTTGTGCTCTCGCCGGACCGCAAGCGGCAACGGGAGCTCATGGAAATGCCTGCATGTTCGTGTCCCATGCGGGGCAATTCTGAGCGGGATGAATTCCCTCTGATCAGGATGAATTCCCTCGGGCTGAGAGCAGGTTCTGTGCTCTGCGGGGGCTCCAAAGGACGGATTTCTGAGCGTGCAAAATAAACGTGGCCGCGTCGTGTTGCTGCGCGACATCCAGGGAGAGGGGAAGGTTTTGCTGGAAGGTGAGGAAGGGCAGCTCTGGTCCCAGCCTCAGGAGGGTCAGCTCCAGTCCCAGCATGGGCACCACGTGCACTCCCAGTGCTGCTTCCCAGCACGGGCTCCATCCTCCTCCTCCCACCCTTCACTGCTATCGGAGCAGTTTGCACCTCTCTGTCTCTTCCCAGCTCCCCAGCCTCCTGGGAACTCCTCCAGAACTGTCTCTGGCCCCAAGGGCCAGAGGGCAAAGAAGATGAAATGTGTGCAGGCTCCTCCTCAGTCGGGGCAGGAGCCTGGGAAGATGTTTTGTCTCTCCAGAAAATGCTCTTTTCCGTTGGTGAAGTAGCAGAGATGGCACTCCCAGCTGGGATGCACAAACAGAGGTGTCTGTAGCAGGTTGTAAGAACATTTTCACATCGAGTTGGCACTTTGGAAAGGAAAAGAATCAGGAATCAGGAGAATGTTATGTGGCACAAAACTCTTCCTGCTTGAGTCATGGCTGATGGGATGCAACTTCACAGCTTTCTGTGAGTGTCTTGGGGGAAAAGAATGGATGAATGTGAAATACAGCCATTACAAGAGAAATTTCAATTTTGCAAGGGCTAGAAAGCAGCATTAAGCTATAATTAAAAAGTTATTGGAAACCTCCACAAGGCTCCAGTTCAATTTAATTAATGCAGCTCTTCCTCCATCAGAAAGGCAGTAATCATTACAGTGGCATTGCCCAGGCTGCACGAAGCTGGATCATACCTATTTGGACTGCTAGATGCAATTATAATTTTCCCATCTCCATCCTGCTTTTCTTAGCAGAAGTTACAGCTCTGCAAGGCTGGACTTTGGAGGGGGTTTGGGGTGGCTCGTTGTTGCACAAGCCTGATGATGGCAAGGAGGGAGGTCTTACAGCATCCTGCACAGAAGTTGTTCTGCTTAAAGCCAGGAGACTGCACAGCTTGTGCTGGTCAACAGTAATAAGAAGAAAAAGAGCTGTTGAAGCCCAGAATTAAAAACCTCTGTTGATTAGCTTCATCGTTAGCAATCGGGGGGTGTGGCTTTTCTCTCACACCTCTTTCCACCACAGACTCTCAGAGGCTGTTTAAGAATTAGCAGAGTAAAGAGTGGAAGGATTTTGAAGGTCTGTGGATGCTTGAAGTTGCACGTGCTGCTCAGGTTCACCTGTGGGCTGTGGCTCTCCAAGTGATCCTCGAGCAAACTTTGCAGCTCCTTATGCTGGAGTAAACTAACGTTTCTGGAGGCCTGGCTGAAGTTCTGGAGTGTTCCATGGGGTAAACAGCAGGATCCTCCCTGGCTAACCAGCATTCCT
>NW_009952712.1:601713-619799 GCF_000747805.2 Chaetura pelagica
CCCGAGGCACAGCCAGCTCACAGCAGGAAAAAGTCATTTTTAATAGGAATTTTTATAGCTACATATAAAAAACCCAAACAGGGTAATTGTTTAGAAAAATCAGACACAATATTGTGGGAATAAAAACACTAATCATAAATATAAACTTTTGTTACATTGAAATTGTCAAGCTGTTGGGCTTCCTTCTGCATCCCTGTTTTCTTATAAACCCAGGAGACCACAACGTGTTTTCACCCTGCAGCTTTCCCAGTTACAAAACTGGAAATGTGATGATAACTGATACATGGAGCAAAATGTATCTGTTGTGAGATGTTCACACAACCAGGAGGTTTGCTGAGTACCATGTTTCAGCTTTAACACCTTTTTAGCTTAGCACACGTCTCAGAGTCACGTCCTACTCCTTGAATGTATAAATGAAGGTAACAGTATCCAAGAGTCGATGTGTGTTAATTAAAAATGCCCACACAGGTATTTCCTGCAGCTGTAACTTTGCTTTCCCTGTGCTGCTCCTTTGTTTTAAACCAGGTGTGTGTAGAATGGAGCTCTGCTCTCTTTGGTGTGACATGGAGCCTCAGCAACCCAGGGCTGATACTTGCTGTCATTTTATCCCTGTCCAGATTCTAAACTACAAGAAAAACACTTTTCAGTTCAGCATGATTTTTTACATCTGGTAAAATAACCCTCACTGTATTTTTTCTTTCCCCCCCACATAAAACCCTATCAACACATCCAGACTTTGCAGTTTGTTGAAGTCTGTGCTAAATAGTTTTCAACATAATCAAGAGGAGATGTAAAACTTGTCAAAGTGCCACCCTGCCCAGCATTGGGCTGTGGGGGAGGAGGAGCTGGAGGTGCTGCCTTTGCTTCTGGGACTGGGAAGTGACATTTCCAAGATAAAGGTAGGAGGATGGAAGTGCAGTGTGACTGATGATGAATGTTGTGTCAATAGTTGTACCCACGTCTTTGTGTTTAATAGGCTTTGATGGACTTTTCTTCCATTAATTTGTCTAATTGCTTTTCAAATCCATTTATGTGTTGGCTTCCACAACATCCTGTGGTAACGAGTTCCATAGTTTAATTATACACTAGGTGAAAAATACTTTATTTTCTTTGTTTTGCACCTACTATCTAATTCTTTTCTGACAACTTTTTGTTCTTGCATTTTGAGAAGCAACAAATAATTAATTTTTTTTGCACTTTTGCTGCCATGCAGAATTTTCTATAGGTCTGCTCTGCTGTCCTCTCTTCCCCAAAATGAACAGTGCTTTGTTTTACTTCCTTTGAGCAGAACCTCTTCCAATTGGTTAACCATTCTTGTCGCATTTTTCATACCTTTGCTAGGCCTTCTAAATCCTTTTTGAGATAGGACACTTGATAGTCAAGCTGTGGCTCTCCTGGGCTTTTCTGCTGTGGTGATGACAGTTTCCTCCTGCAGCCAAGTTCAGCCCCAGGCAGCCAAGCAGCAGTTTCCTGCTTGGTTTCCTTCAGGAGCTGGTGTCTCAGTGTTTCTGCTGTGTGTGTGATGAAGCTGGGGGGCTTTTACTGGAATATCTAATTGGTTTTTTTCAGGATGTAGAATCAGGTGCTGCAGGGTGTGCCTGTCTCCCCTCGTTGGGTCTGTGCCCTTCAGCAGAGTCCTTGTCCTGCTCCTCTGAGCCCCGTGGTCACAGGGGATGTCCCCACAGTGGCAATGGGTGCACCTCCCAATTCCCGTGCTGCTGCATCTTCACCACTCTCTTATCTTCCTAGGTTGTCTGATCAGGCCTCTTGATTAGTGTATCAGTCTGGTGGAGATACTCTTGTTGGCTGAATTTAGGCATGTAACTAAATTGAACCTGTGTTTTAATAGAGGGTCCTGTAACCTGAGATGAACAAAACCAAGGTATGGAGGAGTATGGCCAACACGTGTGCAGCCTTCTCCTTCCCAGTCAGTGTTAACTGGATCTGCTGGGAAACACACAGGGAACCACAAGCAGTGCCAAATCTGCAGCAGAAATGTACTCCTTTCAGATGGCAAAGGAGTTAAGGTGAGGTCACCTAAAGCCCTGGGGTCTCTGCCAAAGCCCCGTGATGCTGAGAACTGTCCCTAACACTGGCAGGGTCAGCTCAGGGCTCTTAGCAAGTGCTAAGAGGTGAGAGAGACCTCTTATAACTGATAAATGCTGAAATTATTATAATGGGATTCTTAATGAGATAATTTTCTTCTTTCCCAACCCTGCTTAGGTGAAAAATACTTTCCTGTCTGGTTTCTAAGGTTGCTGGGTGGGGTGGAAAACCCAGAGTCTCAAAATGTGGGTCCTGAGGCTCCATGTCAAGTTAAAATATTTCAGCATGATGAACTTCAGTCTGTCTTTCTATGTTTCAAGAAATGTCAGCATTTCTCTATATTGTGAAACTAAGTCCCCCCTTTAATTTGGTGAACTTTCTGCATCATGGTAATTGTGAGTTTGGTTGCAGATTCTCATCAGTTGAATGACTCACCAAGAAGGACACAGTTATCTTAGGAAACCACATCATTGGTTATTTTAACTCAGGGATGTCTTTCATCTAATTTGTTCTTATACCTGTTTTCTCTCTCTCATCTGTCTGATGTTCCCTGGGTTTGTGCACAGCCCCCCAGCTCCCCGTGTGCCAACTGGGGTCACTCCTCTTCCTAACCAGACACCTGCAAATACAAAGTTTATGAGAACTGACTCTAAACGAAGCAGATCTCTCCCTAAATGTTCCCAGACAGGCAGCAAGACGTTTCTGCCTCACAAAGATTAGAGGCTGAGTTGGCAGGTAGTTGGGTTCTGCACCCAAATGTGACAAGCTCCTCCTGCTGGGAGGTGCAGCCTGCTGAGCTCCTTGCAAGAGGCAATGGTTTGTGGTGGAAATGCTTGGGTTTGCCTGTACATCCCACCAGCTCACCCCAGGATAATGCTGCCACTTCTCCTGTTACCCGGTAGTGCCACGAGACCTGGCAAATGAGAGTTGACAAGACCCTGCTGGCACCTGCACCCCTGAGGAGCCTGCTTGCTTTTGCCTTTCTCCCTGCTTTTATTTTCTGGTTTTCATTGTGCTTTTCATTCAAGTTAAACCTCAGACAGCAAACTCTGAGAGAGAAGAGCAGGCAGGACAAGGCAGCAGGACTCAGAAGTTCTTCTTCCCACCCCTTCTCCTCACCCTGGTACAGAGGGGGTGGCAGACGAGCAGGTTGTTTCCAACTCTCTGCCTTGAAATCTGTGGTTCCAAAAGGATCTTGAGATTGTTAAGCCTCATGTAGTAAAAAATACTGAGTAAAGTAAACCCCATTCTGTAACCTCATCACTATAGGGTAAAATCCTTTTGCCTTGTACCTGCAGAAGAGGGATGGGGCATCTTGAATCTCAGAATCACCAAGGCTGGAAAAGACCTTTAAGATCATCAAGTCCAGCCTATGACCTGACACCAACATACTGGCTAGACCATGGCACCAGGTGCCACATCCAGCCTTTTCTTTCAGATGTTTCCAGTCTCTGTTTTAATCCTTTGCTAGAGTTTGATCCTAACGAGATTAGAGACTTAAATGAGTCAGTGTTATGTTGTTTAACGTACAAGACATCTTCTGTAGCCATGGTTTCATTTGCTTGCCTTTTCCACAAGAAAAGGAGCTTTCTGTTCAATAGGGATTCATCTACTTGTCAGGAAATTCTGATAAAGCCTGAATCTTGTCTTGTTTGTATTAGTGTAAAACCAACATAAATCCATTAGCAGGGTTTTTGTGTTCTTGTGCCATTTTTTAGCACTGTTTGGTCTGTAATGAAGGCTGGGAAATTTTATGGAGTAGTTTTGTATTGAGGAGGTTGGAACTAGGTGGTCTTTAAGGTCCCTTCCAACCCAAAGCAGTCAGTGAGTGATTGTTCAGGGGGTTATTACCCCAATAGCCTGTCTGTTGTCACTTGAGGGGTTTAGATGCTGGTATCACTTCTCCAGATCATTAAGCAGAGTGCAGAGATGTGCTGAACTTTGGCAATTAACACAATGCAAGCCCTGAGTACCAAGCACAGATGAGGTGGGGGTGGGGCTTTGGCAGGCTGATGGTCAGGGAAGCCTGCAGCTTCTCCTGCTCTGGGCTCTCCCTGGGAAGGGCTGGGAGCTGCCACCCAGCACCAAGGTCCGTGCTCTGCCCTTCAGTGATTCTGGTGCTTTATGGTCCAAGTAGGTAGGTTGAACCCCGGGTTGAGAGGCAAGCAGGAACACACAGCAGAGAAGAATATAATTCTCAGAAAGTCTAATTGGCTGGCAAGGGAAATGTGTCAGTGTGTGAGCAGGGCCAGGAGGAGCAGCCTGCCCTGTGCCTCCAGGAACCGTGGGACCTGCTGCAGGGACAGCTCTTTGCTCTTCATCTCTCCTCCTTCTGTGTTAATGGAATTGCCATTTTCACATCTAATGCATATTTTTACAACCAGAAAAGCGCTGCTGGTCATTTCAGAGTAAAGTTATTTTGCTTTGCTGTTGCAGAGAAGACAAACTCTGCAGCCTCCTCCCTTCTGAGGTGGAGATCAAGTCATAGGGAAACTGTCTGTTGTATTGTTTGCAGCTGGTTACGTAGGGTCTGTGCAGGGTAACAGAATGGCCTGTTTATCAGCTTGGGAAGCAGCAGTGAGAGCAGAGAGCACATTTATCTTGGACCAGCAAACTGAGGAAGCCATTTCATCCATACAGGAGAAGGTTTAAAAGCACTGTAGAAGATAGGTGAGCAATTATTGTCCAGTGCAGGCACAAGTGCTTCATTCCATCAGATTATGTGAGACAAGCAGAGCCTGCCATGGGCTTGCAAGAGCTTGTTAAGGACAAGGATAGTGCCTTTGCCAGCATCTGAAGTACACGGGGCTGGAAGCTGCAGAGCTCAGCTAGGGATGGTGCTGAGAAAAGCTGCAGCTGCTCTGCAGCCCCAGGCACACCCAGGCCCCTGGGCTGGGACCCCCTCAGCCCCTGCACAGCTCCAGAGCAGTTCTGGCTGACGTGGGAAGTCCCCCCTTGGTTTGTGTTGTCTTGCTCACCAAGTTTTTAGTATGTGAATGTATTGAAAGGGAGCAATGTATTGTTTTCTCTGTTGGAATAATCTCTTGACAGTGGCTCCCCAAGGATGAGAAGGGATCATTAACCCACACTGGGGTGTTCCCTTAATATCCCAGGGACCTGGGGCCCCCAGGTGCCCTCCCTGCAGCTGGAGCCTGCTCTAACAAATAGAAATACAGTTTCAGAGACATTTATAGCCTGGTCTGTAATGTAACATCCACAGTCTCTACTGCAAGGGATTGTAAGGCCCAGATGAGGTGAAGGCAGAGAACAGGGAGGTTCCTGGTTAGGGGCTGGTGCTGATGAGGTGAGGGGGTCACTCTTTGCTCCTGAGACATTTTCAGGCAGGCTGGAAACAAACTCCAAACTGGTGTGCTACAGGGACCATCCCAGCCCTGTTGGAGATTAACTTGGTTACCTAACCTATTGCAGTTGTTTGCAGAGCTACCTCATTTCTAGTATTCTGTTAGCATTAGAGAAAGAGAATAAATGTACATAAATAAAAGATTGCATTCAGGTAAAATGAAACCAGCAACTATTCTTTCCCAGTGGTCGATACCAATTATAAACTTACAGTCAAGTGTTGCTGTTTTTCCATACAGAAACTATCTAAAATACCTATAAAATCTATTTCAATTCCAGCTCATTAATTATATTAATTCATTATAAAGCCTTTTAGTTAATTCACTTTATCCTTAAAGGCTCTTGACTTTACAATTTTAATTAAATTTCATCCCACAGACTACATCCATTAACACATTCCTGTGAAAGCTATTAATAATTCATTGTCTTTACCCATTTTACAATTAAAAGTGTTGCTGTAGTTTGTATCTCAAAAGCAAGCAGCAGCTGCTTCTCCAAGCAGCACTGAAAAGGCACTGAAAAACCTCCATCCTTAGCTTAATGTTTCTTTTTGCTCCTTGTATCCCCCTCCATGGTCCCAGAGCTGCCAGGGACCCAAGGCCAGGCTCCTGGTGGGAGGCAGCAGCCCTGACCTTCCTAATTCCTCCCATTACCATGAGCTGAAGAACATTTGGTGGAGCCATCAGCAGTCACGCAGCCCTGGCAGGCTCATGGTTTTTTTCCAGGTAAAGAATTTATTTAGGGGATTACTTGGAAATGCTGCTTTATTTTGCCTGAAACAGCAGCGACTGTTTTCAAACTCGGTGCCTTCATGGGAAGCTCTGCTCTGTTTGGGATCCCTCTGTGCTGGGCACACCCTTACTAGGGCTCTACTTGCATTATTAAGGTGGTTGTAACAACTGATGTATAAAGAGCAAGGGGAGAAAATGTAGCACCATCACCATTTAAAGGAGAGTTACAACATTTCAGCATCTGGCAGTGTTGTCAATGGGCAGCTCAGGGCCTCCCAGTGAGGCAACTCTGTGCAGGCAACCAGAGCTCCTTGGGTGGGGAATCATTCCATGACATGAGTGTGTTGGACCATGATGAAGGAGCCAAACACTGCTCTGGGTGATGGGAAACTGGGACAGAGAGAGGTGCATGGTTCTCAGGCATCCCTGGGAAAATACGTTCAGGAAACAGAAGGATTTTAAGGTGGTACTTTTCAAACAAAGAGTCACTTTCTTGTCAGCTGTGATTATCTTGGGATGTAAAGAAATGTTGATGTCATGTTAGACTCACACGTTGCCTTAGGTTGCTGTGCTGAAAGCCTGAGAAGATAATTGAATTCCAGCAGTGGCATCAATTTGATCAGTGCTCTAAATGGACATTCACATTAGCATCTTTCCTAACACACAGAATAATTACAGCAGAAATTAGAGAGGAGATGCTGGCAAGTGTTTGCATCATGTATTCAGCCAGAAGGACACAGCCTTTCTGGTGCTCCTGTTGTGCCTCGTGGCGTTGGGAGGGTTTGGTTTCCTACCAGCTTTGGGTCTCCATGTCACACCCTGGCTGTGAATACCCAGCAGATCCTCACTGAGCAGCACCACTCGCTGGTGATGGAGCACTCTGCTGCTTTACACCACTGAGAATCTGTTTTCCTGCACTTCCTCTGCAGCTTTTCTTTCTGAGGAGCCATCAGAGCTCCATAAGCTGTTTTCCTTCAAGTACCTGCCTAGGTAACAGGTCTGTCATTGCACTTCAGAATACAATCTCTGTCTTTTCTGTGCATGTAACTGCAGAGAAGGACCTACACTCTAGTGTGGTGCTCCTGGCCTGTGCTCAGGATTGCCCTGATCTGGGTCTCATTGGTGCTGAGGACCATCTCATGGATGAGCTGGTCTCCAGCACTTCTGCATTCCTGGTCTGTGTCCCTGGCCCACGGGAGTGAGGTAAAATGAGCAGGTTTGGGTTAAAATGAGCAGGTTTGGGGTTGGGCAGCAGTGGTTGGACTGTGTCAGCAGAACATGTATGTTCTGCTCTTCCTCTCCGTGGGCTTGGGGGGTCTGTGGTGGTTGGGGATGGCAGTTAAGTGAAGGCTTTCACAAGAGAATAATATGCACTCAGACTCCCCCAGAGCATGAAGAAGTCATCTCAGTCATGGTCCAGTCTTGTATCACATTGCAGTCAATATTGAGTAGCCAGTAGTTTTGATTTGCATTAATGTTGGTAAATTCTTCAATGCTAGAGCAGTGAAAATACTGTTAAGCAGGTTAAGGTGTTTGCTTGTCCTGGTATATGGTGTTCAACAGCAAATAGATGGTTGTGGTAGCAACCAACCAAAGGTATTTGTTGTTTATCTCCAGCTGCCTCGTGCTCCTTATGTTCTGCATTGTGCTCAAAACTGCTGAACATTTATCTCTTCATTATGTTGGCATTTGGGCATTATCATGCCTGCAGAATGTTGGGCTATGTGGGTTGGCTAATGCCCTTCCTTCTTTGCAGGGAGATACTTGGAGCTAAGGGATCTGTTTGTACAGAAAGCAAATCATACAGCCAAAAACCAAAAAGGAGATCAGAATTCAGAACATCAACACTCCCTGTCCCAAGGTGCAGTCTTGGCTTCTCATGGTTATAGCAGTGGTAGCAGCTCTGGCAGGAAGTGGGTTCTGAGCCATGAGAAGGCTGGTGTTTGGTGGTTCTTGATGCAAGGAACAAATTATGACAACAAGGACTTCTTTGCTTATTTGACTTTGTCTCGAGCTGATTATATTGGACAAGTCTGACTGACCTCACCTGCTTCTGAGAAATGCATGAATGCCATGAAAGTCCATTGGCTGGTGTCTCTCACTGCTGGTTTGTGATGGAGAATATAAATAAAATTAGGCCTCGAGCTGGAGGAATGAGGGGAGGAGGAAGTTGCTGTGGGTCCCGTGGGGACAGCAGTGTCAGGTGATGGAATGTCAGCAGTGTGCCCTGTTGGCAGAGGGGCTGAGCCTCCTTGTTGTTGTCACTGGGCACTGCTGGAGTGGCCCTCAGCTCCTGTGACATCAACAGCCACTCCTGGGAAATAATGATCCCTGCTTGTTTGAGCAAATCATTTGTTTGTCTTCCATGCTCAAGGTTTGACAATCCAGCTTACCTCTTCACAGCCTGCTAGTTTTCCTTTGTTAAAGAACCAAGGCTCTTTCAAGCTTTGCAAATGTTATTTTATTAGTGTCCCTAATGTAGGTCTGATCTGAATATGAAAGTGGGCTGAAGGCTGTTCAGTCGAATATATGATCACAGGAGAACATCCTGTGCTGGGGTGGGTCTGTTCTGTAATAGACAAGTAACTAAATCTGTGGCAATTTGATAGTTAACCCTTCAGGATTATTTCCCTGCCTTGATGCTCTACTGCTCCATTCAGCCTCTCTGCAGCAGCTGGTTATTTCTGAGCATCATTGCAAACGTTGCACAGTTGCAGTATTTTGCACACTGCAAATATTTTAGGGTGCAGAGCAAACCCGTGTGACTTCAGCCCAAGGGGGCCCGAGAGCACCTTGCTCTGGGAACCAGGTGTTCAAAAGGACAGTGTGAGAAAGGTCTGTGTTAAGGGCAGTGAAGGGAAAACCTCTCCTGTTCTGTAGAAGGGGATTGCAGTTCAGCTCTTCCTGGGTGTCCAGTTGGAGGGAATGTCCACTGAGGTGTGATGCCCCCTCACTGCTGGGGTCTGTGCTCTCGTGGCAACTCGTGTCCTGGCAGCTGCCTGCACTGCTGGGCTCAGGTCCCCTTACCTGTTCACAGCACTAATTCCACAAATCCAGCCCTTCTGGCAAACCCAAGGAGCTCAGGTGCACAGGATGGTGCTGTGCAGGCTCCCTGCTCCACACAGTCCATGGGGGCTGGGAAGGAGCTTCCTGCTCAGACTGGAGAGCGTTTGCTGGCAGATGGGCAGACTTTGTGCTTTGGAGTTAATTCCCTTTGCAGCAAGGCAGGCTTGAATTGTTTTACCAGAGCTCTCCAGTGGGAAACTGTTTCAGCAGCTGCAGCAGCAGCCAGGGTTGCTCAGCCCGATTGGCTGCCCTAATGGCAGGGCCAGGTTAATTATGCTGGGATGCTGATGGGCACAGAAATCCCTGCTCACCTCTCAGGACATCAAAGTCCTTTCAAAGCAATGAGGTCGAGGTGGCCAGGTTTTATGTTAAGGGGGGGGTGGTGGTGGTGCTGGGACAGGTCTGTAATTGTCAGATTTAGCAAGTTAGCAACTTTCAGATGTTTCCTGATGGTGCTGAAGCCTTTCATGTGGCAGAGAACACCGTGCTGAGCAGAGCCACCACCAGGATGGAGGGCAGGGCAGCTCTGGAAACCTTCCAGATCAGGCTTTGCATCATTATGTGCAATTCCTGGTAACCTAGGGAAAATTATCAGAAAAGCTGTTCATTAGAAATTCAGTGTAAAAACCCCATCTTGCTTGCATTGCTAATAAAAGGTGCCTGTGAACTTTTTCCTGGGGTGTGTCTTTTACAGCTTAAAATATTTTGGTAGCTTCGTGGAACAGCTTGCTGAGAGGTGTTATTTTATATCATAATATTCTGCTCAGAAGGAAGATTTGTTCCTAAGACTGAGTGAAAAACTTCCACTGTGCTGGTGGTGAGAACTCACTCCAATTGTTTAATATTTTTATTTAAAGTAAAATGGATCGTTATCATTTATTTTCGTATCCAGGTGCTTAAGAGTCTGGAGTGTTCATTGGGAAATTGCCTGGCTATTAACTTTGAAATGTAAGTGTCTGAACAGGATTCCCCCATTGCCTTTGGCACACGTGCACATAGATCCCCCCCTGCAATTAGTGCTTTTGCTAATTGAGATTTGCAGGCAGGCTGGCAGAACAGAGGTGTCTGTGCTTAGATGCAGCCCAGTGGGAGGAGGGGCTGGTCTGAGAGGGGCTTTGGAGCTCCCCAGCAAACAGTTCAGAATCACTTCCAGGAAGCCTGTGGTGAAGGTTGTGGTGCTGCCCATGGCAGTGACCCAGGGGACAGAGACCTCCTCAGAGTAGCTCTTGTCCTGCTCACACTGTCTCAGCTTCATTCTCCCCGAAGTGGAGGTGGTGACACTGCCCCCCCTGCAAACTGCTGAGCTCTGTGTGTGGGAAATGCTGCTTCAGGTCACTGCTAACAACAGCACGTGTGGTGAGAAGTGGTGCTGGTGCACCTCTACTGTTGCCCTGTCTCTAAACTGGAGCTTGAGCTGCCTCCACTGCCCCTTCTAACAGAAAATCCTGCAGTGGGTTAAATCTTTTTGCCTCCACGGTTGTTTTTAAAATTTTCTGCTTCCCCTTCCTATGTTCCCTTTGCAAGCCAGTGGTCACCTGGTGAGCAGTACAAGGTTTAGGAGCTGATCTTGAAGGAAGCTGTTGCAGCCCAGAGAACATCCCTTTTCAA
This sequence comes from Chaetura pelagica, assembly GCF_000747805.2. Classification (NCBI taxonomy): domain Eukaryota; kingdom Metazoa; phylum Chordata; class Aves; order Apodiformes; family Apodidae; genus Chaetura; species Chaetura pelagica. The sequence continues at coordinate 612,525 of NW_009952712.1, forward strand.
GTACCACGTTGCTGCTGAGCAGTGAGAGGCAGCCCTGCTGGACTCCTGCTTCCCATGAAATCCTGCCTGACACAGCCTGTTTTATCTTCATGATCCTTCTGCTGATCTTTCCCCGTGCTCCGCAGCGGTGCTGCTGGTGGAGCATCACCTGCTGAGCTGCTGGAAGAGCCCAAAAAGGGCCGTGGGTGTTTTCTGCCATCCCAGCACATTTCCTGCCTGCCCATCCCCGTGAGCACCCTGAGCAGAGCAGCTCCCAGGGCTGCTCCTCACCAGCAGGCAGGTTCCCTTGGGCTGGCAGAGCCTGCACCCACACGCTGCCCACACCTGGGTCACCTTCAGCTCTGAGGTTGTTTCTTCTCCCATTCTTCTCTGTGGCCCCTGAATTCTCATCAGCACCTGCTGAGCTGGGTTTGGTGTTTGCCAGGCTGGTCCAGATCACCTGAAGGGGATCTCTGATACAGCAGGAGGACTTGCTGGAAGAAAATTGCATCTCTGTATCCTCTTTGTTTTCCTTTTCAAGACCCCTGTGTAGCAGGATGTGGGACACACCTTCCTGTTGTCTGTCTGCCTTTCCTGGGCTCAGGGCAGAGTTACCACAGTTGCTATCCCAGACTGAGAGTTGAAATAACTGTAATAAATCCATCCCTACCAGATGCCCCTCACGCTCATTAAGGATGACTCTTCCTCAAAGGATTCAAGAGCCAAAGAGAACAATGAAATGGGAGGTTTCTTCTGGGCAGATGTCCCACCATGGCAACCACGGGTGCTGGGGGACCTTGCAGGAAGCCCATCCTGAGGACATGCACCCAAAAAATGCAGCTTTGTGGGATCTTTTAGATCCCAGACCCTTTAGAGGAGACGTTTTGGTTTTATAAAGTCTCCCTGGCCAGCAGTGAATTGGCATTGGTGGCTGGAGGGCTGGTGTGATGATGTGGTCTCTCTGCACGTGGAGATAGATAAGCACCAGCAGGGCGAGGGAGGGAGCAGGGACCTGCTCCTCCAAGTGACAGGGTTATTGATGGCTTCCAGCAAGCCCAGATGTCAAAGAAAAGCATCCAGTCTCTTGATTACTCAAACATGAAAAACATACCCCTGCCAGCTGCAGCCAGATGCAATTCTGTAGTTACAGACTAACCTTAAATCAAGATCTCCATATTTATCCATCTCATCACCCCCAGGGACAAGTGCCCCAGCCAGCTGAGGTGCTCCTGGTTGGTTGGTGATGGGTGGTCTCAACATTGCAGGGGAGACCAGATGTGGGAACAAACACGTGTTGTACAACCAGACCCCAGACTCTGCTGCCAGCACAACCCACCCTGGAGAGGCCCTTTCTAAAACAGCTCACATGTGCATCTTTCTCTTGCTTGCAGGCAGATGCAGAGCTGTACCCCCTGCAAATGTGTCAGGCCCTCCCTGGGGGCAGCCTGAGCTGCACCAGAGCTGCCTCCTCTGCCTTGTGCCCCCAGCCTGGACCCAGGCTTTCCCTGCACCCTGTTTGCCAAAACTGACTTGCATGATGTGGCTCTTTTTCTCCAGAACCCACTGCTTCTTTTCCTTGCAGTGGAAACCTGTGCTAGTGTAGAAATAATTCCCCAGAGAAGCTGTGTACAAGGAAGAGCAGCTAGAAAGAACGTGGGGTTTCTGAGCTGAGAGAGTCTCTGCTGGGTGCTGGTCTTGTGGAGCCACGTCCAGAGGGCTGGGGAGCCTGTCTGCAGCACCTCAGAAGGAATGGAGGATTTGGGAATCTTACCCACCTTCATTTTTAGCCTGGTGTGAATTATTTCCGTGTCTCTGGGCTTCCCCCTCCCCACAGATTTTGTTGGGTTTTGTTTCAGCTCTCACCAAACCCCCGGGTTTATCACACGTTTTCTCAGGCTTTTTTGTCATTTTTTCCTTTGCTGCATTAAGATGCAATTAGGTACTTTAGTTAATTGCTAGTTTCTAAATGTCAAAATGTATAATGTGTCTGAAATGTCCTCTGTTTTTCTCTGTCAAAATCACAAGTAGCATAGGAAAAAAATGCAAACTGCTAAGGTTATGTCTTGTCAAGAATTTACCCAGGAAGCTCATTTTTTTCTTGAGGGAACATATATCCCACTTTTGGGCACAGTGCTATGATTCTAGGCATTTAAAATCTATAAACTGCTTCTATTCCATATTCCTAGTTCTTGGGGAACTCTCCATGTAGGACTTATTTACTCAGAATTATAAATTCACATTTGGTTTGGCAAGTACTTAGGGGCTAATAACGCTGGGAACATTTTTTACAGACTAATGTAACTGGACAGCAGCAAATGCCAAAAAGCATTAGGCAAATGGAAATCTGCTCTGTTCCACAGCTGAATTTACCCTTTTATAGACACTGAGTGTGTTTGAATATTTTATTTCAAATCTGTGTGAGGTAGGTGGAAAAAGGTTTAAATTAACAAATGACATAATTAATGGCAGATGTAATAATGGCACATCTGGCTGAAATGCCTCCTCTTCTAGAAAAAAGAGAGGGTTTTTCAGTTCATGTTGGAAGACTCTTGTCTTTTTATGTAACAGTACTGAAGTCACATGATTTTTAGCACATTAAAGATGATTCTGAAATCAACTTGTGGCAGATGTAAAGGCAGTGTTTGGGTGAGGGAATGGCCCAGCTGCTGCTTTACACGGGTATTGGATAGATGGGTCCTGCTGGGTCCTCCCAGCAGAGGGGCTGCTTGTGGGAAGGACCCAAAGCCTGGTGGGGAGGAAGGACCAGCTCCATGGGTTAGAGTTTGATGGCAACATGTAGGACTTTGGAAATGGGAGAATCCCCCTTTCTGGCAGTTTATTTACTTCCTACCAGCTGCAGCATCTGAGTCTCAGAGAGACTGTAGGGTTGGCAACAGGGAGGTTTGGTTCTTTTCCTTTGTGTCTCTGCAGGAGTTGTCCCTCATAGCAAGGCTGTTTAATTCTGAGGCTTAAACAAAAGTTGCAGGAATCCTTCAGAATTTGGCATTCCACAGCTTTTTCCATCTGAATTACTCGTTCATGAAAATTTTAATGAGCAACCTACCTAAAAACAAATTAAAAGCATGCAGGGAGTGCACTGTGCTTCATCCAGCTCCACTCAGCTGAACAGTATTTGCTCATTCTGATAACGTTTGGCATCAGAAAATAATAAGAAAATGCAGTTTTATTTATAGCTTTCTGTTATATCCAATGTGTAAAGAAATTGTTGAAACTACAGTGAAACAGTAACATAAGAAAAAAAATACTCAAACTGTTCACAGATCTTGCAATTTGCCTCCTCCACGTGGCTTCCTCTCCATGAACTGCCACCAGCACTGTTTCTGTCCTCTCTCTGTTTTCATGGTCTCTAACCACAAGGAGAAACCCTCCATGTGGGGTATGAGCAGTCTCTGGTCTGCAGGGACAGGCTTCAAGGCTGGTGTGGTGCTCCAGATCCACAGCCCCTTCCTGGCTGTGAAGAGCTCAGGGGGTCCTGGCATCCCTTAAAATCCCCTGCAAAACACTTGAGCAACCCACCGTGGGACAGGGTCAGCCCACCATGGGCTCCAGCTCTTGTTCTGTTTCATGTTCAGCCTTGACAGTGAGGTATTGGCCAGTGAACTCCCACATCTGGGCCACGTTATAGGAAGACAGTGACTCCGTGTCCATCAGAATGAAAGTCAGCCATGGCATAAAGAGAATACAACTCGGGTGCTTCAATTTCATAGGACTTTTCAGTCCTAGAAAGCATTATTTAATGAGACCAACACGTGCTCTCTGTCATAGCAAGCAGGATTTGGTTCAAACAATCAGAAAATAAGAAGTCAGACCAGCCCATTCTCCATTCCTGGTGGCTCTCCCTGCTGCCCCTGCAGCTCTGGGCTCTGTCTCGTTTCCCTTCCAGGCTGGATGTGCCCCCAGAGCCTGTCTGCAGTTTCTCTGCTCACCTTTCCTCCATTTCACTGGAGCTCTCACCTCTTCTTCCATGGCCTTTTTTCTGTTTCCAAGCTCTTTTTCTTCCTGTCTGCTTTATTTTCTCATTAAACCCATCTTGGCTGCCTCCAGCCTGACCCGGCGCGTTTGGCTGGTAGGGGACATTGCACTGAGCTGCTTTTCCTCTGCTTGAAGTACAAAAATATTGATATTTACAGAGCTTGTTGTAAAAAATCGATATTGCACTAGGCAGAGCAGAGCAGAGCAGCTGCTGTGCTGTAAAGCTAGCCCTGTCAGCCTCGGAAAAGGGGCAGGGTTTGGAGAAATGGGAAAAGAGGGAGCACAGGAGTGTTCCTGGAAGCGCTTCCCTAGCGGGAGGTGGTTCCTGGAATTGCTTGTGGGGAGGTTGGTTGTGGGTAAATCCACCCTGCAAACACCATGGGGGGCTGATGGGACAGCACTGGTGCAGGTCACCTGCAGCTCCACTCAGGGCACATCCTTCTGGAATTGTGGATGTTAACTGCCTGGTAATGGTAGTACACAAATCACTGGTAGGTGAGGCAGGTGGCGGCTGCGTCTTTGCTTCAGAGAGTAAAGCTTTTCACTTGGGCTCTTTTGAAAGCAGGATTGGCTCTCTCAGAGCATGCCTGCACCTCAGGCTGCCCATCCTCCAAAGGCCTTATCAGTAGTATCAGCAGATAACACCAGCAGCTTGGAAACCACTGACTACATCAATTCAAAGGGACTATTTGCCAGTCCATGCCCAGGAGCTGGTTCCTTGGGCAGTGCTGAGCTGCCTGCTGCCATGGGTGCAGAGTTTCCCCTCTGCACTCCCAGCTACCCTGGGGATGCCAAAGAAACCAAATTGACCCATACCAAAGGAGCTGGATGTTTCTGGTGGCACTCAGGCTGCCTTTTCAGCCTGGAAGGAGAGAGACAAATCCTCTCTGCCAGGGGTGTCTGGGCCCCGCGCAGCTCAACACTCTCTAAACCAGACTATGTGTAATTAAGCACCTTAATGAGATGTAATATTGAGACTCAGATGATTTCACATAAGTTTGAAATATTAAATAGCCTAAAAATTAATCTTGGATGGGCCTCTTTTTGCCTCTAAGCAGCATTTCTTAAGCAATTTTTGAATTCCAGGACTCTGTTTCAAAAATGTTCTTTTTACGTGCCAGGGGACAGGAGCCAGGAGTAAACCAACCCATGAGCTGATACTAATGCACATTCCTCATGAATTTCACAGCCTCATGAGCCTTTTAGCTCTTAAAAGCCTTTGGAAACTTCTTCATCCTGGTTTTATCTGGCAAATTGTAGCCAATTGTATCTCATGCATTTCTATTTACCTCAGCACTTGCTGCCCACAAGTGTCATTACATTACCTTCCTTTCCTTTGGAATTTGAAAACTTTTCCCATAATTTCTCTTCCTGAGAAATGTTTTGATATTGTCAATAGAATATGTGTTATCATCTTTAAGCTTAGGTTTGGGCAAAACAATAAAGAAATTGCATTTCTTCCCCTTCCGTATTATTAATAACTATCTAATCTTCTCTGTTCTCTAGTAGCTTTCCCATTGTTTAATAAGGAAATCAGTTTAGGCTTTATTTCTAAATATAATTTAATAAAACTTAAGGATTCAGTTCCAACGAGCCAGAGGAGGGTCCCTCTGCACATCAGGAAACATTTTAGCAGCTTGAGGGTGCCCGAGCACTGGGTGCCCAGGGGGGTGGTGGCCTCTCCACCCCTGGGGACATCCTGAGCCCACCCTGACATTGTCCTGGGCCACCAGCTCTAGGAGTTGGACCAGACAAGATCTGGAGGGCCCTGCCAGCCTCACCCAGCCTGTGGCTCTGAAAACCCTTTACAAGACCCTCAGCTCATGAGGTGACCAGCAGTGGGTGGGAGCAGGTCCCCTTGGTAGAAGTCAGTAGAAACCTGATCACTAATTCCAGCAGTGTTGATTTTTTCCCACTTATTGTGACCAAAGGCTCCATGACAGGAGCCAGGAACGTACGTGGTCTGTAAGTCATTTGGTTTTCATCCACAAGAGGAAAGGTTAATGGTTGATGTGACATGCAGCCCCTTTCCCCATCCATATCCTAGGATGTCAAAGGGCAGGGAGAGCCTGGCCTCTGAGCAAAGCCTGAATAATCCCCAGGATTGCAGTAAATAGCAAATCCAACCTTCAGGATTTCCTAAAGAAGTCTGTACTTCTCCACTTGAAGCTGCCTGAGGGAAGCTTGAACTAAGACATCATTTTTTCTTAATTTCTCTGAAACACCCGTGTTCAGAGGCAGGTGCTTCTTGCTCATTCAAGACACTTTTAATGAAAATTAGATGAAAGAGCTCTAGCCACACTTTCCAGGCTACATTATGAAAATATGATTTATATAGAACTGTTGCCTTAGGAGTCAAGACTTTGAAGTATCAGAAACTTTTTTTAGCATTTTACCTTTCTAGACACACCATCACTTTGTGGTTAGGCCTCATTAAAACAGGGGCCTTGCTGAGAAATTTCACCAGTTCCCTTGATTCATCTCTGTGAAATTTGTTTGCAACTGTAAAATATTTGCTGCAAATTCTACACGCTTCAAAAAAAAACCAACCCTGAAATATTCACCAGTTCATGCTACCCTGTTCTGTGTGAAGCCTCCTGACCTGGGATTTTTAAATCCCATTGCCAGGTGAGTGTCTGGAGCCTGGGTAATTCCTCTCAGTCCAAGGGAAGCACTTGGTGGTTGGCACATTCCTGTCAGGGAGCTCTGTCTTTGGTTCTTCAAAGCAGGTTTGCTATGCCCTTAGTTACACCTCCAGAGCTGCCTGGTGACAGTGGAGCCTGCCTGGCTCCCAGGGCAGCAGGAACAGTCTGCTCCACCCAGGAGTGCTGGGCTGGCCAAGGGCAAACCAAGTGGGACCCCCAGGTTTGTGTCCCATGGATGGAGGAAGGTCCGAGGCAAAGCTTTGCTTTTCTAGGTCAGGGCAAAGATGAGGATTCTTGGTGGGCTCCTTCTGAAGCACATCATTGAAATAATAATTATGAATTCTAAATGTCCTTCAATGAAATAAGGAACAGTTGCAATGCAGACAATAGTTAAGTGGTATAAAAATCCTACCATATGCTTGGAGATGGCTTCTCTGATGTGTTCATGTTTTCTCTCTTCTATCTGCTGTATGACTGCTCTGTTTCCTCTGTGTACAGGTGTGAGATGGAGCTGGCTTCTGCCTAATAACTGGAACTCATTCATCCAGTGATTTCCATTCAGTGGGCACTCAGTGCTACTGCTGAAGGATTGCTTGGATTCCTGCAGCCCTAAGTACTGGCTGGGAATAGAGTCACGTTGAAACCATCGCAGAGTTAC
>NW_009952712.1:619857-622698 GCF_000747805.2 Chaetura pelagica
TTAGGTATGAGACATAATGGGGTCATCTACAGCAAAGGAATTTAGGGGAGTTTGGGTTGTTTTCTTTGTTTTCCCTTTTCCTCTGTTGGTCTTTGAGGGTTGAGAGAGAAGAGGGATGTTGGAAGAGCCACCTCTTTGTGTCCATCAACACGACCCTCTGGCTATTAGCCATGGTATCCTCTGGTACTTTCCTTGTGCATTGCATGGGAATCCAGTGACAGAGCATGAGAAAGGAAGGGCAGTCAAATCATCACCCCTCCTGTTCCAGAAAACATGTGCTTAGAAGAAGGAATCTGGCAGGAAAACTGCAGAGACCCAGCAGTGGGTGTCGAGTGTAGGGTGGAGCTTTGGAGTAGGCTGAGGGTGTGTGTCCCTCCAGCCTGGCAGGTGTCAGGTGGGCACAGGACTTGGCACTGTGCACAAAGACTGGCAAGGCCCAGCTGGACAAGGGCCTGAGCACCCTGGCCCAATGCTGCAGGCAGTCAGCAGCTGGAACTGTGAGCTGGCAGAGTTCTCAGCAGAGAACTCCTGGAAACGGAGACTCCATCACTCCCTTTGGCATGAGAGGGCTTTTAATTTGTGAGGGAGGCAGGTAAATACCACTATTTTAATGGAAATGGGTGACAGGAGGAAATAAAGTTGTGTGACAGTTCAGGTAAGGAAGTTTGACATTTGTACAGTTTTATGCAGAGGAAAGTTTTTGATGTGCTGGTGCTATTTGAGAATTTGTGGAATTGCATTTTTAATTATTTGTCAAGGGCACCTAGAGTCTTGGAAATGTATTATTTTATGTTTTATAGGTTGAAATCTAAATAAATAAATGTGGTTGAGAGCTCAAATGACTGTCTGCACAGTGTGCAGCAGCAGTTAAAATGCTTTGGTGCATTAAAAGTATGGAATATATTAGAGCAGCATATTGAACAATGGTGCATCTCATCTGGAGCCACACACTCAATTTTGTTTGCCTACCCTGAGCTATAATTAAGATTGACAAGGTTATCCAGAGAGGAGCATAAATATTACAGGAATTCTAGTTATGTTGACATGACTGAAGAACTATAGGAAATTAAATTTCTGGACCACGAATAGGAACAAAATTAAGATAAGGCTACTTCAGAAAATGTAGGGAATATTAGTGAAGACATACTTGGGCTGTGAGCTCTTCAGCTGATTTTTGTGCCAGTTTGCTGGGGTCTTTGTCACGCTGGTTTGGTGGCTCCTGAGGAGCCTCTCCAGTGCAGAGACCAGTGATGGAACTGGTGTCAACAGGGATAAAATATAGATTCGTGGGATGGTTTGGGCTGGAAGGGACCTTAGAGTTCATCCAATCCCACCCCCTGCATGGGCAGGGACCCCTCCCACCAGCCCAGGCTGCTCCAAGCCCCATCCAACCTGCCCTTCAACACCCCCAGGGATGGGGCAGCCACAGCTTCCCTGGGCAGCCTGGGCCAGGCTCTCCCCACCCTCACAGCACAGAATTTCCTCCTCATGTCTCATCTTAATCTCCCCATCTTCAGCTTGAATCCATTCCCCCTCATCCCATCCCTCCCTGCCCTTGTCCCAAGTCCCTCCCCAGCTTTCCTGGAGCCCCTTCAGGCACTGGAAGCTGCTCTCAGGTCTCCCTGGAGCCTTCTCTTCTCCAGGCTCAACACCCCAACTCTCCCAGCCTGGCTCCAGAGCAGAGCTGCTCCAGCCCTCCCAGCATCTTTGCAGATGTGAGTAGGTTGAAGGACTGATTTTTTCTTTTATTTGTTGCTTTCAATGAGAAGAAAACACATTTTGGTTGAAAATGCTTCAATCATAAAGATGATGATTACAGACATGGCTGCTGGGGCAGGGGGGTGGCTGCTGCTGCCTCCCTGCCTGCCTGCCAGGGGTGTGCCAGAGTGTGCCCTCAGCCCTCCAGCCTCTGCTCCTCTGTCCCCTGCCAGCAGCACAATCTGTTTGTCGTTGTTCTGTGTGTCCCTGCAGCCACGCAGGGCTCCTGGGCCCCACTTCTCAGGTGGGTGTGGGAATGTTGCTCCCCGTGCCACTGCAGCTTTCCTTTTGCCCAGCTACTCCTGCAGTCCCTCTGGCTTCACTGCTGCTGATGCCTTTTTTTTCAGTGTTTTTTTTCATTCCCATAGCCAGCATCACAGACTGAATCTTTCATCCCTGTTTTCCCCTGCGGCTTAGCCACCTACATCCTATTTTAAGATCTATTTTCAGCTCACACTAGCAATTAACATGCAATATTGCAATAAGTCTGGGCAGCACAATTATTGGGCCATTTCAGTGAAGTGCCCATTATAGATGGATGTGCCATCAGGCATCTGTGGTGGGCTGCAGAGCCAGCCCTCCCTTATCCACTGGCACATGGGTAGCCAGAAACACCCTTCTTTCTGCACATAAAGACTATTTGTGTTACCAGGACTGGAAATAATTAAGCCAAATTCTTCCCTGCATGTAAACACAGGCTTTGCACTGGAGTTAATTTGAGCTGAGTGTGTGTAACAGTTAAAAGTGAGGTCATTATTTTTTTACAGTGATCTGCAAATATGTAGTTTACGTGCAATTACCTACGTAAATTCTGTCTCTCACATTAACAGAACCAAGAGAGGCCAAACACACTCACTGGTAAGGGCGGGGAGGATCCAGTTCTCCACTCTTTTGTGATTGATGCCATCCCTTTCAATTGACAATGGGAATGTTTGGAACCAGACCATGGATTTGATTCCCACATTATGTGGGAGTTGGACCCCTGGCAGTGGGGCAGGACCCCAGACATCAGGGCAGGACCCCTGGCAGTGGGGCAGGACCCCGAACAGCAGGGCACGCCCCGGGGAGTGGGCCAGGGCCCCC
>NW_009952712.1:627091-651261 GCF_000747805.2 Chaetura pelagica
TGGGGCAGGACCCCGGACAGCAGGGCAGGACCCCTGGCAGTGGGGCAGGACCCTGGCAGTGAGGCAGGACCCCGGGCAGCAGCCCTGGAGCAGCCAGGACAGCATCACAGCTCTCCCAAACCCCAGGTCTGGTGCCCCCACTTCAGCTTTGGGTCTCTGCCTCTTCATCTTGGTTTTCTCCTCAGCTCCTCCCTGTGCCTGTCCCAGGGGCTGTGGGGAACCAGGACGGGCTGAGATCTGTGCCTAGAGCAGGCAAGCAGCTCAGAAACGTGCAGCAGAGCAGCCTCTGGTTTGCCAGATCTTATAGGCTAATTATTACCTTACTTAACACATGAAAAAAAAAGTCAATAACCTTCTTGCAGGCAGCTCTGTATCCTCCCAGTGAAATTAATAAAGGTCTTGTCTAGCAGAGCACTGTCCTGAAAGGTACACTGGAATGCAAGCAGATGTTGTACGTGGCAGTGGCAAGTGGGCTTGGGCCATTTTCTTGATGTTTTATCCTTTCAAGCAAAGAAATGTGCAGTGTTCAGGGTGTGGGAGCCTGAGGCCTCAGCCCTGCAGGAGTTTGGGAGAACTGGGGCAGCTTTTGAGACAAGGCAGCAGGTTGGTGTGGGGGTTGTGGTGGAAGAAAGAAAAGGAGCAGAAAAGGGGGGGTTTCCCCAGGGGTTGGGCCATGCCCTGCCCAGCACGGGTTAGGGCTCCCAGGGGTGTCTGGGTGCTCTGCAGCACCAGGGCAGCATCACAGCACCTCCCCACTCTGCACACCCTCCTGCTTCATCAGGCAATGAGCTTCAGTTGTCTCTCCTCTCTGATCAATCAGACTAAATTATTGATGTTTGCCCAGTTGTCTGGAAAAAAAGAAACTGTATCTTAACATCTTGTGATGAAGATGTGACTATAAGAAATGGAGAAGAGGTTAATGCCTGTGTGTGTTCTTTATGGAGCTGGTTTTTCATTCTGCAGATATTGCTTAGGAGAGACAAGCTGATTAATCTCACTTGTACGTGGCTCTCAGAGATTAATAACCTCACTCTGATTCCTGCTATTTATGGTGCAGTTCAAATGTTTGGGTTTTTTTAAATACTGAAAAGATGTAGAGCAAATGTCTTCCAACCATCCCACCTCCGTGATTAACTCCTGTTCCACCAGCTCTTGGGATAGTTGCTTAAAAACACTTATTGATTTCTGGAGCACTCAGCAGCAGCACAAAGAGTGCAGGGGCAGATGTGCTTTGCCTGGGGGGCCAGGTGGTTTTCCTTGGGTTTCTTATCCCATTGCTGGGGTCAGGTATTTGACCCTAGTTTTCTCTGTAAAAATGTTCCTGCTTATAATATTCTGCTGATAAGATATTGCTGATGGTATATTGCTGATAGTACATTGCTGATAGTACATTGCTGATAACGTTGCTGGTAAGAGGGTGAAGTCTTTGGTCTCACTCAGCACTTGTCTAAGCAAAACCATTAGCTCTGAGGGGATGAGTTGTGGTGTGGGGCTCACGTTGGTGCTTCTGCCCCCCACAGCCTCTCCTCACTGCCCATGTCTGGGCATCCACAGCCACTCCTCACTGCCCATGTCTGGGCATCCACAGCCACTCCTCACTGCCCATGTCTGGGCATCCACAGCCACTCCTCACTGCCCGTGTCTGGGCATCCACAGCCTCTCCTCACTGCCCATGTCTGGGCATCCACAGCCACTCCTCACTGCCCGTGTCTGGGCATCCACAGCCTCTCCTCACTGCCCGTGTCTGGGCATCCACAGCCTCTCCTCACTGCCCATGTCTGGGCATCCACAGCCACTCCTCACTGCCCATGTCTGGGCATCCACAGCCACTCCTCACTGCCCATGTCTGGGCATCCACAGCCACTCCTCACTGCCCGTGTCTGGGCATCCACAGCCTCTCCTCACTGCCCATGTCTGGGCATCCACAGCCACTCCTCACTGCCCGTGTCTGGGCATCCACAGCCTCTCCTCACTGCCCATGTCTGGGCATCCACAGCCACTCCTCACTGCCCGTGTCTGGGCATCCACAGCCTCTCCTCACTGCCCATGTCTGGGCATCCACAGCCACTCCTCACTGCCCGTGTCTGGGCATCCACAGCCACTCCTCACTGCCCGTGTCTGGGCATCCACAGCCACTCCTCACTGCCCGTGTCTGGGCATCCACAGCCACTCCTCACTGCCCGTGTCTGGGCATCCACAGCCACTCCTCACTGCCCATGTCTGGGCATCCACAGCCTCTCCTCACTGCCCGTGTCTGGGCATCCACAGCCACTCCTCACTGCCCATGTCTGGGCATCCACAGCCTCTCCTCACTGCCCATGTCTGGGCATCCACAGCCACTCCTCACTGCCCGTGTCTGGGCATCCACAGCCACTCCTCACTCCTCACTGCCCATGTCTGGGCATCCACAGCCACTCCTCACTGCCCATGTCTGGGCATCCACAGCCACTCCTCACTGCCCATGTCTGGGCATCCACAGCCTCTCCTCACTGCCCGTGTCTGGGCATCCACAGCCACTCCTCACTGCCCATGTCTGGGCATCCACAGCCTCTCCTCACTCCTCACTGCCCACGAGCATCCATCAGTGCTCTGCGCACGGCTGCTGCCTCGGTGAGAGCAGCAAGAAATAACCCAGAAATCTAAAAATGGCTGGAAGTGGGTGAGCAGCTGAGGCCTCTCCAAGCTCTCTGGCAAGCAGCGTTGGAGGTGTTTGCCTGGGAGGGAACAGGGGAGGTGGCAGAGGGGTCAGAAGAAAGGGAGTTGGTTTTAATGGAGTCAATCTTCCCAAATGTCATGGCGAGGTTCCGCCTGTAGTTTCAATTATTTCTGCCCAAAACATGGTCAGGCTTGGGGTTTGTTTGGTTTCCTCTCCTGCCCAGCACTCTGAGTGCAGCTTAACTCCCAGAGTCAAGCTGGATTCTTTCCAGTCCCATTTAATAAGGGAGAGGTGGTGTGTGTTGCCCTGGGCAGGCTGCAGCCCCTGGCCCTCAGCAAACCCCTGCTCCTGCCTGGGGTATCACCCGCCCACCAGCTCAGGGAACTGGGGAAGGAAACATATTTTTGCCATGAATTTAAATAAACACTGATAAATAGGTGTGCTTGCGTGTGTGGGATGAATTATTAAGCAAGATAATGTTGCTGCACTGTTATTATCTGAGCAGCATTCCCATTTCTCATGAGAGATGCTCAGTCCCAGCAGGAACAGGCCAGGCAGGGGACAGCAGGCTTTGAGACACCAGGTCCTGGTCACAACCTGCTTGCTCTTCCCTTCCTGCCTGTCCTGGAGCTGCTGGCTGCTCCCTGGTGGGCTTGAAATGCCCCAGGCCAGGCAGCTCAGAGCTCCCCTGGGCAGGATTGAGATGAAGCACAGCCCTAATCCCTGTTGGAGCAGGGAACAGGGAGCTGTGCTGACCCTCATCCAGGGAACAGGGAGCTGTGCTGACCCTCATCCAGGGAACAGGGAGCTGTGCTGACCCTCATCCAGGGAACAGGGAGCTGTGCTGACCCTCATCCAGGGAACAGGGAGCTGTGCTGACCCTCATCCAGGGAACAGGGAGCTGTGCTGACCCTCATCCAGGGAACAGGGAGCTGTGCTGACCCTCATCCAGGGAACAGGGAGCTGTGCTGACCCTCATCCAGGGAACAGGGAGCTGTGCTGACCCTCATCCAGGGAACAGGGAGCTGTGCTGACCCTCATCCAGGGAACAGGGAGCTGTGCTGACCCTCATCCAGGGAACAGGGAGCTGTGCTGACCCTCATCCAGGGAACAGGGAGCTGTGCTGACCCTCATCCAGGGAACAGGGAGCTGTGCTGACCCTCATCCAGGGAACAGGGAGCTGTGCTGACCCTCATCCAGGGAACAGGGAGCTGTGCTGACCCTCATCCAGGGAACAGGGAGCTGTGCTGACCCTCATCCAGGGAACAGGGAGCTGTGCTGACCCTCATCCAGGGAACAGGGAGCTGTGCTGACCCTCATCCAGGGAACAGGGAGCTGTGCTGACCCTCATCCAGGGAACAGGGAGCTGTGCTGACCCTCATCCAGGGAACAGGGAGCTGTGCTGACCCTCATCCAGGGAACAGGGAGCTGTGCTGACCCTCATCCAGGGAACAGGGAGCTGTGCTGACCCTCATCCAGGGAACAGGGAGCTGTGCTGACCCTCATCCAGGGAACAGGGAGCTGTGCTGACCCTCATCCAGGGAACAGGGAGCTGTGCTGACCCTCATCCAGGGAACAGGGAGCTGTGCTGACCCTCATCCAGGGAACAGGGAGCTGTGCTGACCCTCATCCAGGGAACAGGGAGCTGTGCTGACCCTCATCCAGGGAACAGGGAGCTGTGCTGACCCTCATCCAGGGAACAGGGAGCTGTGCTGACCCTCATCCAGGGAACAGGGAGCTGTGCTGACCCTCATCCAGGGAACAGGGAGCTGTGCTGACCCTCATCCAGGGAACAGGGAGCTGTGCTGACCCTCATCCAGGGAACAGGGAGCTGTGCTGACCCTCATCCAGGGAACAGGGAGCTGTGCTGACCCTCATCCAGGGAACAGGGAGCTGTGCTGACCCTCATCCAGGGAACAGGGAGCTGTGCTGACCCTCATCCAGGGAACAGGGAGCTGTGCTGACCCTCATCCAGGGAACAGGGAGCTGTGCTGACCCTCATCCAGGGAACAGGGAGCTGTGCTGACCCTCATCCAGGGAACAGGGAGCTGTGCTGACCCTCATCCAGGGAACAGGGAGCTGTGCTGACCCTCATCCAGGGAACAGGGAGCTGTGCTGACCCTCATCCAGGGAACAGGGAGCTGTGCTGACCCTCATCCAGGGAACAGGGAGCTGTGCTGACCCTCATCCAGGGAACAGGGAGCTGTGCTGACCCTCATCCAGGGAACAGGGAGCTGTGCTGACCCTCATCCAGGGAACAGGGAGCTGTGCTGACCCTCATCCAGGGAACAGGGAGCTGTGCTGACCCTCATCCAGGGAACAGGGAGCTGTGCTGACCCTCATCCAGGGAACAGGGAGCTGTGCTGACCCTCATCCAGGGAACAGGGAGCTGTGCTGACCCTCATCCAGGGAACAGGGAGCTGTGCTGACCCTCATCCAGGGAACAGGGAGCTGTGCTGACCCTCATCCAGGGAACAGG
Organism: Chaetura pelagica; assembly: GCF_000747805.2. Classification (NCBI taxonomy): domain Eukaryota; kingdom Metazoa; phylum Chordata; class Aves; order Apodiformes; family Apodidae; genus Chaetura; species Chaetura pelagica. The sequence continues at coordinate 632,227 of NW_009952712.1, forward strand.
GAGCTGTGCTGACCCTCATCCAGGGAACAGGGAGCTGTGCTGACCCTCATCCAGGGAACAGGGAGCTGTGCTGACCCTCATCCAGGGAACAGGGAGCTGTGCTGACCCTCATCCAGGGAACAGGGAGCTGTGCTGACCCTCATCCAGGGAACAGGGAGCTGTGCTGACCCTCATCCAGGGAACAGGGAGCTGTGCTGACCCTCATCCAGGGAACAGGGAGCTGTGCTGACCCTCATCCAGGGAACAGGGAGCTGTGCTGACCCTCATCCAGGGAACAGGGAGCTGTGCTGACCCTCATCCAGGGAACAGGGAGCTGTGCTGACCCTCATCCAGGGAACAGGGAGCTGTGCTGACCCTCATCCAGGGAACAGGGAGCTGTGCTGACCCTCATCCAGGGAACAGGGAGCTGTGCTGACCCTCATCCAGGGAACAGGGAGCTGTGCTGACCCTCATCCAGGGAACAGGGAGCTGTGCTGACCCTCATCCAGGGAACAGGGAGCTGTGCTGACCCTCATCCAGGGAACAGGGAGCTGTGCTGACCCTCATCCAGGGAACAGGGAGCTGTGCTGACCCTCATCCAGGGAACAGGGAGCTGTGCTGACCCTCATCCAGGGAACAGGGAGCTGTGCTGACCCTCATCCAGGGAACAGGGAGCTGTGCTGACCCTCATCCAGGGAACAGGGAGCTGTGCTGACCCTCATCCAGGGAACAGGGAGCTGTGCTGACCCTCATCCAGGGAACAGGGAGCTGTGCTGACCCTCATCCAGGGAACAGGGAGCTGTGCTGACCCTCATCCAGGGAACAGGGAGCTGTGCTGACCCTCATCCAGGGAACAGGGAGCTGTGCTGACCCTCATCCAGGGAACAGGGAGCTGTGCTGACCCTCATCCAGGGAACAGGGAGCTGTGCTGACCCTAAGCTCTGTTGGAGCAGGGGACAGGGAGCTGTGCTGACCCTCATCCAGGGAACAGGGAGCTGTGCTGACCCTAATCTCTGTTGGAACAGGGGACAGGGAGCTGTGCTGACCCTAATCCCTCTTGGAACAGGGGACAGGGAGCTGTGCTGACCCTAATCCCTGTTGGAGCAGGGGACAGGGAGCTGTGCCAGGGACCATGCAGTGTAGCTGGGGGCAGCTCCCTCCACCCATCCTGCAGCTGATCTGTCATTCAGGAGCTGCCTTCCCCTCCCTCACAAGACATTCACCCTCAGTCTTTGTGCTTGGACTGTCACTCATTCCAGCCCTGGTTCCCACACCTTGCTGGAAGGGTACAGGGTCCCAAACTCCATTCCCAGGGAAACAGGTGTCTCTTGCATGGGTGGGATATATGCCCAGTGGCTTGTAAATCCTTTAGACACTATTCTCTTAGCTGTTGTTTATACTCAGCCATCCTCTGGCCAACAACTATTTTACTTGTCAAAACTGCATAATAAGATAATGTTTAATCTGAAAACATACAGAGAAAAGTTTGCAGCTCTCCTGTCTAAATATGATTTTAAAGTGCATTGTGTGTTTCCCAGGGTGATTACCTCACTTGTTACTACACTCAGCATCTTAATATACCTCATACAGAGGTTATCAATAATTGATTTGTTTTGTAAAGGTCTGTTTTTTCTGATGTGAAATTGTTACCTGTCAAGAGATGTGATTCTAGCTTTCTACATCTTTTACAAGTAAAATGAACAGGCAGCATATTTTGAACATGAATAAGAAGGCTGGATATTTTTTTCAAAGGGAAAACATAAAGGGGCAAGAAAAAAAAAGGAATTCCCACCAGTTGTTACTATTAAAAAGTGTGTTTGTAGGTGATGTGCTAAAGGAAACTGCTCAGGAGCAGCTCCTGGTCACACAGAAGTGTTGTCAGGCCACATCAAATGGCTGTAGAGCAGGAGTGCAAGGTACAGTCATCCCTGGAGAGACTCTCTGACCTGAGATGACAAGTGACACTTCTCACGGAGGCTCCCTCTCCCACAAAAGGATGGACCAGGTGGTCTTTTGTAGTCCCTTCCAACCTGGGCTGTTGGATGATTCTAGGAAATGACTCCCAAGGACAGTATTTAAACTGGTTCAGGGCTAAGTGTTGAAGGGCAGGTTGGATGGGGCTCGGAGCAACCTGGGCTAGTGGGAGGTGTCCCTGCCCATGGCAGAAGGTTGGGACTGGGTGATCTTGAAGGTCCCTTCCAACCCAAACCAGGCTGTGATTCTGTGTTGGCAGAGAGGTGTCAGTCCAAGGCACATGGACACCAGTGCAGTTCAGGTCAGGGCTGTCACTCTCCCCTCAGGCAAGGTTGTTGTAGGTCTGGGGTGAAGTCCTGCCCTTGCTGGGGTTAGCTGAGCCTGGGAAGTGCAGCAAGGAAGGTTGCACCTTTTGGTTCTGCTGGATTCTTCTAACGTTGTGAGAATGCTCAGCAGAAATGAGGAGCAGAGCAGCTGGCCTGGGGGCTGGAGCCCAGGGGGGACAGTGGGAGGTTGGAGCAGGAGAATCAGCGTGACAGAGTCGGTGGCTGTGCTGAAGCGTCACGGTGCTGGGCCCTGCTCTTCAGGCTGGATTAGGGAGGCAAGGGTGTGTGTGTCTGCTGGGAGCAGATAAAGAGCAGCAGTGAGGGGAGGTGGGGGCTCTGCTGGGGGCTCGGCTGCCTCCTGGGAGAAGCTGAGTTCCTCCAGTGGAACTTCTCTCCACAATGAGTGAATCAAGTGGAAATCCTGCCTGAGGAAGGAGAAAAGGTTGTGAAAGCCTTTTTAAAAAATGTTCATGCTGTTAGCAGCACAGGGACAAAACCTGCCAGGTCCAGGCACAACGTTTGGAGGGGCACCCAGGAGGATGTGTCACCTGCAGGAAGCCTGGGGGTTGTCACCTGGGGTTGTTCCATCACTCCTAAGGCCTCGAGCCCCAGTGCCTTGGGCAGGACAGGAAGGTCCCCACTGCATGGCAGCCCTGGGCATTGCTGGAGATGGGCAGAGCTTCCTCCTGGGAAGCTGCAGTGGGGACTGGGTGGATCTTTCCATCCATTGAACCCAGCCCAGCACCAGCAGGAGGGTTCCCTGAGTGGTGAGGCCATTTCCCAGTGGACAGCTGGGTTCCTTGCTGCTTACCCCAGCACCATAAATACCCATGAGGAGGAGTTCTGGGGAGGCCCCCGGGACCCCTCCCAGCGATGGGGGGGTAGCCTGGAGCAGCTGCACCATGCCAGGATCTTCCCCTGGGGACAGGTTTAATAGTATTATTGATCACGTGTTAGTAGTGGTGCTACAGAGCAAACAGCTGGGAGGCTCATCCAAAAGTCTGGTTCTTGCTGGCAACTGCAGCCTGAGACATCTGTGCACCAGGCTCCTGTGTCTGCAGCAGCCAGCACAGCTCCTGCCATCACCTTTCCTTCCTCTTTTAAATAAAGAGAAAGAGTCATTCTTATTTCTCCTGAAGGAATCATTAGAGTGAAGGACTGCAGCACAATTAAATTTGCCTTTTCCCCCCTATTTATTACTAATATTCCAGACAGTAGTATATCAGCAAACTAAATGTGCCAGGAGATAAGCACAGACAAAACCATGTATCAGCCCTAGTAGAAGTCATATGAATTGAGTTATTTAGTTATTAGTTTGGGGGGGAATTCTATTTTCTGAAAGCTTTTGAGATTTTTAAAGTTTATTTTCATTCAGCAGAGGGACGAAGATGCCTCCTCAAATATTTTCACAAAAATGGGATTGTTGTTGGAGCGGCCTTGTCTGCCAGCTGCACTTCCCTAAATGTATTACATCCCTCTGTGCCATCTCCATTCTGCCTGGCAGGGAGCAGAGATCTCAGCCATAGATCATCCTGAGGCTGGAGAAGGAGCTAAACCTGGGTCAGAAGCTGCAGAGGGGTGGGAGGCTGAGCTGGGGCTGCTGCCAGGAGATGGCTTCCTTGCTCACATACATGACAGAATGCCAGAGTGTTTTCATTTGGATGTTTTCTTTTAACATGTTTTAACACATTTGCTTCCTTTCAAAAAGTAAAGGAGTCCTCAAATTCTTCCAAGCATGGAAGCACCAACCCCTTGCACCCACCTGCTGACCTGGGCAGGGTGTGAGCTGGCAGCTCAGGCACCAAAGGGGAAGAATCCTGACATCCAAAGTGCAGAGCCCTTGGTGCCATTGCCAAGGTGGGGAACTGGGGGCTCAGTGACCCCCAGGACACAGCTGTCCCAGAGACAGGCCAGACTGGGGGTGCAGGGGGTGCAGAGCACCTGAGGAGCCATTGCATTTTGCTCTCAAGTTGCATCAAACGTTTTGATTTTTGCTTGATTTTTACTTGGTTTCTGCTTGGGCTTTTCCTGTGGCTTTTCCTTCTCTGGGATGTGAACAGTTACTCCTGCCTTCAGTGGGTAAAGAAAAGCAACTAAAACTAAAGTCCAGCTGCGTGGATGGGGCTCTAAGCAGCAGCTGCACTGGCAGAAACCTTGGAGCTGGTAGAATCGTGGAATCATTTTGGTTGGAAAAGACCTTTAAGATCATCAAGTCCCACTTGCAGTGCCATCACCGTGCCCTGAGCATCACCCAGCACTGCCAAGCCCATGAAATGCCCTGCTCTGAAATACTGCTGCACAGGGAACAGGAGGCTGGACCAGTTTGGCCTCTACTGTAAAAGTGACAGAGCTCCTTCCCATGGGCAAGTGCAGGTGTGCTCTTTCTCCATCCGTGTCTTCCTCCTCAGTGCTTACTGGTTTGTGCTGGGTGGCTCTGGGAGCAGGTGAGCTCTGCAAAATGAGGCTCATGGGGCTCCCCAACACCATGGCTGCCACCTTTGCTCCTCAGCCTCATCTGTCCTGGGAGGAGGGAGAAGCCCCAGAGACAACAGTTTTCTGATGGTGGGATGCTTTTCCATGAGAAACAATCCCCAAGTCTGGTTTCCTGTTGTGAATCCTCCCACAGGGTGTCTTCTGCCAAGTGTGTGGGTCCCCACGGGTGCTGGGGTTTGGGTGGGACTTTGCTTTTCCTTGGTTTTTCTTTGCTTTGTTCTCACCAAGCTGCAAAGTGTTTTGTATAGGAGGCTGGTTAAACTGCAGGCTAATAACTTAGTTGTCTTGGTTAGACGTGCGGGTACCTCAGTGACTGGTTATTTATTGATAAGCTTGCCATGTCTGCTATAAAAAGCTCTGTAATGCCCCAATAATAGATGCGTTCATCACCACATCTCCTGTAATCACCCCCGCTCCTGAGCTGCTGTTTGGCACTCATTAGCTGCAGCTCCCATTCACCTATAATTTATGAGAAGCATACAATTATGTGTTATCACTCCTTCAGGTGATTACTACACTGTATGTTTTTAAGATAATGGCATGAAACACTCGGTGATGAATTACACCTCTCCAGGTAGCTTTGCATCTGTCATTAGCTCTAATATTTTACTTAAACCAACGTGGAGAGAGTTGCAGGGTTGGTGGCACCTCCTGGGAGCAGAGCCCCAGGTCAGGGCTGATCCAATAGAGGACACGACACAGCAGACAATTATCTCCTGCCTTCTCTGCCCTGTCTACTCAGTGTGTAGATATTATTGTAAGGAAATCCTTAAAATCCAACTTGGTTTCGCTTGGAAAGAATGTTTTTTTCATTAAGCCTTGTTAGTGAAAAAAAAAGAAAAAGAAGAGAAAAAAAAAAAGAAAAGAAAAAGCAGCCTGTTCAGGAAGAACATGTGAAGCACAAAACCTGACTGTGCTTGAGACACCTCCTGCAGCCTGTGTCTCAGGGTGCCTGGGGGAAGGGGAGGTGAAGGTGTCCCAGCTCCCTGGGGAGCAGCACCCATGCCTGTGCCCAGGGATGCCTGTTTTCTCTCTGTGTTGGCTGCATTTTGCTGAGCAGCCATGGGGAGAGGGAATCCGGTGGCACTGGCTCTGTGGGCAGACACCCCGACACTTCCCAGAGTTAGGGGGCAAGGCAGCAGCCAGCAGGGTCACGGGGTGGGCCCAGGGGCTACCCTGGCAGCAGAAGAGGGGCTGTGGCGTTGGGAGGGACAGCTGGAGCAGCCTGGGAAGCCTCACAGGCAGAAGGGCACCTCCCAGCCTTGCCACGCTGCTGGGAACAGGATTTCTGGGCAGCACCATGTGGAGAATCACCCAGCAGAGCGCTGGGCTGGGCTGGGCTGGGGTTTTTCCTACGTTTTTCATTTCTCACATAATTTAAATGACTGGGGAACAGTGTTTGCCCTTTGTCTCCATCACATCTGCCTTATGATTGAGTGTTGTGCTGCTCTGCTGCACAATGGTGGGACCCCTGCAGGGCTGGGAACAGCTCTGGAGCCCCCAGCACGGGAAGGACATGGAGCTGCTGGAGGGAGTGCAGAGAGATGATCCCAGAGCTGGAGCAGCTCTGCTCTGGAGCCAGGCTGGGAGAGTTGGGGTGTTCAGCCTGGAGAAGAGAAGGCTCCAGGGAGACCTTAGAGCACCTTCCAGTGCCTGAAGGGGCTCCAGGAAAGCTGGGGAGGGACTTGGGACAAGGGCAGGGAGGGATGGGATGAGGGGGAACAGTTTGAAGCTGGAGGAGGGGAGATTGAGATGAGATCTTAGGAAAAAATTCTGGGCTGTGAGGGTGGGGAGCCCCTGGCCCAGGTTGCCCAGGGAAGCTGTGGCTGCCCCATCCCTGGGGGTGTTGAAGGGCAGGTTGGATGGAGCTTGGAGCAACCTGGTCCCTCTGGGAACCTCTCATGAGGCCACCTGCTGACCCTAGATCCCTCTCCTGGGTTGGGTGGATATTTGCAGTCAGTCTGGCCATTCCCCAGTTCCCCCAGCCCAGGCTGGGGAGCTGCTCTCTCTGCTGCCTGGGCACCACTGCCCCCTGCCCATCTCCCACTCCTCAGCCAGGTGCTGCAGCAGGGCAGCCCTGTGGCCACCAGCCTGTGCTTGTCACCCGAGGATGGTGTTGGGGTGGCTGTGGGGTGTGAGGCCACCCCGGGCTCAGTGCTGCCCATCCCTGGCACAGCCTCCTGGTGCCCACCCTCAGCTGGTGGCCGGAGCTGGTTGCACCTGCAAAGAACCCTGAGTTCTGTCGTTGCATTAAAGAGTGGTTTGACTTCTCTGAAATGAAAGCAGTGCAGCCAGTGAGCATCACATCAGTTCTCTTCTCCTGGTCTATTTCTGGGTGCTCAGATCCAGGAATAACACACATGGGTGTCTCTGGATGCCTGGACAGCAACGGGACCTTCCCACGGAGCCTCTGTTCTCTCCTCCCTGGGCACAATCCTTGGCCTCGCCAGGGTCTGGGAGCTCATCTTGCTTTTTATCCCTTCAATTTGTGTTTCAGTGTCACGTGGCACAGAAAGAGGGGGGGACACGCTGCCATCTGGGCTGGCTGCCACCCTCAGACCTGTCCCTCTAACATACACATGAATTTTCAACCTCCCCTCACCCTGAAGAAAAGTCCAACATAGTAAAGACAAAACCACACAGAGAATGATCTCCTTGCTTGTCTGCATTGGCCATTTCTTCTTCATCATTTCTGGAAGTCAGTGTTTCTGCATCAGAAATCTTTAGGAATCAAGAAACACCAAATGCAGCAGCCAGCCCCTTTTTACTGCTTCCAATAATATCATTAGGCTGGGAGTTACTCTCTGAAATTGAAACCAGGACTCTCAGAATCAATAATATTGTGTGATGTTGTTTCTGAGCCTTCAAAGAGAAAATATTTGTGCTCCCCTAAAGTAAGTCATTTATAACCAATTAATTCTTAGCTTTACATGACGCTGTTTTGTTCATTTTAATATGAAAATACTAATGATAAATAAAAAGAAGAAATCAGGTTAGTGCACTTGTGATACTCATGGTGTCTCTGTCCTTGCCATGGAGAAAAGCCCCTTCTGTGTGGCAGGAGGGCAAGGCACGAGGTGCTCACGGGTGTGACACTGAGCAGCAGAGGCCAGGAAAGGCTGGATGGACTGGCAGGTGTTGGGCTTGAAACCCACACAGAGGAACATTCAAACAGCATCAGCTGTGGAGCAAGTTGCATTTAAGATCTTGTAGAAGAAGAAACACTTTTGCTATTAATCACTAATTTTCAACCAATTTTCAACTGAAAATGTTTCAGATTTAAGGATTGCTCCGTGTTTGATCTGTGGGCAGATCTGTTGGAACATCTGAAAGCATCTCAAGTCAGACCAGTTTATACAGCCCAGAGGCTGGAGGTGGGAAGAGGGGATGTTCTGCTTTCTCTCCCAGGCATTTTGCCCTGCTTTCTCTCTGCCCTGCCCTTTGCTCCTTCCCAGGCTGGCAGGAACCTGCCCACTTGGTCATGGCCAGCTACAGAGCAGCCAGTCTGATGGGTTCTCCTGGTTAATAACCCACACATCGATTCTCTGGAGCAGTGGAAGTGGCACAGGAGCAGAGCAGGGAGGTTAATTATGCTAATCACTCATGAAAATGCAGGTAGCACACATCCCCATTTATTTTGGGCAGTTTGCCAGATGAAAAGCTCATACTGTGATCTGCTCCTTTGGAAAAGTCCACAGGTCAGCAGATATTTAAATAATGATCTTGGTTTCTAAGTTTGCAGATCCCCAGCTCTGAGCTGCTATTTTAGAAAGCCATGAGTTCCAAGTATCCCAGAAAAGAGAGGGCAGTAGGTTTGGAAGGACATCTCCATTAAAGGGGGTAATTCCAAGTGAATTGTTATGTGCTAAATGAATTACTGCACTGCAGACCCTGGGTAAAATGTCTCAGGTGTGTCTGGCCTGGGCTGGAAGGGGAGAAGCAGCTGCAGAGGGACCAGTCTCCTCTGGCATCTCTTTCCCACCCTTGGAAGGAGCCTGGCTTTGGAGAGCCACCATCTTCTGTAGCGAAGACACGTGGCATTTTTTAACCCTGAATATAAGTTGCTCAGTGGCTCTGGAGAGGGGCAGGGTCCTCACAGGAGCCTCATCCCTGCTCAGCCAGGGCTGCTGCCCTTCTCCAGGCAGAAAGCCTTCCCTGAAGGTAGATCTCACCAGGGCAGCTGTGGCTGCCCCATCCCTGGGGGTGTTGAAGGGCAGGTTGGATGGGGCTTGGAGCAACCTGGGCTGCTGGGAGGTGTCCCTGCCCATGCAGGGGGTGGGAAATAGATGGTGTCTAAGGTCTCTTCCAAGCCAAAGCATTGTGTGATTCTAAAGGTTTTAACATGCAGGGGGGATGGCAGGCAAGCAAAGTTAGTTATTGCCTGCTTTGGCTGGCATGAGGCGAAGTTCTGGGGTTCAGGTTTCCAGCTGGGGTTTTGAGCAGCCGCTCGTGTCCTGTTTGTCACAGCTCCTGCTGGCCCTGCTGACCTGCCCCGCTCCCCTCTGCAGGATAACTTAACATTTACATCTGCCATGCATACATAGTGCTGCTTTTGGGGGGATCTCGAGCTGCAGGCACAGAGGCAGCTGGGGCTGAGTGCCCACCAGCCTGGTCACCAGGCACTGCATCAGGTCCCCAAGGTCTGAGGCTGCTTTGGAAACACATCTAAAAAGCTGTGATGCTGACGAGCAGCTGCACGGGGTTTGGTGCAGAACCCCCTGCTTTGAGCTGGAGTAGCCACGAAGGAAAATGGCTTTGGTTGTGAGTAAAAGGGTCACCTGTAATTGCACCAGAATTACTTGTATCGTTCGGAGAAGCTGCCTCGGTGGAGAAGGTTTTAAGTTGTTATTTGTCAGAGGCCACAGAGAACCCCGAGGAGACATTTGTCAGATCATCAGTAACAGGACTCTGCAGAAGTTTTGAGCAGGTCTCTGGTGTGATTTTCTGGTTCTGGAGCTGAGATGTATCAGTGCACATCCTGAGCTTCTGGGTGCTTTGGAGGCTGAGCCCTGGGCCCGTGTTTCTCCCCCCTTGCTGCTGAGCTCCAAGCCAACCCGAGAGCACTGGCACGTGTTCTCTGTGTTTGGGGGAAGGCAGCTGCAACTCGGTGCCAAAGCCAGTTCCACTGGGAGAAAACATGCTGCAGGAAGCAAGCACAGCCCTGCAAAGTGCTTCCCATGTGCTCTGGTGAGCAATGCCCCCCTGCAGGGCAGTGCTGAGGGGTGCCTGGTGTCCCCAGGGGTGCAGTCAGCTCCTCCAGCACCCACAGCACCACGACAGCCAACTGTAGGAGTGTGCAAGCCCAGCTCTTGCAGGTTCTCAGGGAAAAGAAAAGCTTCCAGGCCTGTCTGGGAACGAGGGGGAACTGTTACCCTGAAATGTGGCTGGTTTTAGAGAGGGTTGCTGGTTTCCCTGGTTACAGCCTATCCCGGGATGCATCCTGCTTTGGATGTGGTAACCCTGTGTGTTACCCCCTGGGGTGGGTATTCTCACAGGTGTCACTGGGTTCTCTCAGAGGTGTGCTCTGGAGGATGCTGCAGCTGGGCAGTCTGCCGGCACCTGCTGGCATTTCCCATGGCTTCTCATCCTCACCTCCTGTGGTCCCACCCAGGGAGGGTGTGGAGCAGGGATGGATGAGGTGGGAGCACCATGTGGAGACCATGGGGCTGCTCAGGGGCTTTAAAGGGTTGCAGGGGTTGGATTTATAATTTTAGAAGACAGTTTTAAAAGTACCTATCCTTTTAGCTTTGCAGCCTGGGTCAAATGAGTAGTTGTGCAAGAGGCGAGGACTCGGTTCCTGCTGGAATGAGGATTTTTTCTATTTAAAGTCCCACCCAAGTGCTATCCAGGTGTTACCCCAGCGAGTGGATTAAAGGCTGTGCCCAGGCAGGCCTTTGTCAGACATCCGTGTGATGTGTGGAGCAGAGGGAGCACCCAGGTGATGGGTGGAACAGGGGGAACATCCAGGTGAGGGATGGAACAGGGAGAACATCCAGGTGAGGGATGGAAGAGGGGGAACACCCAGGTGAGGGATGGAAGAGGGGGAACATCCAGGTGAGGGATGGAAGAGGAGGAGCATCCAGGTGAGGGATGGAAGAGGGGGAACATCCAGGTGAGGGATGGAAGAGGGAGAACACCCAGGTGAGGGATGGAAGAGGGGGAACATCCAGGTGAGGGATGGAACAGGGGGAACACCCAGGTGAGGGATGGAAGAGGAGGAGCATCCAGGTGAGAGATGGAACAGGGGGAGCATCCAGGTGAGAGATGGAACAGGGGGAGCACCCAGGTGAGGGATGGAACAGGGGGAACATCCAGGTGAGGGATGGAAGAGGGGGAACATCCAGGTAAGGGATGGAACAGGGGGAACATCCAGGTGAGGGATGGAACAGGGGGAACACCTCTGGGCTGTAAAGCTCCCTGGACATCCCTGTGCAGGTGGAGGGCAGCGAGGTGGGGGCTCCAAGCCTGGCTGTGCTACCAAGGCACTTGTAAGAAGAAGCCACGTGCAGTTTTAATTAAGCAGCCGAGAAGAACTGTTTTTTACAAAGATTAATAGGTCTGTGCTTTAATTATGGGGAAATAATAGAGCAGAGAGCTAGGGAAGTGGGAGGTATCAGAAAGAGAGGATTAAAAACTTTCAGGAAGCTGGGTGAGACTATATTTTTCTGTGCTTATAAATTTCAGAAGATCATCCCCGTTAATAATGGTTGGGAAAATAATAAATTACCTTCAGCCACACATGACAGCTAACATTAAAATCTATTTTTTATGCTTGTTGAGTAGAGAATTTCTGATTACAATCATCAGTTAAAAAATAAATTGTTCTTTTATCCAGTCTTCTAAATGTAAAAATAGAATAATTATCTCCTGAGTTCAGCTATAGTTTAATCAATACTTTTCCAAGCAAAGTAAAGGTAAAAGAGCAAAAGTTGCTTATTAGTTAATTATTATTATGCTTTCTGTAATTGTGCTACAGTGCTATTATTAACTTAAAAAATAATCACTCCTCTCTGTAGTTTTTTTTAAATTACACTGCAGCAAATGCTGCTGTGGTGTGTAGGAAGCTCAAAAACCAACAAAACTAGAGGAAGGAGAGGGAAGGGGGAAAGAAGGAAGGCCACTAATATTTGCAGTTTCTACTGGTTGTCATCTTTCCAATGACTTCTATCCCCTGTGTTGCTGTGGGATGCTTTGTTGTGGGAATGTGTTAGCCAGTGGGGTCTGTGTGCTCTGGTCTGGAGCTGTGCTCTCCTCTGCCATCGCTGTCACCTGGATTTATGGCACCAACCAGGAGAAGCTGAAGAGGAGCTGGGCTCCTTGCCTGGGGAGCCTCAGGGGTGGCAGTGGAGGGCTGGCAGCTCTTCAGAGTGTTGCAGGACAGCAAAGCTCTGCTCAGACTCACCTCTGGGGTTCACTGAAACCTTCTGTGTGGGGTTTCAGTCCTAAGAGCCAACGCGTTGCCAGATGCCCTCATGTTCACGCAGGGAAGATAATCCAGACTTATCACCCGTTATCTGCAGCTTAAAGAATGACACTGAAACCCTGCTCTTGGTTAAAATGAAATGCCCCTGGGGGGCAAGTGGGGGGGAAATACCTTCTAGGGAGAAAGGCCAGTTGTGGTGGGGTGGTCTGAGGCCACACGCCCTGGTGGGATCCCACAGGCTTGCCTGGGGTTGGTGGTTTTATTGCTCTTGGGGTTTATTCTTTGTGAATGTTTGTCCCTACACAACAGGTTGGTTTTGTCACTCAACACATCTGTGGGAAGGTTGCTCTTTCATACAAAATTATCAATGTATGGGGGAAAAAAAAAGAAAGACCAACCCTTCATTTAAAGGGAATGAAAGAAATGGGAAGCGATGCACAAACAGGGATTCATTTTGTTAGGGATCATTTCTGAGGTCAGTGATGGGATTGCTCCTTCCACAGTGTAAACACACACCTTCCCTGTTGCCTCTCGTGTGTGTGGTGGGACAGCCCAGCCCCTTGGCTGCTGCTGAAGGTGGAGGCTGAAGTCCTGCCCAAAGGACATCAGCCAAATTCAGCCACAGTTTCCAGTCAGTTCAGCCTCACCATGTCAGGGAACCTGCGTGGGTTTGAACTGAGGAAGAAGTGCTGTGGGTGCTGAAGGGGCTTCTCTGGGGTAAAATGTTCAACCTGTTTTCAGAGAACCTTATTTAGAATATAGTTTTTCATTTGAAGCCAATGTTATTCTGTGATACAGCCTGGTTAGTCAGGGGCTGAACAGAACTCTGAAATGCTTCCTCCTGGTTGCTGTTTTAGAAATACCTTGTCTGGTTCTGTTTTCATCAAACTTGAAAATCTACCTGGTCAAGTAAAATTCTGTTCCATTTGTAGTCCTGGGTTTTCAGGCTTCACAGGGCATTTGTGCACTGCATGTTTCTTGTGAATTAGTGGGGTTCAAATGAAAGGGTTGTGGCAGGTTTTTGTGTCCACGGTTCCCAAGCACCCAGAAATTAATCAAGCAAAACTTTGCATTTGTTTGAGAAGGTTATTTTAAGGAAATCCTTTTGTATCTGAAATAATGAAGCAAGAGGTCCTGTGCTCCTCTCCCCTGCCCTGCTGGGTCCCTCCTTCCCTCTGCAGGAAAGCCCTGCTGTCCCCAGGGCTGTGTTTGCAGGGGATGGTTTTGGGACAACGTGCAGCTCACCTGCTTCACCCTGTGCCTGATGAGACTCCCACTTTGGTCTTTTATTAATAAGCAAATATGTAATTTTATTTATTTATTTATTGTAAGCAAGGCTGATCTTTTCAGGCAAGCTGCAGAGAGAGCAGGGAATTAGAGTGCTGGGTTTGTGTGCTGGGAGAGGAGCAGGCTGGATTTCTCTCTTGCAGGAAGAAGCTGTAGTGCTACCACTCTCTTGCATGTTTCTGTACGTGTATAAGCAACCAGGGAGTTCAGTAAGATGGTGAATGGTCCCTGACACAACAGGCTACCTTCAGAAATGCTGATTTATCCCTGACCATGTCCAGCTGCTGCAGAAGCACCAGCAGAATAGAAAGGCCTTGTAGAGAAGGTCAGAGGATCTGCAGTTTCTCTGCTTCTCCCCAGTCTCCTCTTCATCAGAATCAATTTGAAAATGCTCATGAGACTTTGAAAGTGTCTCCTTATCTTCTCTGAATGGGATCAGACCCCACCAACTCCTGCTGCAGGGATTCACAGGTGTCACCCATGCTCTTGTCCTCAAAATGTCTCTTCCCCGTGACATCCCAATTCTCTGCTCTATCAACTGTGATTTTGATGCTGTATCACATGCAGCTTCTCTCAGAACCCTTCCAGATTTCCTGTTGAGATCATTAATTAAATAGACATTTATATTCATGATCCATTTCTGAAGAAATTCAGCCTGATGCTTCTAGTTTCTTACTCCTGAAGGGAATGTCATTTTTCCCCTTTAACAATGCTGCTTCAGCCATGAAATCACCATTTTCTCCCACCCAAGTTTCCATAGTTGTGCTATTTTAATGTTTTATCAAAGAGATGAGATCTATTGCATTTTCTTCTTCTGTTGGATCTCCATGTAAAAAAACCCTTTTATCAAAGAAAAATGTCCCATTAGGCTGCTGCACTGTGTGTTCCCTTCCTTCCACTTTCCACGTCACACTAAAGCCTTGAATCCCACTGAGGGCAGGGTGCTTAGCCTAAAATTTGCCTCATTCCCTCTCCCCATTTCCTTAATTGTTGCAAATACATTTATGATTTCCCAGCCATAGCATCACTTTCAGACTCTTTAAAAAAACAACAAACCCCATGCTCCTGGATTTGCAGTTTCATGCTCCCAAGCATGAATCCATCAAGGTTTTCTTCTGCCCTTGGCTCCATTACCTGCTCTGCCTCTTTTCTTGCTGTGGATGTCCCCTTCTTTCTGCAGACTCCAGAGGTGGAGTTGCTGAGCCATAGTTACCTCTCCTTAACCTCACTGCAGACAGGCTCAATCTTTTTCATCAGCTCATAGAAATAAGGTTCCTCCTGCATGTTGTATTGTCCCTTTGTCACCTCATGTCTCAGCCACCAGGAAGGACTCCTGGTGCTGGCTGTTGCTCCTGGGCACCCTTCTCCCACTCCTGTTCCCATGCTTTTTTCCCATCACCATTTATCATTTGCTTAGGTCTCACCTCCTTTCTCCAGTCCTCTTTTCATGACAAACATTTCCTTGTGTAGGGCAAGGTGGTACCTGGAGCATCTCTGATGTTGGTGTTCTCCTTGTATTCTCAGACTTCACTCAGTCCTGTGCTCTGCTGGTGTTTGCTGGTTTTCTTCCCATTGCTGTGTCCTTTCCCCTCTTGCTGCTCCTTCCTGCCTTTTCCTGGCTGCTCACAGAAATCCTTGTGCTGACTGAAGCTCAGGAGAGCATCCCACTGCCACCTGGCCTGGGGATCTCTTTCAGTGCCCAACACTTCCACCTTCTGACCCCTTTGTCCACGAAGCTTCAGCCATTGACCTTGATGCTGTTCCAAGGGCTGGTCGGGGCCGTTTCACAGTGTCCTTCCCTGTGTGTTCCTCCTCATCCCCACGTGCAAGTGAGCCACTTTAGATGGAAAGCTATTTTAGAGAGAAGTTACCCCCATTTCCTAGCAGCCAACATAGCCCATGGAGGCCAGGAGCACACTGCAGTGCCTCAGCACCTTCAGGGAGGGTCAGACCCCTCTCAGGCAGGGGTGTCTCTTTTTTTTGGTTGAGAATCGACAGAGGATATTTTCAATTAACATTGACCTTTAATACACTGTCCAGCTTTTGATTGTACAGATGGTGAAATGGGCTGCAAATTAGATGTTGCAGGATCCCTTGCTGTTTGTATGTCTCCACAGATGGGCTGCAGACAGGCTGCAGGACCCACACTGGTGCCTCCAGCTCCCAGTTCCCTCGCAATCTCCAGTGCCATGTTCAAACCCCCAGGATATTGTGTAGAAATGCTGTCAGACTCTTCAGATGTAGAGTTTTTGTTCTCCAGCTGTACTATTTGCTCATTTTAGAAGAAAAAAGTCTTCGCTTTATGGAGAAATATTTTGTAACCAAAATTTAGAAGGAAAGAACCTGCCTGGAGTACATCTGCTTCTGATTGCAGGGGCAATGTTATTCACTGAGCTCCAGTTAAGGTGACTGTTACACCCCTAAGAGCACTACTTTCAGTTATTGTTCTAATAATAACTGTAAAAAACCCATAACTATGCTGTAATAAACAAATCACATTTGTTTGAGTCCACATTGTAGCAAAGATGTTTTTAAAAACACTTCCAGAGCTAGGCTTTCTATTTCGTGGTTGTTGCCAGCAGGGAAGTCTATGTGAATTGAATGTATGTCTGCTTTAAATGCAATGTCCTGAGTGTGATTAGCAGTGACAAATCTAATAGCACTTTGAAAAGAAAAAAATACTGGTTTGGATTCTAAGATGTCATTATCAGTTTTGCTGAAGAGGTTTCTTGTGTCTCAGGAAAAGGGCAGTAACTGTGCACGGGCACACGTGGCTGCTCCTGAGCCTTATGGCTGGGAAGAAAGGGCTGCTCCTGTGGAACCATTGAGTCCAGCTCAGAAATAACTGGGGCTTCCCACCTGCTGCTCCACTGACCACCCAGAAACCAGAAAGGAAAAACGTAGCAAGAAAATACATGTAATGTTACTGTGTGTTTGTAATACGGGCTTGTGGTTCAATGATGATTTGCGAATTAACACGACTCACGTTTTGAGGTTCAGCTGAACACATTGCAGCTGTTTTCAGTCTAAAAACCAGTGGCAAGGTAATGTACTCACAAGTTTCAGTGGTTTTGTGCTTACGGTTTCACCTTCTTTCCCAGGTGTTACTTGGAAGATGGAGCTTCAAAAGGTGCCTGGCTCAACCGCTCCAGTATCATTTTTGCCGGCAGCGACAAGTGGTCGGTAGATCCGCGCGTCTCCATCGCCACCGCCAACAGGAGGGAGTACAGCCTGCAGATCCAGGACGTGGACGTGACGGACGACGGCCCCTACACCTGCTCCGTGCAGACCCAGCACACCCCCAGAACGATGCAGGTGCACCTAACTGTGCAAGGTACGTGCCTGCACCCGCTGCCAGGCCCTGCTGCGGACGTACGAGCGATCTGTGCGTGCAGAGGGGACCTGCCAGCCCAGCGCTCCGTACAGCTGGGTTGTCTCTGTGCCTTTCTTGTTTCTTGGGTGGCTGTACATATGCCATGGACTGTGGGCCCCTGCAAAGGGGTCGTTAGCCCATTAGGGAGAGGCTGAGGGAGCTGGGGGTGTTTAGCGTGGAGAAGAGGAGACTCAGGGGGGACCTCCTCACCCTCTCCAACTGCCTGAAGGGAGGTTGTGGTCAGGTGGGGACTGGGCTCTTTTCCAGGCAACTAGAAACAGGACAAGAAGGCACAGCCTTGAGCTGCTCCAGGGGAGGTTTAGGTTGAATATTAGGAAGCGCTTCCTCATGGAGAGGGTGATTAGACATTGGGATGGATTTCCCAGGGAAGTGGTGGAGACACCATCCCTGGAGGTGTTCAAGGGAAGGCTGGAGGTGACACTTGGTGCCATGGTCTGGCTGATGTGGTGGTGTTGGTCATAGGATGGACTTGATAATCTTCAAGGTCTTTTCCAGCCCTGGTGATTCTGAGATTCAGAAGGGTCTCCAGCTTGCCAAAACTGGGTTTAAATCCCCACTCCTCTGCTGACAGTTGAACAAGATATAAAAAATGTCAGAGGAAAACACCAGTCCAGCAGTTGAGGTGTAGCTGCTGGTGGTGGTGTTGGGCAGGGATCTGACAGGGGGTTGTGGCTCAGCGTGGTGGTTCTGCTGGTGTTCAGCCTGGTCCTCAGGCCAAGGTGCAGGCGCTGGGCTCACAGGAGATTCACAGCCTTGGCACCAATTCCTGTCAGAAACAGCCTTGTCTTAACTTCCAATAACTGCAGACAAAACAAGTTGATTTTGCATTAAAATCCATAGGTTTTGTTTCGCTCAGGCCAGTTTTCTCAGAGAAAGATCCCAATATTATCCATAAGAACAAACAATTTACTCCCATGAGACAGTTCTCTGTTGTCTCTGGTGTCAGTTGTACACACGTGGAGACAATATTCATTGCATCGTTCCAGGGTGAACAATTCTTAGTTCAGATTATCTTTGGAATAGTTAATGCCCTCGTGCAAGGGACTAAGAAAATAGTTGGTAATTAATTGCAGGTATAAAACATATAAACAGAGCTTAAAAGTAATTAGGCTAACTACCAGTATACAGAGAAATAATAAGGCAATAGTTAAAAATATGCATAATTATTAAGCGATTGCATTTATATCTTCAGAAATGCAAAGTATAACCTAAGGCTTTAACTTATTAATCTTCGGTGTAATCATCATTAACATTTTCTTTTGCATTTTTATGAGTAGTGAAGCAATGAGTGTAAACCAGAAGAATCCAAATGACAATCTCTTTGAATTCCTATGGCACACCAACGTGCCCTGTAAAGGATGAGGATGAAATGCTTCCCAGACTGATGATTCTGAGCCACTGCACCTTTAGCCCCTGGTGGTTGGTGGGGCTGTTTAGAGCGTTGCTTTGTGAGAGCTGAGTGTGTTTGTTGCATAAGGATCATTATTTTGTCAGTACAGCCATTTCTGCAACTTCTGTAAGAACATTCCCCAGAGGCAGCAGGTGTGTGAGGACCCATAAACATCCCGTGTGTGGGGGGGGAAGTTCATGGATTGCAGAAGCGTTTGGGAGCTGTTGGATGGGGAAGCTGGAGTGGAGAAGCTGTGACAGTAGCAGCTGGTATTTCAATTGTATATATGGAGAGTTACTCCCATATTATTTTATACCTTTTATGTAGGAAGCAGGGACCAGCTCCATGAAGCACAGCCAGAACAAGTGAGCCATTGCTAAAATAAACTAAAAAACCCACTATCCCTGTGGTTTCCCTTGTTGTTCCCTTGGCATTTAGCATGACAGGGAAGCTGCTGAACTCTCTGTAGAGAGGGTCCTGCATCCACAGGGCACAGAATGGGACCAGCAGCACAGGAGGATGATCCGTCCCACCTGGGCCATGACTTTGGGCATTTCTTTCCATTCCAGCTCCTATCTTTAGGTACCTGTTATTATAGATATTAATGATCAGCTGTGCAGTGGACACCTGGTAGGTCAGAGTCACCAATGGCTCATCCCACTTGGGTGGGATCCCACCCTGAATCCACAAAAGGTGGCATTGAAGGCAGCTGAGACGGGAAGATGGAACAGATAATTGGTGTGATGAGCTCATCCAGCCTTTCCTGCTG
>NW_009952712.1:651360-671811 GCF_000747805.2 Chaetura pelagica
CTGAACAGGGCTCATAGGGGTGACATAAGAGCATTTTAGGGAAGCAGTTTTGTTTCCTTTTAGTAGTTTGCCTGGCTTTGTATTTCAGGATTAGAAACAGCTCCTGCTCTTGGGGAGAGAGAAGTGAAGGGAAAAGCAGGTCTTTTGCCAAAGTGAAATCCTTGAGGCAAAGGGCTGGGTTTCCCTTTACACTGTCAATCAATGATCAGCAGCACAGGAAATAATGGGAGAAAAAGAAAATGTAAAAGCAAAGCCCTGGCCTTTAACAATTCCCCTGCCCTGCTGGCTGTGTCCTGTGGAGAGATCCTGAAAGCAGATGTTGTCCTGCTGAGACAGCAGGGCTGGGAGGGCCGGGGTGTGCAGGCTGGCCCTGGTTACAGCAGCAGAGACTTATGTCTGATCACAATCTCCCAAATAGGTTCAAACTCCAGATTGCAGAACGATTTACTGTGAAACTCCACTTTAAAAGCTGTGTAAATCCAGCTTTTTTCTTTTTTTTTAATGTCTGTGTGAGGTCCCTCTACACACCCAGATCCAGTAACTGTCATTTTGAATAATCTCTTCTGCCATGAGGGATGAGGATTTCTGAACATATTCACATGTTTCTGAGGATGCCTACCTACATTTTAATAGGTTAAAGATGCCCTAATTTCCATGAGTAAAATGCAGAAGGATAAAGAGGCTGGACATTTCTGCCAGGCTCCCTGGCTAAGCTGGTGCCTGGCCCTGTTGTGCCCTTGGCAGTTACCATCTTCATCCTGCCCTCATCAGTCTCTGCTCGGTGTCTCAACAAGGACACTGAGTCACTTTTAGATCACTGCTACTTATTACCTAAGTACCAAGAAAATTAATCATAGAATGATCAGATGGTTTGGGTTGGAAGGGACCTTAAAGATCATCAAGTTCCAACCCTCCTGCATGGGCAGGGACACAGTCAAGATAATTAATAGCAGAGGAAAAAGGCTGATGTGTCTTTAGCTCACACCTACATCAGTGAAAGAAAAGTCACATGAAAGAGAGGAAGATGATCCAGTTCCCTTTATTTCAGTGACCTTATTAAAAGGAAGTACCATTTATGAATTAATTGAAATTTTAGGAGTTAGTAACCATCTCAGTCTACCTCAGTGCCAGATGCTTGATCTGCAAAGTCATGAACCACAGAGGATCTAAAGATCAGGTGTTTGTCACAGGGAAGGAAAGACCCGCAGCCCCTCTCCCGGGGCTGTGTTGCTCACGGTTGTTCTAGCAAGAGGCTGGGTTGCAATTTCTGCCATTTCTAATTGACATCGATTCTGTCTAAGTTGAAATTGCATCCTCTGAGCTGTGTTTCCCTTTTCCATTCACAAAAGCATGCAGACATGTTTGCCCGTGTCCTTCGGAACGAAGGTGGCCCTGGGCAGAGTGAGGGGGCCGAGCCCGAAGTGCCCGGTTCTGTGGGTGTGTGGGGACATGGTGGGGATGAGCTGAGCTGCACAGGGGGAGAGGGGCAGTCAGGGGCCTCTCCTGTGACCCCTGGGACATGGAGGCCAGGGCAAGAGGACACCAAGGGAGGGCTGCCAGGCTGATGAGAGGAGTAAAAGCCGTGTCTGAAAGAGATGGGTGTGTTTAGTGAAAGGAGGGCTTGGGGAAAATTTTGGTGTTTATTACTTATAGAACCACAGACTGGTTTGGGTTGAAAGGGACCTAGTTCCAACCCCCTGCCATGGGCAGGGACACCTCCCAGCAGCCCAGGTTGCTCCAAGCCCCATCCAACCTGCCCTTCAACCCTTCGAACGAAGGTGGCCCTGGGCAGAGTGAGGGGGCCGAGCCCGAAGTGCCCGGTTCTGTGGGTGTGTGGGGACATGGTGGGGATGAGCTGAGCTGCACAGGGGGAGAGGGGCAGTCAGGGGCCTCTCCTGTGACCCCTGGGACATGGAGGCCAGGGCAAGAGGACACCAAGGGAGGGCTGCCAGGCTGATGAGAGGAGTAAAAGCCGTGTCTGAAAGAGATGGGTGTGTTTAGTGAAAGGAGGGCTTGGGGAAAATTTTGGTGTTTATTACTTATAGAACCACAGACTGGTTTGGGTTGAAAGGGACCTAGTTCCAACCCCCTGCCATGGGCAGGGACACCTCCCAGCAGCCCAGGTTGCTCCAAGCCCCATCCAACCTGCCCTTCAACACTGCCAGGGATGGGGCAGCCACAGCTTCACTGGGCAGCCTGGGCCAGGGTCTCACCTCCCTAACAGCAAAGAATTTCTCCCTAATATCCAACATTTACATGCCTGGTGGGTCCCAGCGAGGGAGAACAAGCTCCCAGGCTGAGGTGAACAGTGTCACAGGAGGAGGTAGCTATATCTGAGCCACAAGTGGTTTAGTGGGAGAGGAGGGGAAGGGGCTGGTCTCTGTCACCACAGGACGGGCAGCCCAGGAGAGGGGCTGGGGGTCAGGACAGGGCTTTGTGCATGGTCTGGTGGGACAGAGGTTACCGTGAAGTCCATGAGTGAGGTGTGGGGATGTGGTCTTCCTAATGCTGGGATTAAGGATCTGACAGCTCTGCCATTCTCCTTGAATGTGAAGGAGGAGCCTGGTGGTGCTCCCAGTGCTGGCAGATCCAGGACCTGCTCCCGCAGCCTGGGTCTGGGGCTGATTTTTCAAGGCTGTACTTAGCTGGGTGTGATGGCTGCTCCAAGGGGTCTGTGGTTTCAGGTCAGGGGTGTCAATAACAGCTGTCACTCCACTGCCACCCTCTGTCCCACCTGCCCCTGCTTCCTGCTGCCTTGGTGCTTCCCGTCAGTGCCACAGTGCTAACACCAGGGCATCGCTGGCACAGAAACTGCCACATTAATTACTTGACATGTTAATTTTGATTTCAGTCTGGCCTGGCAAATTTGCTCCTCCTCCCAGGACAGCCCCTGGGTGCTCAGTCCCCTCCTGCCTCTCCCCATCCTCCCTGGCTGCACAGCCTGGCACGCTCTGCATGGAGATGGCTCCTTACCCATGGAAATGCCATTTATAGATTCACTCAGAAGCCACAACCTGTCTTTTTTTTATTTAAACATGGATAATATTTCCAAAGTAATACTCAAGGCCCTTTTTCTGTTTAATAAACCTCCTTAATGTCCCCTAAATATTAATGTATTGATTTAGTCTGTGCAATGTTTGCAAAGTCTAATTTGTTTCCTCAATCAGGCCAAGAGGGACTTGCATTTGGAGCTAACGAGATAAATCTTAACCAAATTTATTTAAAGTGGGGCAAAATAAATATGCAAAAGACTTCTGAAATCATATAACAACTGCTTTCCAGCTAAAACTGGCGATCCATTACTCTTTTAAATTGCCAGCACTCGAGTAGGTTGTCAGTTTCCATTATAAAATTAACTTGCTAGTGCCAGCCACTCTTATCATCTTGTCCCTGCTCAGCACCAGGAGAAAAAGACTTAGGAAGATGGTTCTGGAGCTGGAGGTGGCTGAGGCAGATTTGCTCTGTGGTGGAGACACCCCAACCAACCACCAGCTCCAGCAAACAGCCTTCCTGGGATTGTCATTACCAAAGGGCTTAATGCATCTTTAATGACCTATCAGAAGGTTTTCCGCAGGATTTGGACTTTTTATCCATTCATCACATTCCACCCACATTTGTACTGCTCCCAGCATTCTCATGAGCTGCAGGGGCTCTCTGGCTCTGAAATATGTATGAATGGCTTTTCCCCTTCTTAAAAGACTTAAATCATGGAAATGTTTGCGTTAGCAGGTGATCTCATTTACAAGGATGTAAATCAGGAGCATTTTCTCTGAAGCAGAGCGGGGCTGTTCCAGCCTGACACTCATCATCCTGCAGAGCTTTGCAGCCCTGGTGGCCACGGAGCTGCCATTAGGAGCCTGAAATTGCCATCCTCTGAAATCTGCTGGCGAAGGGTAATCTACACAAAATAATCATTTGCTCTCTGGTCCAAAGGAGATGAATTCTGCTACCGTTTGAATTAAGTTGAAGGAGTTGTTTTGTCACCTGTGAGAGTCTTGCACAAGGTGTGTCCAGCAGAGCCCGCAGGGGCTTCCAGCAACTTCCTGCATTATGCAGCAGCACCAGAAGCAGGAGGAAAAAACCAGAGGCAGAGCAAAAAAAGAACCCCAACAATTTAGGTTAAAGAACATCATAAACTAATGAGAAGGGGAAAAGTTTGATTATTAAGGTCTGAGCTCTGCGTTTGTTAGGTTAGTTGGGTCTTTTATCCTCACCTCCTCCAAGCTGGAGGTGCATTGTGTGAAACCCAAAAGGCTTGTGAAACTTTCAGAGAGAAAACTTTTTAAAATGCTTTTGGAAAGAAAGCCAATTCAGAACGAGAGTTTATGAGAGTGAGCCAGTGGCTGTGCCTGCTCTGTGTGCGGGGTCTCTTCTGGTTCTTACTGGTGTTAAAGCAAATACAGGTCAGATCTCATACTCTGCATTAGAATGAGCTAAAGTGGATGCTGTGAACAAAAATTGTTGGGCCAGTTTGCACTTTTTTCTCAGTGTTCCTTTTTGATTAAAGTGCAGATAACCTGCACAGCCTCCCACGTCTCAGCAAAAAGGCTTTTGGTTAGGACTTTACAACCAGGAGTGTTTGACTTGAAAGTGTGAAGGTAACGTGGTGGTTGGTACCCCCTGGGAGGTACCAACCCGCTGGGGCTGTAGCTCTGCTGCCATCACCCCTCTGCACACATGGGACCAGGGGCTGGGCACGAGCAGAGAGGAGCTGGTGCCTCCACACCTCGTGTGTCTGGGCACGGTGATGGAGCTGGGGGAGCCCTTTGGCAAACCATCCCCCGGAGCAGAACGCGGTGTGTGGCTGCACCGGTAGCGCAAGGAGTTATCCCGGCTGCCAAGCCTCCCCATGCAGAGTCTGCCTCTATTGACTGGGCCTTTTGTGGGATTGCCTGTCTATGGAACATGCTGCTGAATCAATGGCAAAAATCCTGGTGGTTTCACTCCAGAGCCAACACTTGTGTGGGAGGCTGTGACTGAAGTGCTGCTTGTGCCCTTGCAGCACCTCCAGAGCATAGTTGTCCCCTGAACAGGGAGTGGGGCAGGGCAGAGGTTGTCATGACAATTACTTGATCCAAACGCAGTTTCCTTCAAACAGGTCCTCAAAAATGTTATTTTGTAATGATAACAAACTGCAGGAGTGTTGTTTTATGGACACAAAATCTGGCTTATAACACTTTTAGGGGTTTGGTTGTGTACAAGTGCATGTTCTTCCGACCGCCCGTACTGGGAGTTCTGTTCCTCCCTCTCTGGACACCTCTTCACTCTCCTCTTGGTTCCAGTGAGGGCAATTGGGCTGGCCTGGAAAAACTGAGATAGTTATTATTTTGTTATTCCTTGCCATCCTTTCCACATGGAAGTGGTTTTGGAACTCTGTACCCTGAGTAAGCTGTGCAACACTGAGCTGCCTGCTGCCTGTCACTGTGATCACTGTGATTGCTGTGATTTATCTGATTTCTTTTTTCATTGGATTTCCAGTTATTTCAAATTCTGTACTGTTAGACTGTCAGGAGAAAGAAAGGTGTCCCATGTGTAAAAGCCTAATTCTTGCTTGGAGTGATATTAACAAAGACAGCTGAGCAGCCTTGGAGGGCATTGGAGACCAATCTCTGCAACTCTCGCTCAGTGTCATCTTTTTCATCACCCAGATTTGAAAGAGGATGTAAAAAAACACCCCACCTGAGGCAGGGCAGATCTAGAACATGCTGGTTTTACCTTGCAAAAGTGTTTTAATCTAAATATTTGAAGAAGTCTTGCTACAGAGGTGCATAACCACTGATTATCCTCAAATGAGGAAAATCCTTATTTTCTGTTTCACTCAGATTGAGGAGAAAACACTGTAAAAATATTCTAGGGTCAAAACTTGGGCACAGTAAGTTTTTTAGTAAATTCCTCCTCACAAGATTCTAATTAAGGCAACTGAAGTATGCCAGACCAGGAATTGTGTTCATTGCAACCAAGGAGAAAACAGATCTGTGTATGGAAACCATTTCTGTAGAATCAGAAGGGACAGAAACTGGGGAGCAGAGCAAAAGGACAGGGGAAGGTTGGACAGGGGCTCCAGGCTGCAGCAGAGCAGGCAGCCAAGCCTCCCTGCCAAGGGTCAGTGCCTTGTTCTGAGCCCCATTAAATCTAACACCACCTGACACACTAAATGTCCCAGCTGAAATCCCGTGATCTGATAAAAACCTTTTGTCAAGTCCAGTTACTGTGTAAGAAGTGAGAGGAGTGGAAGGAGCAGTGAATGGCCCAGTTTCCCAGGGGGGCAGGACTCTCCCCATACATCCCTGCTGTGCTGGTGCTGCCAGAGGCCTTGGCAGATCCCTGGCACCTCCAGAACCAGACAGGTGAAGCAGCAGATCCCTAACTCCAGGCTGCAGGTGCCAGCGAGACGCGGTGTCCCTGGCTGTGCAACGGGATGGCCCCTCAACAGCATCAGAGCTGCTTTGGTGGGAATTTCCCTGCCTGACTTTGAACATGAAACATCTAGTCATTAAAAATTCCCTGTTAGGGCAACTCCTTTAGACATGGGAATAATTTCTGAGGGGAAAAATGGAGGCACACCTTGTGAACTTCTTCAACCTAGGGAGCAGAGCATCAGGGCAGCTCCAGGACAGAGCTGGCTCTGGTTTTTGCTGTGTGACATGAGCTTGCTGGGTTAACTGGGAAGGCTTGGAGATCTGCACATTCCTTTGCTACAATCATGAAATTCCAGATCACTTTTAAACTCCTTGTCCAGCTCTGTTGCAGGTTAAGTGACCATAATTATAAGCACTGGAAGTCTTGTTCCGAGTATCAGTGCAGGCAACTATAAATGTATGAATGTAATAAAAATAATTATATAAAATACAGTTTTATATAAAATATAGGGTAGATTTAGGTTGGACATTAGGAAGAAATTCTTTAATATGAGGGTGGTGGATCCCTGGCACATGTTGCCTAGAGAGGTGGTGGGGGCCCCATCCCTGGAGACATTCAAGGTTGGGCTTGATGGGGCTCTGAGCAACCTGGTCTAGTGTGAGATGTCCCTGCTTCTTGTAGGGTGGTTGGACTAGGTGACCTTTAGAGGTCCCTTCCAAGCCAAGACATTCTAAGAAAATGTTTGTAACAACTCACCTTTAGAAAATACTGAAAAAGAAGTGCATGTTTGCAGAAACCCATTGTTTTATTGGGATGGGAGGTGGAATTAGAAGGATGTCCTGCAAGGTGGGAGGGAGCCAGCCTGGCTTCACTTCTGGTTTTGCTTCTGCAGCTCAGTCCAGCTGTTGTGACCTGGTTTCCTGGTGTGGGGATCAGGAAATGGGACCAGGCCTGGGAAGGATAATGGCATTTTAAAAATAAAGCAGCTGGCAGTAGTTTCTGCTCTGGAAACACTGCTGAGCCAAACTGGGGCATGTTGAAATGGTTCTTAAGGAGAAATTGAGAATGAATAGAGAAACAAAGCAGTTCTGCTCCACGTCCAATGTCATTATAAATTCTTGGTGACAGCTAATGCAAACAATATTATTTTTTATAATATTAGCAGGCACTTGATGGGCATTTTTTATTAACATAAATAGCATTTTAAGTAAGCAAGCAGGATCAAGGGGACATATTCCTGGTTACTGTCTAAGTGTGCATTTTCATTCACAGTGACCTTTGTCACTGAACATGTCCCAGGATGAAGCACAAAGCATGGGTGATCAAAAAGCTACACAGAAGAGTAAATGAAGTAAAATGAGGGGGAAAATGTAAATAACATTCCCCCTGTGTTTTTCTACCAGTAAGAAGTGGCTACATGTCATAATGAAACATAAAGTATCATTAATGCAAAGAAAGCCCTTTTTCTTGGTTTTGGTTTAGATGCTTTGTTATTCATTTTTCTGTGTCAGCCTCTTCCCACACATTTTATTTTCTTTGAAGAAGCATCAGCTGCAGGAGGGAAAGTAGGGCAAGCTCCAGCAGCCCCCGAGCTGGGCTCTGAGCAGTGGTGAGCAGCACACTTTGGAGGACTTTGATAGAAGACTTGCAGTAAAAGGAGCCATGTGCTCCATGCTGCATTTCTGTGTGTGTTGCTGGAGAAGCTGATAGCAGAGGGAATTAATTTTGTCTTTTATTTCCTTAGATGATGGGTGTTACTTACATCTGCATTACATGCTGCTGTTTGCTGTCAGGCACAGTCTGCTCTGCAGGAGTGAAGTGAGCTGGTGCCCCTGCTTTTAAATTAATTGTGTCCTTGAGAGCTGGTGTTACTGCCCAGGACAGTGCAAGGGCTGTGGTTTATCTCCTGTGTAGCTGGGGCTGCTCTGGCAGAGGCTGCTGTGTGCCCTGGTTGTGCCAGGCTCTGCCACAAAGCTGACCAGGCTGCAGAGGGGCAGAGGTGCCACCTCCAGGGACCAGGGCATTGATAACAACCCTTGGGCAGGAAAGGGGGAAAAGATCTCATGTGGAAAATCAGATAAAGTTGTGAAATGCATGAACCTGATGTACTTCAAGTACTGGAGACTCGTCAGAGTCTAAGATGAGGAGATCCCTTTGCCTCTGGAGCAGCCAGAGGCTGTGCTGGAAAACATGCAGCAGCTGCCTGGAAATACACAGGCTCCCAGTCCAGCCTCCTTTATAGTTCACCAACCAAGTCAATACAATATGGACACAAACTGTTCAATCATAGAATCCTAGAATGTCAGGTTGGAAGGGACCTCAAGGATCATCTGGTCCAACCTTTCTCAGTAGTAATATAGTTGATAGGAGGTGGCTCAGCACCCTGTCCAGCTGAGACTTATCACTGTCCCATGTGGGGGAATCCACCACTCCCCTTGGGAGACTATTCCAGTGTTGGACTGTCCTTGTGGTGAAAAATGTACCTCTTGTGGCCAATCGGAATCTCCCCAGGAGCAGCTTGTGCCCATCACCCCTTGTCTTCTCCGTGTGACTCCTTGGAAATAGGGAGTCTCCATCTTCTTGGTAGCCACCCTTCAAGTACTGGTACATGGTGATGTACCAGTCCCAGGTGGAACCTCTTTTCCTTTCCCACCAGTGGCACCACCTCTAGGTATTTATGGAGGAATGCATCTGCAGGAGGACCAGTCTGGCAATAAATCTGAGTATTCACTGTACCCTCCCTCTGATGGGTGATTCCCATTCATAATGAGGCCCATTAGATAAAAACAGTTGCCTGTGCTACTGAGCAGCTGCCAGAGAGGCCAGTCCATGGGCAAGGAGCTTCCTGGGTCTGGGCACTGCCTCACGTTGGTGTGTCTTCTGCTGAGGCTTTGTCTGCACTGCAGAGCTGAAACAAAACACCAGAGTTGTGCTTTAGCTCTGTAAGTGCCCCCTCCCATCTACAGAGATGTGATTCTGCCCTTTGTTTTCCTTGAAGGAGCATCTTGGGTCTGTGTGCTGGGAACTTGCAGGGGAGAAATATTTTGTTCTGTGAGTTGTGCTGGATTCATGGCTAAGGGAGAATTACCAAGAATGAGCAAGCATGGAGACAGGTTTATTGAGGCATCTCCTCTCATATACTGTCTTCTTTTGGGAATCCTCTACAGCTTAATTTTGATTGTATAGCTTAGGAGAGGGTAAGAGAGGATGATGACAACATCTGATCTTCACAAGCAGCCAAATCCACCCGTTGGAAAGAGAGAAATTAAATGCATATTTTTAAAAAGAACTCACAGTGCTAATTCAGGAAAAATTCTGGGAAGGGCTGCAAGCAGATGACAAGTGAAGTCTCAGATTCATGCTCTAATAGGGAATTGTAAGAAATTTGAGAGAAAGCTTTAAAGGATCTGGATTAAATGTTTCCTGCCTGGAAAATCTCCATTTGAAAAAGAAAAAAAAAAAAGGCTTCTGTGAGCACAGAGGAGCAGCAGTGACACAAACAGGGAACTCCTGCTGGGAAGTGCCCCGTGGCTGGGACATGTCTCCTTGTGTAGGTGACACGGGAGCCCTGAGCTGGGCAAACAGTGACCAGAATATCCCATTTCCAGGGGCTGACCAATCCAATGGCTGCAAATTCCACCTGGAAATTGCCCACGTGTGGCACATGAAGCGATAATTACACCCTCATTTACAAGCTGTAAAAAGCACTTCAGTGGTGGCTGGAAGTGTGATTTCAGTGGAAATGCCTCTGCAGAAAGAACAAAGCAAAATTATTTTTAATATTAGCATCTGTTAATGCTTGGATTTCATTAGCTCCCAGCCAGTGGGCATGAGCAGCCCAAACCTACAGGGTGGGACACGTTGGTAGGAGCCAGTGGCTGCAGGAAGCAGGTTGATCGGTGGTTTATTAACATCAGCAGGCGAGATGCAATTAGCCCTTGTTTTGTAAGGAAAACTGACAAAATCCGTCACCCAAGTGCTTTTCATTTTGCTGACAATGCTTTGAGCAGCCCTTGGAGCCCTCCCTCTTCACTTTTAGGAAAACACAACGTTTTTGGGAGAGGGTGGTCCACGTTATCTTTCTCTTCCCTGTCTGATGATTGCAGCGATGATTTACATGTTTAGGTTACGTTAAGTATGACAATATTTCTGGGTTTGCTGCCAGGAGATGAGGTTATGACCAAGGCCAGTGTGTCTTGGTCTTCATCCAGTGCAAGGTGTTGAGACCAGCCTGCAGAGACATAAACCACCTGGCACTAGGAACCGAGTGAACACATCTCAGCAGAGCAGCTCCAATGTCCCCATCCCCAGCACAGCTGCAGACTCACGGGACACACTGAACCAGAGCAGTGCTTGCAGCAGGCAGTAAATGGGAGGCCTCTTTCAGGCAGTTAGCAAACTCACAGCATCCTCTGAAGCAGACAGGCAGGAAAATGCTGTTCTTGCACTGATTCTCCAAATGCTGCATTTTACAACTTTCCTGAGTGCCTGACACGTTGTTCTGGGGGCAGCAGGGCTGGGGTCTCACACAGCAGTGGGGCTCCTGGGGGGGTGGGCTGGGTTTTTCTATGAGCTACTCATCCAGCTCCACAAGCATGTTTGCAGTAACTGGTGAGGAAGGAGAGTTATTGAAATAACTTCTGGGGGAGGGGGCATTGCAGCCAGATGCCTGTTGGGTTTCCACCTTGCATCCCGTGAGGAGTGATGGTGACCAGTGGAAATCACCAAGGGGAGGGGGGCAGAACTGCCAGCCAGGAATAAAGGGGGGAAAGGCAGAAGGATAAAACCATGGATTCCTCTAGATCCAAAGAATTATAGAGGTTGTTTTGTTCAGTGATACTTAGTGCCACTTAAAATACCCAGCAAAACACCTGGTTATGAAGTAAAAAATCAAAGAGCGTCTTTTTTTGGTTAAGTTGTTGCTGACACGTTCATCCCTCAATGCTCCAGTGGAATGTTTTAATTTTAAAGGGTTTCTTGGCACATTTATGTTCCCATCAGGCAATGCTCAGGATGGGAATATGCCCAGGTGTGAGCAGGAGCAGCTGAGGGAGCTGGGGGTGTCCAGCCTGGAGACAAGGAGGTGAGGGGAGACCTGCTGGCTCTGCAGCTGCTGAGAGGAGGTTGGAGCCAGGGGGGTCGGGCTCTGCTCCCCAGGAACAAGGGATGGGACAAGAGGAAATGGGCTCAAGTTGTGCCAGGAGATTGCACTGGATCTTGGAAACAATTTCTTCCTGGCAAGGGCTGTCAGGCCCTGGCCCAGGCTGCCCAGGGCAGGGATGGAGTTCCCAACCCTGGAGGGGTTTCCAAGCCCTGGAGATGGTGCTGAGGGACACGGGGCAGTGGTGGCCTTGGCAGGGCTGGGGGAACAGTTGGACTGGGGGATATTAAAGGTCTTTTCCAACCAAATCTATTCCAACATTCCATTTTATCTTCCTTTATCCTGAGTGACTAAGGTATGTGGTTCCCTTCCAAGAGCAAGTGGTGCAGCAGTAGCTGTTGATTAGTAGGAGCAAACCTCTCACAGGAGTATTGTGAGGAGTTTCCTCAGAGGAACCACACAGTGAGGACTGCCTGGATGAGAGGACTGGGGCTGCTTTCCTACCATATTGTAATTTGTGGAGCAGTAATAAGGATAACAAATGGTGCAAGATCTTTTGCACCATACAAGAGAGCTCTAAAGCAAAATGAGAACCATATAGCATTGATTCTTAATGCAATCCTGTAGTATGATCCAAAGAATTATAGAGGTTGTTTTGTTCAGTGATACTTAGTGCCACTTAAAATACCCAGCAAAACACCTGGTTATGAAGTAAAAAATCAAAGAGCATCTTTTTTGGTTAAGTTGTTGCTGACACGTTCATCCCTCAATGCTCCAGTGGAATGTTTTAATTTTAAAGGGTTTCTTGGCACATTTATGTTCCCATCAGGCAATGCTCAGGATGGGAATATGCCCAGGTGTGAGCAGGAGCAGCTGAGGGAGCTGGGGGTGTCCAGCCTGGAGACAAGGAGGTGAGGGGAGACCTGCTGGCTCTGCAGCTGCTGAGAGGAGGTTGGAGCCAGGGGGGTCGGGCTCTGCTCCCCAGGAACAAGGGATGGGACAAGAGGAAATGGGCTCAGGTTGTGCCAGGGGATTGCACTGGATCTTGGAAACAATTTCTTCCTGGCAAGGGCTGTCAGGCCCTGGCCCAGGCTGCCCAGGGCAGGGATGGAGTTCCCAACCCTGGAGGGGTTTCCAAGCCCTGGAGATGGTGCTGAGGGACACGGGGCAGTGGTGGCCTTGGCAGGGCTGGGGGAACAGTTGGACTGGGGGATATTAAAGGTCTTTTCCAACCAAATCTATTCCAACATTCCATTTTATCTTCCTTTATCCTGAGTGACTAAGGTATGTGGTTCCCTTCCAAGAGCAAGTGGTGCAGCAGTAGCTGTTGATTAGTAGGAGCAAACCTCTCACAGGAGTATTGTGAGGAGTTTCCTCAGAGGAACCACACAGTGAGGACTGCCTGGATGAGAGGACTGGGGCTGCTTTCCTACCATATTGTAATTTGTGGAGCAGTAATAAGGATAACAAATGGTGCAAGATCTTTTGCACCATACAAGAGAGCTCTAAAGCAAAATGAGAACCATATAGCATTGATTCTTAATGCAATCCTGTAGTATGACTCTAACTTCTGTTACACCTACTTGTCTTTAATCCTTAGCTGTTCAGAGAAAAGCTGAGGATTTTTGCAAACAGAAGAGCCTGGCCCCATGGGTACATTTTGAAAACTGTGCTCAAGGAAATGCACATGCAAAATCTGTTCATTGACTACATTTTTTGGCATTTATTTTTTTTTTCCCATGTGCTATTTTGAACATTTATCCCTTTGGGTCAATATGTTCATTTAAAAGGAAAAAATTAAACAAGAATCTCACAAGAGAGATGTGAGCTTGAACATGAGTGCCCAGATTTGAATAGATAAAAAGGCCCTTCAGGAGCTGGATAAAATGAGCACACTCATAAGCCTCTGATTGTTAAACCTACCTCAAGGCCAACAGTGCTGAAAACATTAGAGTCAGACTAAATAAATAGTTAAATTTTTGCTTACTTTTAAGGCTGTGTAAGAGTAAGGGCTAAAGTGTAGAATCTGAAGGTGGTTACCACGTTGCCCTCAGCAGATGATTCGTTGGCTTCAGATTCAGAAACGTTCTTGTTCCATTTAGGCTGAAAGTTTAATCATCCCCACGATGAATTTAAAATATGAGATGATTTCCCCTTCTCTCCTCTGTGAGAGAAAACTGGCAAATGTCCTTAATAGTTGGCAGATTTGCTTTGTTATGTAAAATAGGCCCTTGGCAAAAAAAAAAAATAAATAGTTAAAAATATGATAATTAACACAACAGCTCCATGATGCAGCAAAAGGGGTGTTTTATTGAGAAAGAAATCCTCCTGTTTGAAATACTTCAAAGGAAGGATGTTGTTTTGCCTTCCTGGGGAATTGCATGTGGGTAGCACACTGCCCTGCTGAGCCCCAGGAGGTGCAGGTGCCAGCAGGCAGTGGTGCCCCTGCCCTGGCAGCTGAGCAGCAGCTGCCCCCAGCCCCTTCCTCTGCCCCTTCCCAGGTCACCACCTCTCTGGGAGTTACACCCTTTTCTGCAGACCCCTCTGCATCCCTGGGATGCAAACACTGCATCAGAGTGGGGCTCTTGTTGCTCCAGGGTATCTCTTCTGGCTGTCAGCCTGGGGGGGACCCAGGTGTCCAGCTGGACCAGTCTGTCCCAGTAAGACAGGCTTTAAATGTAAGACCTAACCAGCTGGTTGTCTGTGTTGTGAAGCAGGTTGAGCAGCACTGAGGAGGAGGCTCAGTTCCTAAATACTAATATTTAACCACAGACCCTGACATGATCCACAGGAGCAGATATTCAGAATCATTCTTCAGAAGTCAGTGCCTTGTGCCTCAGCTGCTCAGCTGCCCTTTTCTCAGCAGCCTTTTTTTCAGGCTGGACAGGAATCAGTGCCCTGGAAAAGAAACACAGGGGTGTTAGATTGAACAGGCTGCTCCCCTTCCCCAAGGAAGTTTTATTGGCTTTCATTTCAATCCTCAAAACCAAAACTTTCCCTTCTCAGTTCTATGAGAGCTGAATTTTTCCCCCCAAACTTAGGAATTCAGCTACTCGTTAAAAAAAGTCATTATTCATCCAGACTGACCCTGTGAGCTCCCAGACCTATAACTCAATGTCCAAGTAGGTTTGAAGTGAGATAAAAAGCGACCACAGCATAAATTCTGAGCCTGCTCTGTGCACTGCTGGTGCATATTTTCAACAAAAATGTACAGAAACCTCAAATTAAAGCAGTAAATATCCAATAGCAGTAAATAAACATCGAATCTAACACTGGGGTAAAATTTTCAGCACGGTTCCTTGGCTACATCTGAGGTATTTGAAGGCACAGAATTGGTGAGCCCGAAATGAAGGACCACACAGGAGGACCCTGGTTTGCAGCCCTGAGTTCACCCAGGGGTGTGCCTGGTTTAGTATTTGGGGGGGATTTGTTTTTATAACGTCACAGTAACCAGTGACATGAGAAAGGGTGAATAGTAACACTACCTGCCTTCCTCTACACGATGGGTTAGATTGTGTTTCTCCTCCTGTCATTAGCTAGAAGTTGCAATCCTAATTAAACAGGAATTTGAGTACTCAGCTCTGGAAGTCCCCTTTAACTGCAGTAAGTCACCTACCTAAGAGACCTTACCTAAGAGGTCCTCACCTAAGAGGTTCACCCACCTAAGAGACCTCATAGCAGCCTTCCAGTACCTGAAGGGGCTCCAGGAAAGCTGGGGAAGGACTTTTGACAAGGTCTTGTAGTGAGAGGACAAGGGGGAATGGATTAAAACTGGAAGGGAGGAGATTTAGGTGAGACATTAGGAAGAAATTCTGTGCTGTGAGGGAGGTGAGAGCCTGGCCCAGGCTGCCCAGAGAAGCTGTGGCTGCCCCATCCCTGGCAGTGTTGAAGGGCAGGTTGGATGGGGCTTGGAGCAGCCTGGGCTGCTGGGAGGTGTCCCTGCCCATGCAGGGGGTTGAGACTGGATGAGCTTTAAGGTTCATAGAATCATAGAATCATTAAGGTTGGAAGAGACTTTGGTTTGTTCCAATCCAAACCAGTCTGTGGTTCTATGATACTCTGACTGGGTGTGATCCTTGTGGTACTTTTACACAGCAGGACAAGTTTGATTCATTCATTGGTGTTGGAGTCCCTCATAATCAGTGAAATTTATAGGGACAAGTGCATAGAATCCTTTTACATTTTTCATTTTTATTGATTTCTGTAAGCAGAGACACTCAGGGTGGTAATTGTGTGTTGTAACACAGTGTATCTGTCACTGTAACAGTGGAAATAGAAATTGCATCCCTTGTTGTGATTCCTTGGCTGAAATGATGGTACAGTTTCCACTTGGACCTTTCCTAGACACATTAAATCCCATCCCGGGGAGCTGGCATCCACTTGGCACTTGGATACTCACTGGTCCAGAGATGGCACGTGAGGCAATGCTGTAGGACTTTGCTTTAAAACATAATAAATTGAATTATAAGGACAGTGCTCTCCTGGAAGTGCAGTTTCTGTTAATGAAAAGGCGTGGAGTGATCCTGTCATCATCTCCAGGTTCTGCTGGGCTGAGCACGTCGATACAGCAGAAAAACTCCCCATGTTTTCCTCAGAAGGAATCTCCTGGGTTGTGGGTGGCACAGCAGAGGGCAGAAGGCTCAGCACAGGAATTCCTGAGAGGCACAGACACAGCTGGAGCAGCAGCTCGGAGAGACAACCTCACCTCCCTGTGCAGGCTGAACAAACCCAGGGTCTGGCCAAAGCCCTTCAGGTGGTTTGGAGATGGAGCAGTTCTGGCTGTAGGGTCAAACCACTGCTTTGTGCTGACATTGCTTCCAGGAGCCGCACCCAAGTAACATCCAAGTTGCCAAGTTAGGAACCTGGGGTGGGTTTTTAATTCCCTTTTTGTGTGTAAATGTGCAAACAGACTCAAAACCCACGGCAAGAGCCCGTGGTGAGCAGGGGCAGCTCCAGAGCAGCCGGACACTGACACGCTGTGGGAAGATGCTGCCTGTGCTGTCTCTGCTCAGGGGCCCAGAACAGGTAGCAGTTTGGGTTTGATTTGGTGTTAACTGCCTGTCAAATGTGAGTATTAATAAAGCCATTAATCCCCATTAGTGCTGCTGCTCCCCGTGTCACTGGGGCGGCAGGAAGATGCGATCGCGCCGCTCGCAACGTCTCGGTGCCCCGGGGGAGGCTCTGCAGGAACTCCAGAGGAGACATTAACAACGTGGAAGGCAATTCCAGGTTTAGTGTTAGATAATCATCACCAATTTCGAGGCGGCATCGTGAGAACAAAAATAAATACTGGAAAAAAATGCAGAATCCCAGGCTTAGTGCAGGGAACGAGCCTTTCCTGCCTCGCCTGGAGTTGGACACTGGCACTGGAGAACCCTCTTCCTGAGGGAGAACAGCCTGTGCTTGGACAGCAAGAGGCATTCCCTGGTGTGCAGAAGCACAGGGTGAGTCCGGATGGTGTTTGTGGTCCAAGCTGTCCCAGGGCTGCAGGAAGGAGCGTGTGTGAGCTGAGTGTGAGGCTGGGGCTGGGCTGGGGCACCGGGGGGAGATCCCCTGGTGGGTCCCAACCTTCTGCTCCCCCTCCTACAGGGAAGCCAGCTCTGAGCCCTGACAAACTGTCTGGGAAAACTGGGGGGAGATCAAACCTGGCATTTAATTTTTAAGAAGCAACCAACAGAAGAGCCCAGAAAACATTAAAAAAAAAAAAGAGAAAAAAAAGTCAGCTTAACTTCTGCCCTGAAAAAATCCTGGAATTAACATGTTTGAAAAAGAGAAGCTCATAAACAATCAAATGGCATGAGGTGATAAACGAGCAGCATTAATTTTTCAAGCAGGCATTATGAAAGAGCAGGCTGATTTCCTTCTTGGAGCAGGGAACTGGCCTCCCAGGAAAGGTCAGGCAGCAGATGGGAGCTGTGTGGTGACGTGGGAGTGAAGCTGCCACAGGCAGCCCTGGCTCTGCTGCCCAGGCACTGCAGAGAGCCCAGCCCCACCTGCTGCAGGTGGGGGCAGAGCTTGCTAGAGACAACAGGGAGGGAATGTGTGTCAGTAATTCACCCTCTGTGTTGAGTGGGCCTGTTGTGACTCCAGAAGGGTTTCGTGTGGATTTCAGGAGGTGGAACACTAGAGAAGGCAGCTGTAGAATTCACAGGTGACATCCGAGTGCGAGTACTGGAGACAGCAGGCTTTGAATTCAAAGTGATGGGTTCCAGAAATGAGGGACAGTGCAAGGCAGCAGTGGTGGGGAGAAACCAGATACACCCAGGAGGGAAACCCCCCCTGGGCAGCTGTGCTTCAGGAGAGCTCCAGGGGGCCTGGCAGGAGCTCTGAGACAACCCCAGAAATCCCATGGGAAAAGGGCAGGTGTCATCTGAGATGAGGTGCTTGGAATTGCCTGAACTGGAAACAGTTTGTACCTGTTCTGTGTATCTGTCCCTGATGGAGACCTGCCTGCAATGGGATGCCCAAGCAGGGGAAGAATAATTTTTTAAAAAGTTTTAGGCTTTAGACATAGGAAGTTCAAAGGAATATAAAAACAAAATGCATAAAAATAATAATAGTAGAAAACACAAGACCTGAGAGAACTGTGAAAGGTTTCATGCCTGCAGGCAGGGAATTCCAGCAGGGTAAAACACATTTTTAAATATTTGTTGTCACAGTTGCTACAAAGGGGACACTATGGGCAGAAGTGTTCAAGAAAACCTCCCAGCAAGGAGGTTCAGAGCAGGGGAGAATTTCCAGTCCTGTGGGCAGAGAAGACCAAGCAGGTGGCCTGGGGGGGTGTCTGCCATGAGCTGCCCAGGCAGGCTGAGACCAGCACCCAGCAGCGCTGTGTGAGATGCTCTTGCTCTTCCCTTGGAGCAAAGGGTGGGAGCCACTGGTGGATTCTGCTCCTCTCAGAGGAGGGCAGGACGTGCTGTCCCAGCAGGTGGCCGTGGGTGAGATCAGGCTGCACCTTCACATCAGTTATGGGCCCGAGTGGCACGTCCTGAGGGGTGGAGGGCAGGGAAGAACAGGACGCTTGAAGTGCGAAGGAAGCAGAGCCATATGGTTGGGGTTCAGGGAAGGGGAGGGATGTGGACAGAGAGCTGTCAGGGGAAATGATTTAATAACTGTGTTGGGAATACAGAGTAAATCTGTCATCCAGCTTTGCTGGAGAGAAAGCCAACCAGCAAAGTTCTGCAGAAGAAAAAATACAGAGTTACAGGGATGCATCTTGAACCACTACAGACCTTTTATAGAGTTCATACAGTAGCAGGAGTTGCAACAAGTATGTTGTTGTTCACCAGCCAAAACCTCCAAATGCCCACATTCTGGCTGCAGGGATTGCTGGGGCTGTTTACCTCTCCTTTTCTCTTCCAGAGGGATTTTTTTCTTGATATTTTATATGTTGCAGAAAATATTTCAGTGGAAAGCTCTCTGCTCGCTTCTGCTTTAATTCATTTTATAAAATCTCTGCCTACCAAAGTCCAGCATTTCACCTGTTCCTCACTCCTCTGCCTCCTTTGTTTCTGTTCACACAGAGGTTTGTGCTGGTGCAGCAGCACCTGCAGCCTCTCCCTGAGCACAGACAGTGCCAGGGATGGGCAATGCAGGGTGACTCTGGATTGTTCCATCACATCACTTCTCTGGCTTGACCAGACCATGATTTTCTCTCTGTCAATTTTGAATTGAACCTTGTAGCTTATTGTCTGAAAAGAAGAGAGGAGCTGTGGGGGTTTAAGGTCACAATGTATGTATGTTCTCACAGAATACCTAGCAAGTTATTGACACCTTCTGGGGAAATCAGTGAAGCCCGTGGGAACGGCGTGGGAAGAAGGAAAGGATTTAGAGTATTTTGGCCTTTCTAGGGGCTAGGGAGCAGCCTGCATGCAGGGGGCATGTGGAGCCTCCCCACCTCACCCAGGAGTTACAGGGGGAGGAGATCCATACTCAGATCTAGTTGCATGGCCTGGCTGGTGTGTTGTGCTGCTCACTCAGAGCCTGTTTCCTCTCAGAGAGCTTGTCAGCCACGTCCCACACACCGGGAGATTTTTGAAGCATTCTGCTTTATGCAGATTTATTCAGGCTGTGGTTTAACTGACAATTGTTTGTCCTGTTCCACCCAGTTGTTCCTTTCTTACCCTGTGTAAACAACTCTCTTCTTGTCTTTTCTTAGTGCTTATTCCTCTGACTTCCAGGCATACAAAGCTCATACAGGGGAGTCGTGTTTTAACTAATTAGAGTCTTGAATTACTTTTACCCTTGATCATCTCTGTATTTTTAATCATTCTTCTTTTTTGGGGTACCTATTTTCTGTAACAAGAGGCCATTACAATGGCAGTGTATTCCAGCTGTGGGCACACTAAGTGTTTGAATGCACTGCATTGCAAAGGATTTTCGATAATAACCTTTGTGTAGAACTTTTAGTTACATTTTTAATGAATCAGAATAACTTCATTAATCAAAGAATATCACTGCTGCTGCAGGTGAGACTTCTGCACTGATTGTCTGAGATAATGCTTCCCAGAATCCCTCCCCAGATCATAGTTAGTTCTCCCACAGAAGCTGGTTCAGAGCATGAGACGAGTCCCCAGTGCTGGATAGAGGGGTGGGGGTGCTGGGGTGTGGGGGAGAACTTCAGGCAGAGAGTAATCCCTCTTGGAATCAAAAGGAGAAGTAAATCTGATATAACTTCCTGAGTAAATAATTAAATAAATCACACCTGGAGTGGTCTGTGAGATACACAGGAAGAGCCCCTGATTTTTCAGAGTTCTTTCAGATCAGTGTGTGCTAAATTAACTTAAACAATGCAACTGGAGTAGGATATTGTGTGTGGCTCAGACCTGTCCCTTAGGCAGCAATCAGTCACCAGCTGGGAACAGGCTTTTTGAGCCAGTAGGTTAGTACTTCTTTTCTTTTGTACCTTTTTTTTTTTTTTTTTTTTTTGGCATTTACATGATTAAATCCTTAGCAGAGGCTTCCCGAAGAGCGTTGTTTCCTGGAAGGAG
>NW_009952712.1:671965-702922 GCF_000747805.2 Chaetura pelagica
GGCAGGAGGTGACAGTCTGGGCTCCCCGGGGATGTTCTGCTGGGACACTTCACACTCACTTCAGGAAAAAAGGACCAGGAAGGCATCATCCCACAGACACACACCTCATCCCCATTTGCACAGCAAGAATTTCCAGACAAAGTAATGATTTTTCTGTCCATATTCTTTACAGGACAGGAGGCTTTTCAGCCTCAGAGAGAATCCCCCCTCCAGAATTAAAACTGCAGTCCTTATTTTGTGGGTGGGAATCTCTCAGAAGCTGGAAAGCCTCCTGCCCTGCCCTCCCTGCATCCACACGAGGCACATGTTTATGGGATGGGACAGCTTTGAGGACTTTATGGCTGGCAGAAACATGTGCTTCTCATTTCCTTTTATTCATTTCACTTCATTCATTTACTCATTTCAGTTTCTGAGAAAGACTTCACGCCAGATCATTGCATCCCAGTGCTATGAGTAGCAGGAATCAGTGAGAGTGTTCTTGTAAATCAGATTATTTGCTTTACATTGTAACCAGTTGCAGTTGGGCTTAATAAAGTTAAGAAGAATAATGAGAGAGTCAAGAAGAAAGTACTTAATTACTCCCAGTTTGAGAAGTGCAGCTGGAATTGTGGGCATTTAACCAGCCTTTGGAAGGGGCTGAATGGGGCAGGGAGCTGGGGGGCTGGAGGCAGCCCCTGGCACCTCTGCTGAGCTGCTCCAGCTGGGTGGAATGGGGCTTGTCCTGCAGGAGGGGTGGCTGGTGGCCCTGCAGCAGGGTTAGGGTGGGATCACTCATCCTCACTATTCCCTTTGCTGGAGCCCAACGACCTGTCAAAGGGGAAAAAAGCTGTTTGAGGACCTGGTGATGCCAGCACTCCTGGGCACAGCTTTCCTTGAGGGGCAGAGTTGCAAAGCTCTGAGAGAAAAATAAAATATTGGTAGATTTTTGGTCCAGTAAGCTTTTCTGATTTAAAACGCGATTTTTGCAAATCAATTAATAGAAATGGGGATTTTATTTTCTACATTTCTTCTGCTTTACAAAGCATCAAACTGCTGATAACAAATCCATCTCGAGGCAGAGAATATAGCTTTTCTCTTTCTGTACTTTCTCAGTGGTAAATTGAGTACAGTAATGAAAAAATGTAGGAGAGTGATGAAAGGGCTGCAGAGAGAACAAGTGCTCGTCCTTTCCCTTCTCTCTGCATTTACCAAGTGAACAATATGAGTCACAGAAAATAGGGAAAATCCATGGCATCAGAAATTGAAGAATGATTATCTGCCCAGAGTCTGCTTCTTCATTGATGGAGAAATGGTTGCATGACAAAATAACTGTGGGTAAGAGATGAAGATCCTTCGATTTGCTCGGGGAAAAGAAAGCTGTCATGTTTGTCTTTCAAAGAACCTTGAGCATCAGGACCAGCCTTGCCCACCGGGGCGTGTCCTGCCCACCTGGCGCAGGTTGGGGGTGAAGCTCTGGGGCACCTGCCCCCCCCTCCTGCCCCAACTCTGGGGCTGGGGCCAACATGCTTCTTCCAGAGCATCATGCACATCTCCATGCTCCTTGGAGAAGGGGTGGGTTGCTTCCACCTTGGGGCCAGCCTCCCTCGTAGATCTATTATTTAGCTGAGAAGTTTTTCTTTTGCTCTTTGAAGAGCAGGGCGGGGACAAAAGCATCAGGGGTGTTAATATCACAGTGTGAAACAGCCCCTGAAAATCACCACCAGTATTCAATAACAGAAACCCAGCCTAAATTTCTATTAAACCTTCTACATTTTACTGAAATGTTTATGAAAAAAAAATAATCCAATGTAGGTAGTTCTTAGTTAGATGCTGGGATGTTCTAAGTGCAAATCCATGGCAGTGATCCAGCTGATACACAGTTACTGAGATTTCCTTACTCTTTTATGCTGAATAATTCTAGTAAGAAATCTAAGAAAAGCCTTTTGTAATGGCTTGCATGTCTTGAAGAGCACGTGGCCAAAAGCCACCATGTAGTTTTGGGTTAGTGATGCAGAGACATCTCCTTCCTTTGATGATCAGCAGCAAAACTCCCACTGGCCTCAGCCAACCTCTCTGAAATACAAATTCTCTTTACGTTCAGTTCCTGTGTTCAAGCCGTGGTGCATTCTAAGTTGGTTTTGATGAAGCTGAATGAATTTACTTATTGGAGAGGTTGCTGCTGAAGAGTAACTTTTTTAGTGTGATGTCCCAGGGCCCCGGGACTGCTGGGCACCCTGCCATCCTCAGCAGCTCGGCGGGTGACAGGGCAGGAGGAGGGACAGCACCCGTGTGGGTGACACCTCTGCCAGCTTCCCAAGCCTCTCATGGCTGCAGGAACCTTTCCTGAGGATCAAGCAGAGCATTGCCCTTGTGCCACTGCACAAGCAGAGCAGGGAAAGGCCAATATTGCTGTGCCAAAACAAATGATTTGGGAAAAATGTGGTAGATGTGACTCCAGCTGCGTCTGCTTCCAGGAAATCTTCCTGCCCTGGAAAAGGCTCCAGGGAGACCCCAGAGTGGTCTTCCAGTGCCTGAAGGGGCTCCAGGAAAGCTGGGGAGGGACCTTTGACAAGGGTTTGTAGCGAGAGACAAGGGGGAATGGATTAAAACTGGAAGAGGAGAGAATTAAGTAAGACATTTGGAAGGAATTCTGTGCTGTGAGGGTGGTGAGAGCCTGGCCCAGGTTGCCCAGGGAAGCTGTGGCTGCCCCATCCCTGGCAGTGTTGAAGGGCAGGTTGGATGGGGCTTGGAGCAGCCTGGGCTGGTGGGAGGTGTCCCTGCCCATGCAGGGGTGGCACTGGATGAGCTTTAAGGTTCCTTCCAACCCAGACCAGTCTGGGATTCTATGATATGGGTCTATGACTGCAGGACACTGCTGATGGAATCACGATGGGTACGACAGATGGAATCCTTACTTATACATTTTTTATTTGATGTGCTCCTTCCAGCTCTGCACTGCCACGTTCCTGTGGCAACCTGGGCCTTCATTCTCTCATTTCAGTCTGATTTTTTTATCACCTATAATGCGCGATAATGAATTCCTGGTTAAAACATAAAGGATGTTACATTAGTTGGTAGGAATTAGGGCTGTCCTGCTAATGGCAGGTAAAGAGGAGAAGAGATTAATGAAAAACTTGCAAAAGCCTCACTTTCCTGAGGTGTTCCTCCTGCGTTAGCGTTGGCAGGAATTGGCAGTAAATGATGGCTCAAGATGGAGCCATTTTTCTCCCCAGCCCAGCCCTCATTTATTTCCTCAGCAGCAGAGTGCCCAGGGGTCCCTGCCTGCCAGGCAACGTGTGCTCAGCACGCGGGAGGTGGGACCTTCGGGCGCTGCTCTTCGATCACGCGCCTGCCAAGGAACTCATCATGTAAATGCAGAAAGGAAAAAAAAAAAACCCTCTTCCCAGATTTCCCAGTCGGTGACTGATTGCCACGCAGGTGAGGGTTTGGGCCACCCCAGCACGGGCTGCTCTCTGCCTCCCTGGACTACTGACTGGTTTCAAAACTGTGTTAACTGTGCTCTAAAAGTCGCACGTGTTGTGGGGGTGTTTCACAGCTCCCAAAGTGTGGAGCTCACGTTTGTGTTTTGTTAAACACGAGCTGCTCTGTGGGTTATCTCTGTGCAGTGCCTGATTTCCATGAGGGGGCTTCAGCTGGACAACCAGTGATGCTGCCTGGGGAGTCACCTGCCTGGTTACCTGCATTTTTTGTGCATTCATAGGGGTTCAAGTGACCAGTGTGGGTGCCAGGAGGGAGGCTGGAGCTTGGCCTTTCCATGTAATTTCTTCCAGAGAAGAGCTGAGCAGAGGAGAATATCATCATATTTCTTGTGTGGCAGCCCTAATGCCTTCTGAGAAAAAAACAAACAAACAAAAGTATATGAAAGTGGAG
Source organism: Chaetura pelagica (assembly GCF_000747805.2). Classification (NCBI taxonomy): domain Eukaryota; kingdom Metazoa; phylum Chordata; class Aves; order Apodiformes; family Apodidae; genus Chaetura; species Chaetura pelagica. The sequence goes on from NW_009952712.1 coordinate 675,836, forward strand.
CAAGGGGGGGTTTCTTAAGTGTTGACAAATTATTTCACAACTCTAAAAAGCACAGTTATCTTTTTTTTTTTATGCAGGATACTAGGGTGCAATATGCTCAGCTACAAAAAATATTTGGTTGGAAACATATTTTTTTTTGTGATGTTTGCTGTTGGTTTTTTCCTTGTGAAAGCAGGTGCTTTAGCTGTGGCACCCAGAGGGGTGGAGGGGCTCCAAGGTGGTCACAGGCCTGAGGATTAAATCAGTGTACGTGTTTGCCAGAGAGGTGGGGGGTTTATGTAGATTTCAGTAATTTAAAAATCTTGACAAATCAGAGGGTGCTTTAAAACAGTGAGACCATTTCCTGCTTCTTGGAGCATCTGGAAGATGCTGGTTTAGGATAACTTGGGAATGCTGCAAGGTAACAGAAGGACTTTTATTCCCTGGCCACTTGGCTGTCAGCAATCCAGGCAAAGCTCAGCTCCCAGGGGGGTTCTTTGCACCCCCTCCTGGGTTTGCTTGGGGTCCCCAGTATATGGCATTGTTCACATTTGGTTCAAACATATTCCTTGTTCTTAATGGCCACACTTCAACCTGGGATTATTTTATTGTTTGGTTTTTTTCCATAAAAACCTCCCTTTTACTAACTTTTTTTTCTCTTACCCACCCCCCTTGGGGTGTTGTGGTTGTGTCTGGTTATTCTGTCACAAGTCGTTCCATCCTTCTCACTATAGTGGGCAGAGTAAGAGAAGGAAAGAATAGGAAGTTAAGGGTGTTTTGTACAAGAAATCTTCATGCAAGGGCACGTGCTGAAATTGATGAAAACTTTAGGAAACCAAACCATTAGCCACACGGAAGTGTTTCCAGATGCTGGGGTGCAATGATTCCAAACTGAGGCATCATATAGATTCCCAATTAGTGACAAAAGGAGTTCATCCCTGGTTTTAATAACCCTCATCAGCACATTTTAATTTTTCTATGCATTTGTCATAAAAACTAATTATAATGTCCAAGCCATAAAGAGAAGAACAATAACCTAGTTCTTATGTCACGTCAGTGATTTCTAGACATGATGCAAGTTAATGGAATCAATCTGCAGAGTAGGAAAGTGGAGCCACCAGCTCCTCTGTCTGCAGAGCACTCAGGGTCTGGCTGCATTTTGTGCAGTGGCTGCATCCCCAGAGATGGGGACACAGCTCCTGTCTGCTGGGAGAGGCCCCACATGGAGGGACCTCAGGGAAGGGGTCTTGTAGCCACCAGGTCTGTCCCCTGCCCCCATCACCTGGGGACCCCAGCCAGGCACCTGCTGCCCTCACCCTGGGGGATGGATTGCTGCAGATCCTCCACCCGTGTCACACCTGAGGAGGTTTCACCTCTGATAAACACCTAAAAAAGAAACCACATCACATACTTCACAGCTAAACTTTGTTTGGTTTCATTTGGGGTTTTTGTGGTTGTTGCTCTGTATGTGGATTTTTGCTTGTTGTGGGGTTTTGTTGTTGTTGTTTTATTTTAGAAGTACAGAAAATATTACAAAATCTATCTACGTATTGGGGGTTGAGGGAAATGGTATATGCAAAGGTGGGCTCTAGGAAGATCTGGAGATGGTGCCAGAGCCCTCCCCAAGGGGTGGTGTGTGCTGGTGGGAGGAGGAGCGTGGTGTCCCCACCACCTGCTGCTGAGGATGCTCTGCCCTGGTCCCACGCTGCTGGGGGGCAGGAGGGGGTGGGGGCTTCAGAGCCTTATGGGATTCCTCAGGTTGCTGGGATCAGAGGGTCCCAAATGCCAGAGAGGACCATCCAATCAGGAAATAAAAGCACAGGGAGCCCAAGAAGATGATGTTCCCCTGCTCTTCTGAGCTCTTTTTTAGACGTTGGCTGTGAGTGCAGCTCAGCTGGTGTTTCCTGAATACTCACAGTAACAAATCACACTGAAAAGCCAGTTTTGTTACCCCCGAGGAGTCCCCAGGGCTTCACCAGCTGGTTTGTACATCAGGAACCATCCCCTGATGACCCACAGCGAGGGCTGGGTGGCTCAGAGCAGCGTCAGGGCAGCGGGGTGGGGGCAAGAGCAAAGAACCCTTTGGGTGCCAAAACCCACCCTGGGCAGGTCTCTGCAGTTCTGGTTTTGTGAAGGTCACTGCGGGGTCCTTCCTGGTGGCAGATGCCAAGTGCCTCCATCTCACTTGCCTTGGAGGCTGTGAGGTTTGGAGGGTGGGCTGTCATTGCCCACAAGCTGGTTTGGAGCTGGTGGGTGGGTGGGCTCCAAGGAGCTGTGCTTCAGTGACACCAGGGTGGAATGAAGTGATGATTGTTATGGTTAATGTCATGGTGGTTCTTGGGCGCTGGGCTCTCCAGCTGCTCTCCAGCAGGGCTCCTCTGAGCTCCATCCTCATGTTCTAATGGCTTTGGGAAACAGAAACCACATTGATTTCTCTCTGTTATAAGCAGCCCAGGGGGAAAGGAACACGTCGCCATGTCCCTCGTGCCACACTCTGTTGGTGGCACTGCCAGCCAGGGGGGTGCACTGCTTCGATGCTGCCGTGGGTGGAAGCTCTGGCAAATACTTCTGTGCAAACCAAACAGGTCAGGGACTTTTTAAAGCACATTCCCTGGGTTTTTTCTCTCCTCTAATGTTGACACGTTGCTTGTTAAAGCAGAATACGAGAACTGTTCTCAACAAAGTGGTGGAGAAAGGAAATAATGGAAAAGGCTGATATTTTCCTGGTCCTTCCCAGCAACCTGGCAGGGAATGCCCTGGGCCAGGCACGGGAGGGATGGGGCTAGTGGAGATAGAACACTATGTAAAGTTGGATTTGCACACCAGGATCCTGCTGGAACACAGGGGACGTCACATTGCCTGCACAACTACCTGGCAGGTTAAGTTATCACTTGCTCCCCCATGTTCCTCTTTCTGCTCCGTATTTTTCTCCCAATTAATCAAAATTTAAGCAAGCAGGGCAACAAGCTGCTTGCTGGACACAAAACACAGCTTCACTGAAATATAAATCTTTTCCCAGCATGTTTAGCAATGTTTCCTCTGCATCCCTTTAATCCATATCCTGCATCAATGTTTAGTCACTGCTGTATTTTTTTTTTTTCCCTGACCTTCAAGGGTTTCCAAGTGGGATGGGTGAAAGGCTGTTGCTCTTGAAATGGAGAACAGCTCTGCCATGGATTTAATCTGCACTCCAAGCTCAGCACAGCAGATATTAAAAGCTAAATCCTCTCATAGATCAGAGTCTGTAGAGATATCATAAGAACCATTAGTATGCAAAATAAACATTTTTAATTCTTATTCAATAATAACTTTCCGTTGTGATTACGCATATGTATTCTAGTCATAATGAATAAATTCCAGAGATGTTAATGATTTGAATATAATGATCCCTATCAGTCAGTAAATAGCAGAAAAATTAGCAGCCTACAGATATCCCAGAAATCATTCCTTGTCTCAACCTGTGAGCTTCCAGAAATACTCTAGAAGCAACTTTCTATCATGGGAAAGAAGGTCTTCCTATGAAATATTTTCTAAACATAGAATCTACAATTTTTCATGAGTACTAGATCACATTGTACCATTTCTGCAATTTTACTCTGTGCAGTGACAGAGCCCCGGGCCAGGCTGCCCAGAGAGGCTGTGGGGTCTGCATCCCTGGAGACATTCAAACCCCCCTGGGCACCTTCAGTGTGATGTGCTCTGCCTGGCAGGGGGGTTGGGCTGGGGGAGCTTTCCAGGTCCCTTCCAGCCCCTCAGATCCGTGATTCTGTGATTCTGTGATTTACAGACTTGTGCTGTGCAGCAGGACTGCACTTCACTGTGTTTACTTGCGTGTTACCTCAGTCAGCCTCTGCCTTGTATTCACTGATTTTCTAATTCTGTTTTGGAAATGCATCAGTGATGCATTTGTCATTGTAATCAGCCTTGCAGACGTCTTCTGCTGGAGTTTATTTCACTTCCCTGATATAAAACTTAAAGAAGAGCCTAGCCAATTAGAAGATCATAGAATCATAGAATGGTTTGGCTTGGAAGGGACCTCAAAGCTCATCCAGTCCCACCCCTGCATGGGCAGGGACACCTCCCACCAGCCCAGGCTGCTCCAAGCCCCATCCAACCTGCCCTTCAACACTGCCAGGGATGGGGCAGCCACAGCTTCCCTGGGCAACCCAGGCCAGGGTCTCACCAGCCTCAGAGTGAAGAATTTCCTCCTCATGTCTCACCTAAATCTCCCCTCTTCCAGTTTTAATCATCGGTTTAAAAGTTAGGGAAGGGGCAGATGGAAATGGGGACAGGAATATCACAGCTGCCCAAGGAGACCTGGCCAGTCTCATCTTGTGCCTACAGCAACAACCTGTATGGGGGGCATCTCACCACTCCCCTACAACCATCCCTAGAAGACACCCCCTTGTCCATGTGCAACAGCCCAAGTGTGCCAGAATCTGGGATTTCTGGGAAGGAGCAAGATTTGTTATTTGCAGGAGCCAGTTCCTCCTGTGTGCAGGGCAAGCTGAGAGCTGCTGTGTCCTGTCTGTGCCAATGGCTGCAGGAACAGCCTATGCAGGGCCCAGGTGCTCCTGGGGGAGGGTTTCACAGCCTGAGATGTGTCCAGCTTGGAGACATCTCTGTGTCTGGTGCACAGGGAGAAATGCAGAAGTGACTGCACAGATGGGTTGGTCTGCACATTATTTCCAGTTCAAAAGAAAGGGTCAGTTCAGCTGCTGAAAGCAGCATCTTCTCTCCTCCCCCTGCTGTGTTTATTGCTTAATTATGAAATCATAATTAGGAGAAAGAACCAGATTATCATTGCAGAGCGAGGTGGGGAGGGCAGCCCAGCATTTGGATGAAAGACTTAATGGCACTGGGGATTCTGGAGAAGAGGCTGTACAACCCTGCCCTCTCACCAGAAGAGTCACTCTCTGTTGGGCAGCCAGGACAGGAGGGCTCACCCAGGGCTGTACGAGCACAGGAGAGATCCCTGCAGCACCTGGGAGGGATGGAGCAGGTGATTCTGTGATTCCTGAGATTCCACGTGCTTTTAACTGTGTGGGAGACCCGTTCAGCAGAGCCATCCTCACCCAGGCAGTGCCCCCTGCCCCTCCTGTCCCTCTGCAGTGGGCACGGCAGGAGCTGCAGGGGGAACAGGGGGAACAGTCCTGGGGGGTGAGAACTGCACGGGGCAAGAGGCAATAAAGCTGAGATAAACCAGCAAGTTTACAGCCTTTGCCAGGTGATGATGCCTGGTTCCACTGCTCACATTTCAGGATGGTTCTGCTATTGCTCCAAGGAGAGGAACAAACATTATTTAGGAAGCCTTACAGAAATTAAGCTTGTGGTGCTCAAATATTCTGCAGAGAATGATGGAGAGTCATGTTATCACATTGTAGGGCTCTCAGTCATAGAAAAGGTAATGGATAGCAAGGGGGGGTGTTGGGGCTTGCAGACAAAAACATAAGAAGATCTGATTTCTGAAAGCTGAACTCAGTGGAATGTAATTTTGAACAAAGATGCTGTTTCCTGGCAGCGAGGGGATATTAATCGCTGCGAGTGCTCGCCAGGCAGGGCAGTGCAAGCATCACCTGGAATTGCCAGGATAAGACTAGACAGCTTTCTAAAGCACACACTTTATGGCTGCTGGGAAAACTTGCAGAGCCTGTGACTTCAGACTAGATTATCCATGGAGCCCCTCTGGCCACAAATCCCACAAATCTGCTAATACAGTTGAATTTCGGTCGTCCTGAATTGTGTGCTCTGTCACCACAGCTCCACTGCAGGATGTTTTCAGACTGTTTGCCATTAGAACATCCACTTTCATCAAAATTAAAGCATTTGACAACACACCATAGATCTGGGGTTTGAACGTGGCAGCAAAGCCTTCCATGAGGACAGGACTGGCAGCCACAGGCTGTCCTAAAAGGAGGGGGAGAGGGAAGGAGCTGGAGCTGCAGGAGGAAATCCAGGGCTGGGAGCCTGAGCATGAGGGGGGAAATGCTGCTTTTTGTGGCCACTTGAAAAGGAGGAGAGTGCACCATAGTGCAGGCCTAAAAGAAATCCCAGCTCCAGAAACAAATGTAGTTTGGTCTTCTCCACGGGGAGATGGACTCTCTGAAGCCACACAGAGTGGATGTAATGGGCACCATTATGTTAAAAAGTTCAAGGGAAAAAAAAATTAATCTTCTTTTCAAACAGGCATGTGGAAGCTCCCCCTTCTCTTAAGACATCAGTATCCATCAGTAGCAGTTTCCTGGGAACTTGATAACTTCCTGCTGTTCACAAAATCGGGGCACTTGCTGCTTTCTTATTTGTAGCATTTCGAGTCCACGGCTGAACTTGTGCAAAGCTGACAGCAAAGGCTGTGGTTGCACCTGAAGGAGGCTTTGGCACAGTTGTGGTGCAACAACCACCTGTGTTTGCTCCCTGCTGGCAGGGGGTACCCCAGCTCTCCTCACCAGCCTCACTGCAGGACTGCACCCACTCCCCAGCTTCCCCTCACAACCTTCTCCTTCTCTCATTCCAGTTTCTCCCAAGATATTTCGTATCTCGAGTGACATCGTGGTGAACGAAGGGAGCAACGTGACCCTGGTGTGCCTGGCCACGGGGAAGCCTGAGCCCTCCATCTCCTGGAGACACATCTCTCCCTCTGGTAAGCAGCACCATCCTGCTCCTGGAGCTCCTCCAGCCTCCCACCGGGAGCAGCCTTGGAGCTTCCAGCTCTCAGGAGTGTGACAACATCACTTCCCTGTGCCTTGAGGAGTGTGTGCCCAGCTGAGCTCAGGGAAAGCTCCAATGTTAGTGTAACACGGGGATGTAGAAATAAAAGCACCCTGTGTGTGAGGAGATTTTTAAGCTCATTTTAATGGGCTGCAGACCTTCATCAAACAACTCCAATTAAAACCAAAACAAGGAAATCATCAAGAAAACAAGCGCTCTCTAGAAGCAGGAGTGGAAGTTTAAAACATGAATACATCATGCAATAGATTGGATTTAATGTAACTGCCACTGAACCATTACTCCATGATATAGCACAGTTTATTAAAATGCTTTAATGGAACAAATTAAATGTATGAAAACCTGCAAACAAAATGGCATATAAAAGCATATTTTCTATTTAATATTTCCATTTATTCTTCATTACACATGAAGGGAAAGCTTTTAGCTAGCACTGCAGTGAGAGACTGGCAGAGCCACCTGGTCTTGGGCTGGCTCTTCTGCAGGGCTCTGCACTGATTTTTGCAGCAAAGGTTTTTCTGGCTGTGCAGATCCTTCTGGCTGTGCAGACTTCTTGGCTGAGCAGAATCTCTGGCTGTGCAGATCTCTTTGGCTGTGCAGATCCTTCTGGCTGTGCAGATCTGTCTGGTTGTGAAGATCTGTCTGGTTGTGAAGATCTCTCTGGTTGTGAAGATCTGTCTGGTTGTGAAAATCTCTCTGGTTGTGAAGATCTGTCTGGCTGTGCACATCTCTCTGGTTGTGAAGATCTCTCTGGTTGTGAAGATTTCTCTGGCTGTGCAGATCTTCCTGTTTGCTCACACGACCCTTATGAAACCCAGGTAACTGCAGGGAAGAGCAGTCTCATGGACTGTCAGACCTTACTGCAGTGTCTCATAATCCTGAATAACAGTTTGCTTTACGAAGAAAGATCTGAAAAAAAACCCACCCCACTTTTGACCTTTAAGCCAATGACAATGAATTCTGCTGTAAGTGCCCATCAAGGGACTTGGGAAAAAAATACGTTGTCACAAAAAATGGATTTTAACTAAATGTCAAATAAAATTTTATTGGAAACCGTGGTGATACTTCAGAGTAATAGCTTAAAGTGTTAGACTGTCTACAGAAAGGAGCTGTTACAGGTTTCCTGGAGAGGGAAAAAGCATAAAAGTGCTCTCAGGCTGGAGAAGGGGACTGAGGAGGGGCTGGATCCTCCTCGTCTTGAACTCAGACAAAATTAGTGCACAGCATCACAAGGGCTTCCAGTGAAGCTGCTAATTCTGTATCTTGACCAGAGGACTGAGGATGAGGACTGAGAGGAAGGGTGTGATCCTTCAGCTGTTGCATTTACCCTGACCAGAGCTGAAAATGGAATGTGAGGAGCAGACTAACCGTGGGTAGGGTCCAGCAGTGTCCAATGTCCTGTGTCCTGTCACCAGACACTACTGAACAGAGTCTGGCTCCATCCTCCTTGACTCCACCCTTAGATATTTGTAGACATTTACGAGGTCTCCCCTCAGCCTTCTCTTCTCCAGGCTGAGCAGTCCCAGCTCTCTCAGACTCTCCTCCTTAGGGAGATGCTCCAATCTCCCAGTCACCTTTGTTGCCCTCCCCTGGACTCTCTCCAGCAGTTCCTGTCTCTCCTGAACTGGGGAGCCCACAACTGGTCCCAGTTCTCCAGAGATGGCTTCACCAGGGCAGAGTAGAAGGGGAGAATGACCTCCCTCGACCTCCTGGCCACACTGTTCCCTATGCACCCCAGGATTCCATTGGCCTTCTTGGCCACAAGGGCACATTGCTGGCTCATGGAGCATTTACTGTCTACCAGGACTCCCAGATCCTTTTTCTCAGAACTGTTTTCCAGCAAGTCCACCCCCAACCTAGGCACTGAGGAGAAGGGCTCCGGAGGGGATGATGGAGCTGGGGGACCCTTGCTACAGCAGCACAAGCACAGGGAGAGAGAGGGGACCCCTGAACCCCCAGAGCAGCTCCTGAGGACTTGGGCAGCGCTGTCCCCAGGGGGGGAACAAGTGACAAGTCCAAGTAACTCTTGGCTCAAAAATCTTGTAAAATGGGATAGGGAAAAAAACCAACCCAGAATGTGCAGCACGTGTCCTGGGCACCAGCTCACCAAACAGAAGGAGCTTTTCCCTGTCAGGAACCCTGCCTGTGAGGTGCTCGGGTGGGTGTTCTGCTGTGCAGACAGGCACAAGTGGCCCTCCAGTCCCATGAAATCTCAGTCTGGCAAAGCAGAAGCTTGGCTTTATTAGCAAACAAAATGCAAGAGAGCTGAAAACACCAGATTTCTGTAATAATTTATATGCTATCTGTAGCAAATTACCTTTATCTAAACATAAGCTTCATCTGCACTTTATAATTCCTACCAGCTTTCTCCTGTAATTCCCAGTGGCACTAATGAGCCTTACATGCAAGCCTCACATCTAGGCTAAAACACTAAATTATATTAATGACTCATATTTAGAATATTCTGAAATTGTTTGTCAAAGCTGCTACTAAAAGATAAGAAACAAATCTCTGAATACAAATGATCCAATGTAGACTAATTCCAAAACACTATCGTGCCGTGCATCGATGCAGCTTTTCCTTGGATAAGGTTGGATTCAGATTTTTGTGAACAAGAGGGGAAAATGAACCTTCTGTAGGAATTTATTTAGAGGTGATTTTTAACTTAGTACATAAATTAGTGGCCTGGAATCTTTATTGCGCACATTGAACTCGCAGTCATTATGTAAATGCTTTCATTATATAAATATTCATTATACAAACCCATTATGTAAATCCAGAAAACCTGCCCATCCGGCAGAACGCCGGGAGAAACACGGGGCTGCAGCTTGTAATCTGAAAATCTTGTATTGTTGAAATGTCATCGGAATAAATTGCAGGTATTACTTATTTTGTGCTGACATTTAAGAGCAAAGTGCAGCATCGATAGTTTAAGAATGAAGCCAGAATTTTAAAGAATTCAGGTCTGCCTGCAACGCAACTCCAGCCTCTGACACTGGTGTGCCTGGTGTGTGCGTTGCATGGCTGGGTTTGAAAAGCTGCCTGGGATCACAGCCAGTGGGAAAGACAAAAAGAAGAAGGGAAAAAAGAAAAAGATTAAGACATAGGAACCTCCTGTTTTATCTGTGTTTCTGAGTGGCAGTGGTTGCTGAGCCCTCTGGCTGGGCTTGTTCCTATGGATCCTCAGCATCGTCCTGGTGAATTCCAGCTTCATGTGTTCCACTTCTTCCCTGCTCTCTTGCTCTTTTCTCACAGCTTTATTCCCCACTGCCTCCAGTCTAGTTTCCAGTTATTGTCCTAAAACACGAGGGTAACCTGTATGTCTGCATGAGGGCACCTGGGGGGACAGACCTACAGAAGCTGTGTGTTGAGCTGAAGGAAGACAGATTTTCCCATGGCGAGTGACAGGCAAATCCCTGGCACCAGGACACTCTTGTTCTTCTCTCCTTCCTGTTTCCAGAGAGTAGTCATGCCAAAGCATTTAAAAATATAATAACAACAATAACAATAACAATAATTTTAAAAAACAACCAAACAAAAACCCCAAACAAACAGAACAAAACTGAACAAACAAAACAAAACAACCCCCCCCAAAAAAAAAAAAACACAACAAAAACAACCCCCCCAAAAAAACCACAATACAAAAAACCCCCCCAAACAAACAAAACACCCCCCCAAAACCTGGAAGAACTGTTTAGCACATGCAAAATAACAGGCTTGTCTCACTGAGGCACAAGCCGACCCAGCCCGATGATGGGACCAGAGGCAGCGCAGGCCCCTGAGCAGGGCAGTGCCAGCCCTGCCAGCCCCTTCCAGAAACCTGGCACTGGGGAGAGGGGGGGAAGAAAAGAGGCTTTAGAAAACCTGCCAGCTAAATGCTCAGAAACAAACCAAGCCTGATACCAGCTCAACTAATGTCAAGTGTTTTGCTCCACCTGCACTTCTCCTGGAGAGCCTTCCACACGTTGTCCACACGTGCCAGAAATAAGAAGTGCTTTGCTGAGGGGCAGGGACTCTGAACCTGGATTTTCAGGCTGAAAATACTTAACTGACACGGATTATTATCAGCTTTGAAGGGCCTTGTGTGTGTACAAAGTGTGAGCTTGTCTTCTAAAATGATCCATCTCTTGCTTCAAAATAGTTTTAGAACTAAAAGTTTTAGGAACGAAGGATTCTGACCTTTTTATTTTGTCCTGCTAAATTCTAAAAATCTAGCAGATATCATTGCTGGTGATGGTTATTTCACACCACTGCTCCTCTAATGGATTTGCAATTGTGCATGATATCATTTTTTGCCTTTAAGCTGCCCTCCCTCATCCACCCTCTTCTTGGCTGCCCTCTTTGCACAGTGAAGCTTCTTCCAGCACTAATCAAGTCCTGTGAAGGATCGTGCCACCCACCCACGTTTTCCCAGCTTCATAATTGAAGGCCCAGCTAGCAGGTCCTTCAAACCACCTGGCAGTGCTGTCATCTAAAAAGCCCTCTTCTGCTCCAACTGCTGTGTCCTGGGGAGCTTAAAATTGGTGATGATGGGTTGATGGGTCTGGGTCTGTGGTGCCTGTTCCTTGTCTCCCTCTCTGACTGATCCCACCTCCCTTCCCCAGGTGTTTGGTAGAGCCCTGCTGGTGGCGATGGGTTTTCTCAAGGTGGAGCTCTCCTGTGGTCAAGGTGGTGTCCTCAGAGACAAACCTCTGAGGCTGGAGCTGGTGATGTGCTGCCAGGCTGGAGGGCACTGGGCCCCTGCCCGCTCCAGCCGCGGCGTTCCCAGCTCAGTGCCTCCCAGCCACCCTCCTCAGTGGAGACAGATTTATGGCTGCATTACACCGAAAGTGAAGCTCCTTCCCTTTAGGTGTCTAAGGAGCAGAATGTAAAATAATTCAGTGCTTTAACCTGATCAGCAGTGACAGTGATGTGCCTCCCTTATGCCATCATCACTCATCTCGCAGGCAACAGCTTCATCCCGGCGCCAGCGCTGAGCTCCTTGTGCAGGGGAAGGAGTACCGGGCTGAGCTGGAACATCTGCTCCTTGCAACCCAGCTGGAAGTGCTTGGAGATGAGCCAGGAAACCTTCAGAGATAGGGCATGGACAAGCAGCAGCAGCGACGGGCCAAGATTGCCCATGACTGGAGAGGTTCCACGTGTGCAGTGGAGTGGAGGGACAAGAGGGGAGTCCTGCGTGCTGCAGGTGGAGGAGCCAACTGCACTTAGCCCCTGGCATCTGCCAACCACGTCTGCCCCAGGGAAGGACAGGGAAGTGCTCACAGCTGTCTTGAGCCACCAGAGAAACCTGCCAGTTGCCTGCTGGCTGGGCTGTGCATGTTGGCACCGTCTGGCCTCAGGAGAAACTCCTTCAGTGCCAGCACGTTGCACTGGCAAAGATAACAGTTTAAGGCTTGGGTGCCTTTGGGGTTTACAAAGCTTTTGTGTCCTGCTCCTGGACTGTGTTTACAGAGAACACCTCTTCTTTGTGCCCAGTTCTGGGCTCCCCAGTTCAAGAGGGACAGGGATCTACTTGAGAGTCCAACAGAGGCTATGAGGATGATGAAGGGACTGGAACATCTGCCTGATGCAGAAAGGCTGAGAGACCTGGGGCTGTTCAGTCTGGAGAGGAGAAGATTAGGGGGGATCTAAGGAATGTCTATAAATACACAAGAGCAGCAAGAAGGCAGGGACAAGCTCTTGTCACTTGTGCCCTGGGACAGGACGAGGGGCAGTGGATTCAAACTGGAGCCCAGGAAGTTCCACCTCAACATGAGGAAGAACTTCTTTGCTTTGAGGGTGACAGAGCCCTGGGACAGGCTGCCCAGAGAGGTTGAGGAGTCTCCTTCTCTGGAGACTTTCAAGACCCACCTGGATGCCTTTCTGAGTGATCTGTCCTAGGTGTTTGTTTGGAGGAGGGGGGGTTTGGGGGGTTTTGTGTGTTTGGTTTGTTTGTTTGTTTGTTTGTTTGTTTCCTTGCTCTGGCAGGGGGGTTGGACTTAATGATCTTCAGAGGTCCCTTCCAACCCTTGACATTCTGTGATTCTCTGATTCTCTGAGCTCCTCACCCTGTGCCCAGTGCCCAGCTCAGGGCTGGCAGCTCCACCTGGCAGCACTTTCCACCAACCCCGTTGTTTTGTGGTTCTTATTGCACAGAGATGCCTGCTGCTCCCAACTGGTTGGGACCTCCAGGGGTGGGGAATCTGGGGACACAGGGGGCTTGGGCTCTTTCCTCAGCACTTACACAAGACCAGCCATGTGCATGGGACAGTGAGATGTCACACTGGGGGACACAGACGTGGATTGGCCCACACTACAACCATTTGGGGACTTGAAGTTTGGTGATTAATATTTGATACGAGTTTAATGGCCTGGCTCGTGATCCTGAAGAGAAGTTTTTCAGTTGGAGAAGGCATCTCTTGCCACTAAATCAGTGGCTCTCTGGTATGAGCACAGAGCTGGCAGCTTCCCAAGGACTTCAGGGGAATGGCAGGGAGCTCCAGGCAGAGTAAATGAGGGGAGTAATTCACAGTTCAAAGCCAGCAGTGCAAACATGGGTGCTCGGTGAATCTACTGCTCTAGTGGTTCTTTCCTTTGCATAAACGAAAATAAGGCACTTCCAAACTCACACCTCTGCTGTACAAGAGACACTGTCTTCTGGTGATGGGACTTGGAGCCTTTTTTTAAATTATTATTATTATACTTGTAAGTACCAGCTGTGGGAAATTCCCTATTTGGAGCCAATTAAGTGACATCCAGCAGCACAATCTGTTGCTCCAGAGCCCAGTGACATTCCAGTGTCTGGTCAGGGAGGTTCTGGGGAAGATTTCTCAGTAAAAATGTCATTTTTATCAAGGCCACTCCCAAAGTTTGAGCATCCCTTCAGGAACCAGTGGGGGGGTTCCTGGAAATCCTCATGTCTTTGTAAAATCCTTAAACAGGCTGTAAAAACCCCACGTCACTGGTAAAATACAGTTGTCAGGAGAACAATATTCAAACTAAGGTGATCAAATAATTAGGTCTTTTTGAAGGAACTGAGAAAGGAGAGGAAGATGACAGTCTTAGCAAAGCAGGGAGGTTCAAGCTGAAACCATGCAGAAGCAGTGCTCAGAAAGAAGGATTAATTTTGTGGCCATTTGATAACAAACGGAGATTATTTCTTCCTTTTCAATCAAAGTAGATGAACTCATTAATAACTCATAAAATGTGATGAAAATTAGAATTTTAATACATGCTTAGTTTATTCCCTCAGATATTAGTTCATTTTTATTTGAGAAGTACTGCACTTTTGAGTGAGCAGTTTATGAATCACAGGAGATACTTCAGTGAAACAGAATATTTAATGTTCAAAACCAAACCGAGCCACTGTAGGTTTTCCCCTTGCTCCCCTTCCTTTGGTGTAGGGTCCCTCGTGGCTCTTTTGGGAGACACTGATCCTTTGAACAGAGTGTGAAAACATCAGGGCTTGCACCCGTTTTTGAGGGGAAAGTAACAGATAATCTCTAAAGTGCAACAAGATGCTCCTCTTCTCCATTTTTATTCTGGGGACATCCCCTCCAGGAGGCAGAGATGGAAGAGCTGTCACCACAGGTCCTTACTCCTGGGGGGACCTGCCCCATCTGGGTTCCTACCCCCCCAGCCCTGGGGCTCCTGCCCCCTCCAGCTGATGGACAGACCCACCAAGTCTCTTCCAAGAGCTGCTGCTGACCTGGGGCTTTATTGGAAATAATGCTCCCCTTCCCAAGAGCCCAATCCCCACATGAAGTGCCATGAATTATAGATCAGCTCCAGTGAGGTTTAGTCGTGTAGCTTCCTTATTAAAAAGATCATTGCCCTGCCTGTCCCTACACACTTCTAATTCCTTTGTTTTCCAGAGAAGGGTTTTTGAAGCTCTTTTCAGACCGAAGTTACTGCTGATGAGCTCTCTGCCACAGATGAGCCAGTCCCTGGGTGCAAGGGGATCTCCTGCAGCCCCCTGTCCTGCTGAGGGGATGTCAGGGTGCAGAGGGATGATGTCCCTGCCATGGGCTGTGGTTGTGCCCAGAGCAATGATCCCAGGGAAAAACTGGCTGTGCTGGAACCTCTGCCTTCTGCAGGTAGCACAGAGTTTTGAACAGAACCACAGAGTGCTCTGATATACATGAAGTGACATATATGATATACATGAAGTGACATATCCAGAGACACACCGTGCAGACATCAAGGCAACCTACTATCTCAAGTGGTTTTTCTGATTCCAAATAACACCAGGTTGACAGTGTCTTCTCCACCCAGTGCCCAGGGGGAGCTGGCTCTCCCTTGTGCTAACCCTCAGCTGCTAAGGAGACAGGTCAGCCCATGTTCTGGGGTGTGAGCTGACCACGTGCTCCCTGGCGTGGAGGCTGCAAAGAGAGAATTCAGACTTGCTCCACAGCTTGGTAACCCCATGAATCCCCAGCACCCCGTGCAGCCTGGCAGGGGCTCTGCACAGACACAGGAGCTGCTGTCACTTCGGAGAATGAGGGAAACTCTGACAACTTCTCTTGCAGGACCAATCTCTAACCTTTACAAACAACCTCTTGCTAAGTGGCTGAGGCTCACATTGCTCACACCATGAGCCTGCACAGCCAGCTCTCCAAACGCTTCTCTCTACCTATAGATTTCACCTATAAATGTGACCCTGTTTGTCTCCACCTCTGAAACGTTCAACTTTGTCACTCTCCGTTCACATCTCTCCTCTTTTATCAGCTTATCTTTCTTACAAAATTGCTCTGCTCGCTTCTCTTGTTCCATGTTGTCAGCTGGGAGATCTCCACCAGCCCTCAATTTATCTGGCAGTTTGGGATTATTTTTTTTTCTTTACATTTTATCTGATTTTTCTCTTCAGACGTGGAGCAGGGCTTCTCTGAAGCTAAATGGCCTTCAGCACTCGGTGCTTAAGTGGTCCCTGATGTGATAGGGCTGTTCTCCTAATAGACAGTGAGCTGCTCAGATTACCTGCAGGTCCTTGGAGAGGACTATCCAATTACAGCATTTGCTGTAACTTTAAACCCAGAATCCATAACGAGTAGTAGAAATGGCTTCAGATCATTTTTCTGAGTGAATCCAATACTTTAGATTTTAGATTGTTCTCAGCATCTCACAGCAACTCATCTCCAGGAAAGAAAAGTGCCTCCTTGCACCCTTGATCCTGTACCTCCACCCAGCCTCTCAGGTCAAAAAGGACCTTACAGATTGCCTAGAGAGGTCATGGAGGCCCCATCCCTGGAGACATTCAAGGTTGGGCTTGATGAGGCTCTGAGCAATCTTTTCTAGTGTGAGATGTCCCTGCTGGTTGTAGGGGGTTGGACTAGATGACCTTTAGAGGTCACTTCCAAACCATTCTGTGATTCTATCTCCACACCTTCTCCCTTTTGGGAGGCAGTTCCCTTGGCTCTGCTCCATGGGAGTGCCCTGAGCCCATGATGAAGGGGAACTGGCATCAGCTCAGCTTCCTGCTCTCCACACTCCCAGCCCTGCGAGGGTCTTCACCCTCTGCTGGAGGATGGAACATCAAAGATTGGCTCAAAAAAGCCAGTCCTGGGTACTGTACAGATCTTACAGTTCATAAACAGAGTTATCTTGTAGTTACTTAATATCCTGATGAATAGGGGGAAAAAAACATGCCTCTTGGCTCAGATGAGGTTCTCAGAGTTTTTTGGAGCTACCCTGGACTTGCACCAGATTTTTCTTCTTCCTGACTCATGTTTAACACCAGGGGAGGAAAATGCTGCCCTTGCAGAACTCATCCATCCAGGCCTTGGAGAAGGGGCCCATATGGCAACGTGTACCTGTGCTGCACCTGGTGCCAGAGACCATATGTGTGGTGGAGAAAACACAGCTTTAATTGTGTAGCCTCCTGGGGAATAACAAGTGTGCTGGTGCTCAGCCCTCCTGCCACGTGGCAGCCCCAGGAGCTGCCATTCCAGCTCAGCCACACTGGGTCCCCTTCCTGGCTGGAGACCCTGCTCTTACCACCTCAGATACCCAGAGCAGGTGCTTACCCATCAGCATGTGGATCAGCACGTCCAGTTAAGAGACCTTCTAGCCCATCAGGAATGGCCTTGGGCATGAGACACTCTCATCTGTGTGTTTCCTTTACTTCAGCTTTTTTTTTTTTCTTTTTCTTTTTGCTTTTTTTCCCCATCCTTGATCAAAGGTCTTGGCTGACACAACCTCAGGCTGATGGTCTAACAAATCTTCCAGATCTGTTTTTCTCAGGTACCAAGTCTGGTAAGTCTTTTGGCCCCATGGGCAGGCCAGCCAGCCAGCCATGCTCCTGACATCTTGGTAGGCCCATGAAATGCACCTGGGCTGCACCTGGTGGTTACCAGGGCTGTAAGACATGACAAAAAAAAAAACCAACAGTGAGAAAACTGAATTGTCTTCATCCACAATTTATTCTCCAGATGCTTAGGAATATCCTTTTATGAGCTGGATGTGTGTGCAAGGGACCAGAAATACACTTAGAGGTTCTCCTGCCTGTGTCTGTCACACAACCCCACTGCAGATCTCCCACACAGCCAAGGGAAATCTCTAGCACTAAAAACAAGCTGGAGAAGATGAAACACTGTGCAGAGAAACAGGAAAGGGGAAACGTGGTATCTAGTATTTACTAAAAGCTTTCTTACATGAGCCAGATGCAAAATTACTGGGGACATGAAGGCTTGAAAATTACGTGATTTTACTATTTTCCAGTGTGTCTGAGCCGCATGACACACGTGGGGTTTGCAGCACCATACACCTGCACAACTTCCTTGCATTTCATGTCATTTTATTGGTATTAGAAGGAAAACAAAAGTCTTTCTGGAAGGCCCCTGTGCAGGCAGACACCCCGTGCAGGCAGGGGCTTTGCACCTTCACTGCTGTTCAAAGCAAGAGTAAATGCACTTGTCCTGGAAGTGGTTCCAACCACGACATGAACAGGAACAGCTGCTTTGCTGGTGGAAGGGCTTGGGGTTTTTTTTTCATAATTTATTTCTACAAACAGCATGGAAGAGGGCAAAAAAAATTCTCATGCAATTTCTCCTATCCCATACATTATTTCCTTGCATTTCAGGGCTGTTCAGTTGAATTCACAATAATTTTCCAATTCCAGTCTTATCGCTGTGCTTCCCCCAGCCAGTGCTCCTTGGGCTCTGCCCTGTGACAGGCTGGTGCATTGTGCTCATTAATGAGTGTTGCCTTGCTAAGAGATGCTCTGTGATAATTGATGGTTTGAACCTTGCACACTTCAAAGCATTAATCCGTGAACAGATAAGCAAATGAAATTCACTGCTGTGATGGGCATGGTCATAATATTTCTGCTTTGCTCTGCCTACCAGTTCAGATTTTTGTAATTGCTCAGTAAGTTGCAAAGTTATTAACAGTTGATTAAAAGCTTGTCTGTCTGGGAAAACACTTCAGCAAGTCTTTTTAACCTTCTGGCCTATAATTGCCAGCATCTGTAATCACGACCACTTGGATATATTGGTTTAAGATGAAAATGATGGTTTGGTTCATTATGTGGTGAACACCTTGTGAGGAACCTGAAACAACTAATGTGCTGCCACCTTCAGCTGCTCAAGAGATGTGGGCAGATGCACTTGGACCAGGCAGTGGTTTTTCTCCCAAGGGTATCAAAGTGCTGACTTTGCCCCCTGGGTTGGAGTTGCTGGGATCTAGCAAAGTACAGAAGTGTCTTCGTGCTGTGACTCCATGGCCTGGGGGCATCAATTAGCTTTTGAGTCAAGGAACTGTTCTTGCTATCTAAAATCTTTGATGGTTTCAGATACCACGTAGCAAGGAGTTACCCATTTCAGTCTGGTCTTTGTCTTGCTGTGCATTGGACAGGCCTCTGTGTGGTTTGAGTAGCTGCCCATGTTCCCGTGGAGTGAGGCCAGTGCTGGGGAGCTCAGTGGTTGGGTTTGGGTGCTCTGGGAGAGAAGAGCTGCTGTTTCATTCTCTGTTAATATGAAGAAACGTGTACTTGGGCACAACACGTGAGCACTGAGTGGTGTGGTGAGCAACCCTGAAAGGGCTTTTTTTTCCTGGAGATAGGATGTGGGATGAGCCACCAGTCTGCACCTGCAGGCACCCATTAGAGGTGGTCAGCCAGTGGTTCCCTCCTGACAGGTCTGGCTTTGGGGATCCTCAGGGTGCAGGGGGGGGAAGCTGAGCCCTCCAGCTGATGAGGGTTATAATCTATATCTATACAGCTGGTTGAAATATAGCTACAAGGTCCAATGGTCATTGAAAAGCAGAAACACCTGTGATGGGAGGCTGATGCTGGGGTCACCCCCAGCAGCAGTGATGATTAATCCAGGGCTGGGTGTTGTCCCTTTAAGTTGCTCCAATCACTGGCTCTGCTTCTGATTACTGGGGGTCTCAGCTCAGGTGCAAACCGTGAGCCCTAAGAACTGCTGAAACTCTTTAAGGCAAGGTTTGGGCTGAGGGCCATGGGCTTCACTAGCACATTGTTCTTGTGGGTGTGGGGCTGCTGAGCTCCACGGTGAGGCACAGTCAGGAGGGGCACTTGGCAGCCCCAGGAGCTCAGGGTGGGTTTTCAGCCTTGCTGTGATCTGGGGTTTGTGAGGAAAAGCCACAGGGGCTGCCTGGCAGCCCTTGGACCTGGCA
Organism: Chaetura pelagica; assembly: GCF_000747805.2. NCBI lineage: Eukaryota > Metazoa > Chordata > Aves > Apodiformes > Apodidae > Chaetura > Chaetura pelagica. The sequence goes on from NW_009952712.1 coordinate 695,153, forward strand.
AAACCCTGCAGATCTTGGTGAAGCTCTGGGCATTCTGTGCTCAGCTTCCAGTAATTTCTTTCTCTGACTGTTTCTTTTCAGCCAAGCCCTTTGAGAGTGGGCAGTACCTGGACATCTATGGCATCACCAGGGACCAGGCTGGGGAGTACGAGTGCTGCGCAGAGAACGACGTCTCGGTCCCGGACGTGAGAAAAGTCAAAGTCACAGTGAACTGTAAGTCGTGGTGGTTTTTAATCTCGATGTGCCAGGGCTGTGGCTGTGGAGGCTGGAGCAGAGAGCTGCTGTGCTGTGGTGTGCTGGGGTTTTGTGCTGCAGCAGCAGAGTGACCTGAGCCTTTTGATGTCCAAGCCGGTCTCACCAAAGGAGAAGAGATGCAGGTTCAGAGCCTGGGTTGCCTGCAGGGCTGGTGGTGCTGGTGCTGTCCCTGCTTGTGGGGCTGGGGCTCCAGCTTTGGAGTAATTATTGAGTAATTGTCTGAGTGACCTCTGAGGAGTGCTGTGACTGTCGGGCTGGGGTGTTTCTGGTGTCACTTGCTGCAGCTGAGCAGTGCCATGAGGAGAGGAGGAAAGTTTTGAAGTCCTGTTTGGGTGGTTGGCTGGTGATGGGTCTGTGTGAGACCTGAGGTGCTCCCAGGTGAGGCAGTGAGGTGTTCCCTGGTGGTGGGGGCAACACCAGGGTGGCCCCTACCTGGCCCTGCCTGCTCTGAGCTCAGGGGGTTTTATCACTGTGGAGGTGACTTGGAGCTGAATTTTGTTTAGCACCTGGCATGACATGAAGCAGCCAGAGCAGTGGTCTCCTTCACTCCAGTGTGCTGAAAAAAAGAGAATTGGAATAATTGCTCTCCTTCACTCTGGCTGTGCATTTTGTTAGGCTAAGTGCAATCACCCAGCTTGTCATTTGTAACAGCTTTTGGTTTGAAAACTGCTGTGGCAGCTTTATTGACCAGAGGTTTTTGAGATCTCAGTCTGTCTCTCCTTCCCCACCTGTGTCCCTGTCCCCGGGGGCTGCAGTGCCCCTAGGAACTAGGAGCTATGTGGGAGGCAAAAAACCCTTGTGGAACCATTATTTTTTGCATGGTCTGTGCTTACTGGAAGGTTGCCCATAGGAGAAGCTGTGCAGATACCTGGCTGGGTGTTCTGGGCTGACTCCTCTCACACAAGCTGTGCTTGGGTGCTCTGTGTAGCTGGGGAAATAACTGGAACAGGGAGCAGAGGGGATGGGGGGGAGCTCAGGTGAGTTTGAGCCAAACAGGTATTGCATCTGTGTTATTTTGTAGCAAAGGGTGAAATTTGCTGTCTGGAGGGCTTTCCAAGTGTTCACAGAAAGGGAAATGTTGGTGAGTCTGCTCAGGGCTTGTGCTGGTGTTTAGGGTTGGTTTGGGGTTTTTTTAGTTAAAAAAAAAGAGCACAGAGGAGGTGGTAAAATTGTGCAGTCTCTCCTGTGAGTTATTCCTGGGGAGATTCTGATTAGACAGGAGGAAGATCTTTCACAATGAGAGCAGTCATCCATTGGAATGATCACCCCAGGGAAGTTGGTGGATCCCTCAGCATGGGATCTTTTTGAGATTCAGCTGGGCAGGGTGCTGAGCCAGCTTATTTAGACTGTGCTTCTGCCAAGAAGGGTTGGCCCAGATGATCCTTGAGGTCTCTTCCAACCTGGGGTTCTATGGTTCTGTGACTGCTAAATCAACCAACAAGCTGAATCAAGTGTCCAAGCTGATCTTTGCCCTGCTTTGGCTACCAGGGCTAAGCTGAAAGTGTCCTTGGCCATAGTGTGGGTGCACGTGGCATTATGCCAGATTTGGGCAAACTTCTAAGTCTGCACTGAGGACATGAAGAATAATTTATTTTAAAAAAAACTTTTCTTAAAACTAGAGAAAAATGGGGAGGGGGGATAAAATTGAAGTGTTGTAAAACTAGGGCCTGGATACAGCATGAACAGTTTGTACACATGGACAATTAGTCGTAGTCAGCTAATTGCTGCTGGATTGGTACATTGTCCCTTGGCCAGATAAGCACTCAGAACATCTGCTCCCTGCTGCTGATGCTCATCCCTTCTGACCAGGCAGAAAAATGACTCGTGGCATTCAGGAGAGGGTCAAGAAGGAGCTGGCTGCTGCTGCTGGGGGCACGGTCACTTCCCAGCACCCTGGCATGGGCAGCCCTGTTCCAAAAGGGCTGTCGTGTGTGACCAATCCAGCAGAGTTCTGCCCATTTCCTGCCAGCTGAGCTGGCCTGGCAGGGCACCTTTCCCTCAATCAAAGCTAAAGATTTCACTTAGGAGAGCTGTGGTTTGCTTGTCACCATTCACAAGAAATCTCTATCAATTCTATTTTAAAGTTTAAAATCTGGAAAGGTCTTAACAAGAGAACTACAGCAGGAGAGAGGATGCTGTCAGGTCTGACCCTGGGCTGGGTGGAGTTTCCTTAGTTAAATGTTCTTTGGTCCTGTTTATTTGTCTAATGGACTAATGAGGAGCAAGGCTTTCTCCCTCCAGCCCTCCCCTTCAAAAAAACAAAGTCACATGCCTCTATTTTCTGTGGCTTTCAAGCCTGGCTAGCCCTGCTGCTGGGGCCCTGCTCTCAGCTCAGCACCAGCTCCACACCCCCCCCTGCTCCTCTCCCACCCTGGCACTACCCAGTGCTGCTCCTTGTGGTGCAGGGTGTTGTGCAGGTTCCTCCTCCATGTGCTTCATTCCACCTCCTGGTGATTCAGTCCCTTGGCAGGTGTCAGTGAAGCAGTGACCAGCAGACCAAACCCCATCCTTCAGCCCCACCGGGCTCTTCTCACTTGCCCAGGTGCCCTCACCTTGCCCACCTGCAGTGCTGGCAGAAAATGCTCGTGGCAGTAACATCTGCAGCCTGTGCTTCCCCTCCTGCCCCCGTGTCCAGCCATGAGCTGCAGGAGCATCTCCGAGGCTGAGGAATCCCTGACCCATGGCTCTGTCCTTCCACCCTGCCCTGTGCAGCGTTGCTGGGATGCCCAGCACAGGGCTCTGGGCCTGGCACTGCTGCTCCCTCTGCTGCCAGGGCTGTTCTGCACTGCACAATGAGTCCAGGGCTCCTTGTGCCCCGTTCGTAGGATGCATCAGTGAGCCCTGAGCAGGCACAGTGGCTGTCAGCATCGTTCTGAACATGGAGATTCATCACCTGCAGCAGCTGCTCAGCCACCCAAGCATGTACAAGAAAATTACCAGGTTTAAATTACTTTCTGAATTTGAAGTTTCTTGGCTGGGCAACTTCCATCCATACATAAGCAACCAGCTTCCTTATAGCACATGAATTATAACTCTAATGCCTTTGCTGGATTTTGTGTGGTGGTTTTTTTTCTTTATACTGCTTCTTATTGCATAATCTACATTTTCTGCATAATTTGTCCCCCATAATTTGCCTTTTAAAAATGGTGGTCTGAGAATCCATGGTGTGTTTGTCTGCCTTACTTTGAGGTGGGGGGGGCAAAGAAATAAAATGCTGCTCATTGATGAAGAAGGAATGCCCTCCCAGATCAAGTTAAAATAGATAAGTTTTAATCCAATTTCACTTCACAAGGAAATCCTATGGGGATTTTCCATCACATTTCATAAAGCAAATACTGGTTTCCAGATGATTATATTGAACCCCACTTGGATTGAGCTAGCCTGGGTTAGCAAGACTTTAATCTCTGCTGTGTGGGCTGGTCTGAGGCTGTGCCTGTGGAGCTGCAGCTTTGTGGCTCCTCTGCTGCCCTGGTGCTGTGCTTAACCAGACTAGGGCAGCTCCAAAGTGTGAGGAACTGCAGAAGTGCTGAGATGATGAGGAGTGTGATGTGTGAAACTGGCATCGGTTTAATTCATGTGTAACCATCAGCTACTGAAGTAAATAGCAATGTGGGCTGCTAAAGCAGAGCTTGTGCTGCTGGATTCCTGCTTCAGCTGATGTACAGGAGGGGTCTGGTTTTCTGTAGCTGCATCTCCAGCAGTTCTGGTAAGGCTGGAACTTGCAGACTTTACTGGATTGAGATCTGTTGGCTTTGGAGAGGAGCAAAGCCATTCAGCTGAAGTTAAAAGACAATTTAACATCAGCCTTTGTGAGCCCCCTCTTGCTGCAAATTGAAAGCCAGATCTGTGTGCACTTACTGGGGAGCACTGGTGGGGTTGGTGGCTTTGGCTGCCCTGGGCCCTTCATGGGAACAGGGACAGGACCTCATTCCTGAGCCAGGACTCCCAGGTTGTTCCTCTGGCTCGTGCTGCCTGGAAGGAAGCACTGCCTGGTGCAGCTGGGGCTCAGCCTGCAGCAGTGCTCCTGCCTCAAGCTGCTCTGCTGGCTTCTATGGGCAGGAAATAAAACAATATAAAGAGAAATCAATATTCTAGATAGCAAGCCACACCTGCCTGCAACCCTGTGTCTGTGTACTGGTATTTGCCTTTAGATCTTGGAAATACTGAAAAAGGAAGATGCAAGTCAGGCTACATGCTGACCTGTAACAGCAGTACTGAGTGAGTCCTGCCCCTGCATCAGGGTTTCCCTGGGCCCTGCCCCTGGTGTCTCCAGCCATGGCAGCTCCATGGGCACTGTGCTCCATCACAGACCTTCACTGAGCACTTTCAGTGTCCAACATGGACCTTCCTGGCAGAGTTACAACCCTGTTCTTCACCTGTCCTCTGAGGAACAGAAGGCAGATTGCTCTCACCTCTCCAGCTCTGAAGGCAGGGGACTGCTGCTCCTCACATGTACCTCCTGCTTCATCTCATCTCTAATTCTTGGGTCGTGTTTTCTAAGGAACTGACTAAATGTTTCTTTTCTGTAGATCAGCTGGTGCTAGGGAAGGGCTTTCTTGAACAAGGTGTTCAGGACTTGAGCTGGCATTCCAGGGGAGGTGTTGCATGGCCAAGGGTGTGGAAGGTTTATTTTTGGGTGTCTGCACATCTGCTGAGGGCACTCACCTTCCTGTGGCAGCAGGACATTTCAGGGAGTCTGAGTCCTGGAGAATGGCAGCCTCATCTCCTCACTGCATTTGTCCAACTGATGATCCCTCAGTGTTGAGCTCATTCCTCTTTGGTGTTGGCCAGTTTTCAGGCCACTTCTTCAATTTATCAGGGTTGCTTCAGTGTTCTCACAGTTGATACTGGTGGTAATGAAACCCCCATCAGTCAGAGGCCCAGGACTGATGTCCAGCTAAGCAGACAGGACAGCAGACCCATGAGCATGACCTTCTAGGCAATGTATACACATCTGAAGGTCCATGGAGATGATCTGAGGGCCAGAGCAGCTCTGCTCTGGAGCCAGGCTGGGAGAGCTGGGGTGTTCAGCCTGGAGAAGAGAAAGCTCCAGGGAGACCTGAGAGCAGCTTCCAGTGCCTGAAGGGGCTCCAGGAAAGCTGGGGAGGGGCTTGGGACAAGGGCAGGGAGGGGAAACAATTTGAAGCTGGAGGAGGGGAGATTCAGATGAGACATTAGGAAAAAATTCTTTGCTGTGAGGGTGGTGAGAGCCTGGCCCAGGCTGCCCAGGGAAGCTGTGGCTGCCCCATCCCTGGCAGTGTTGAAGGGCAGGTTGGATGGGGCTTGGAGCAGCCTGGGCTGCTGGGAGGTGTCCCTGCCCATGCAGGAGGTGGGATCTAGATGATCTCTAAGGTGCCCCCAGCCCATTCTATGAGGACAATGCTTAGCCAAGCCCAGCCTGCTCTCCTGCCTGGGAGATGTGGTCACACCCCTGCTCAGCTGGGCTGTGACATCCACTGCTGCTCCCTGCAGGGACTGGTGACCCAACACAACCTGTTCTTAACAAACATGTTGGCCGTTGCTCATCTTCTTGTTATTTTCCAGGTGCTTTTACATCTTTGATTGCTTGAACAGTATTTTTATGGAGTTGGAGATAATGGACTGGGCTGTAATTCCTTGGCTCCTGTTGCTCCCTGAGCAGGGTTTGTGGTTGGACTTGCCCCACCCCTAAGAAATAACATGGTAGCTCTGAGTTTGCTTCATCCACCTCTTGAATGTATTTTTTTAAAATAGACACACTGATCATATATTTTTGGGTTTGTATCAGTTTGGTTTATTCATGTACTTGCTGCATGATTCTTTCCCTTAACCTGAAATATAAACCAATTAATTCTGGTCATTTAATTGGTCGTATTCTGTGTTTGGGTTGATTCTGTTTCCTTTACCCTTTCCTCGGTCTGCATGTGTTTAGTGTTCTTCACCAAATCATCAAGGTTGGTTTGTCTGGGGTTTTTTTTCCCCCCTCCTCTCATCAGTTTCCCTGTCTCTGGCCCATCCCCAGCTCCCAGCCCAGTCCTGCTGCTGGTTTGCAGCTGGAGCAGTGCTGGTCCGGTGGGAATGGGCTTCCTGGGAGCAGCAAGGTGGTTCCTGAGGTGTCTGGCTGGACCATGAGCTTCTTCCAGTTCATCCTTCCTGGTCTGAGATGTTCCATGCTGTAGGGTTTTTTCCAGGAGGAAGGTGTGTGAATTTCCAGCAGGGTGTGTTTCAGGTGGACAGGTCAGGGTGTTGGCAGAGCAGCTTCGCTTGTCAGCGTTTCTTGCCAGCCTGCCTTGCTGTTGCCATGGTGCTTTGCATAATGTTATGCATAATCTTCTGATTTCACTTTGAAATCAGCTGTACTGTACAAGCCACTCCAGCCTGGTTGTATCTGCAGCCTTAAACCAGCTGGGGAAAAACACTGCAGGACTTGAGTGTGTCGGGGCTCCTAATTCCTGGACGTGTTGCTGGGACTTGCCTGTCCCAGGGAGTGCCCAGCTATGAACTGCTGCTGACCCAAGGAAAACTCTTCTTTGGCAAGGCTTTTTGTTTTGGATTTGACAAGGAAAATTGCCCTCTAGGAGAATGAATGCTTTATTAAATAAAAAGGCAACACCTGTATCTTTTCTGAAGGTCTCAGTCCTCTGCTTTGGAGCTGAGAGTAAAATTACTCAGAGCAATCAGCAGTGTCAACTCCCATGTTCTTACAGCATATGGGAGGGGAGGAGGGGGCTTCTGTTTAAGCAGAAATACATATCTCTGATTCTTATTTTTTTAATAGCTAAAGATGCACAACTTCATATTTATAACCCTGACTAACTTGAGGCTTCTGGTCAGCATTGGATTTAGCAGAGCAGGGATAATTTGGTTGGAGAAACAGTCAGTCTGCGTAAGTGCATTTTGATCAATAAGTGCAACATCTATTTACTGAACAGTGGCACGTGTTTGTGTGCATCTTTGTTTTTGCAATATTGTCAGTCAGCCAGCTGGGAAGGAACAGCCTTCTTGTCTGTTGCACCAGAAGCTTTCAACAGGGCCTGCAGACAAGGCTGGTGCATCTCACAGCCTTAAGGGACCTCAATCACAAATGTTTCCTCTCACTGAGGACTCATCCATCCAATGACAAAGTTGTTTTTTCCTTTCAAATAAGCTGAACTCAGTTCTCTGAAAGAACAAACTGTGGAGGAGAAGGTACTGCTTTTCTTCAGGGTGTCATTTATAGCTGGTAGATTTGGTCCCATCAAACCTTCAGAGTTGCAGCCACAAGAGATGAAGTCATCTGCTCACATCTGACTGTGTGGAACAGAAAGACCTTCTCCTGGTGTTGCAGTGGTTGATGTTTTCCATCTGGTGGAAATTCCCACGTGTAAAGCCAGGACAACTGTGGGTTGGTCTCTCTTTAATGATGAATTTTCTGCTGTCCTCTAAAATGAAGCTTTTGATCCTGCACAGTGTCATCAGAGTTGGGGTTTTCTCACTTTTAGGGTTTTGTTGTTATATTTGCTCAACATTGGGACTAAAAATCATCTTTCACTAATT
>NW_009952712.1:702958-718085 GCF_000747805.2 Chaetura pelagica
CTTTCCCTAATTCACAAGCTGTTCTCATCACCAAGATCCTGTGTATGAGTTACCTGATGTCCTGTCTCATGGTAGCACTTAATGAAAAACAACTTCCACCTATTCAATAAAAAATGATCATATTTTTAAAACCAGCTTAACTGGTGGGGTAGGGAAATAAAATCATTGATTTGAGGAAATTATCTCCTCACTACTGGAGAAAGAGGCTTCTTATGAAAGTAATGTTTGTCATTTTATGTCCCTTCAGGTATTTATGTTAACACCCTGAAAGTCAGATTAAAACAATATAGCTGAAGTTTCTGGCTAGGTGCAATTTGGCTCCTAAATGAGCATTGATTTCTTTCTGCAGTGTAATAGTTTGCTGTTGGGGCCTGGGCAGCCCTGCAGGGCTCTCAAGAAATGTTGCTCATGTTGGAGTGTGACTGATGATGCTGCTCCCTCATGGAGGTGGCATTCTGCTGCCACAGCACATCAGCAGGGCTTTGGCAACATGAAACCAGCTCTTGTGTCTCAAGAAGCTGGAGTATTAGTGCTCAAGATATCCTTCCAGCAGATGAGTACATTTTTCAGCTGCTTAAAGAAAAATTTCTGCCAACCTCTGCCAGTTGGCATTTTCATATTTTTACTCCCCAAGTGGGTTTTTTGGGCTGTTTTGAGGGTCTGGGGAGTTATACCCTGTGATTGCCAGTGGGGTTGAGAAGATGTGCTAGAAGAGCAGCCTGGGCACTGGGCTGCCTCTTCTCTCCATGAAGATCTTGGGCTGGTCAGGGCACACGAAGCTTCAGGAAAGGACAGGGACACAACTTGGTTTCTCCAGGGAAGGAGGAGAAGCTGCTCCAGTGTAACACCAGCATTGCTGCCATAACAGCCCAGCTCCAAAGGCAAACTAAGAGTTTAAGACACAAAGACAGCTCAGGTTCTCACTTCACTGCCTGAAGAGAATCTCCAACACCAGTGTGAACCACACTGAGGAGTCAGAGCTATTAACACACGTGCAGACGAATCCTCGTCCCAGCGCGGTTTCCTGGGGAGCAGCATCTCTGACCTCACTATTAAGAGATTGTTTCTATTATTCAAATGTGGAATTTAATATTTCAGAAGCTCGTGGGTGCTGATTATTTGTCATTGCTGCAGTGGTTAATTCTGAGGACTGCCATGATTACCCCTTTGACAGTAATCTGTTCCTTGTCCCCAGGAAAACAAGTCCTTGAAATAAAGATAACTGTACTAATTTGCACACATTTACACTCTGCCAGTGGTTACAGGTCCACGTGTTGTATAATTATGGGGTAGCAGTAAATGCTGTTCATTATGTTTATGCATCTCTGGGAGACTGTGCTGTAACAAGTAAGAGAGCATCTACGACACACTCTCCTGCTAACAGCAGGAAATGTCCTTGTGTTGGTGCAAAGGAACCACCTAAAGGCTCAGGCTCCTGTTGGTGAGGGTGTGGGGACCTGCTCATGAATTAGTGGACCAAAAAATATTAATGAAGGGTTTGGGGTTTTTTTATAGCTGTTGTGTACTTTGCCACTTGTGCTGTCGTTTTCAAGTAAAATCAAGGTTACAGGAAGCTTCTAGACACTCTGTGCTCTGGGAAGTTGCCTTCCTTGCAGCTCTCTCCTGGCACCAGCAGGAGCTGGAACAGGCCCCTCTTGGAGGGACTGGGGTCCCTGTCATCCTAAGAGGAGCTAGAATTTGCCATCCACAGGTGGATGTTAACCCCTTTGAACCTGATGTGATGCAAGGTGAGGAAGTGAGGAGAAGCCCTCCTGGGAGGAAGTGAGGAGAAGCTCCTCCTGGAGCCAGAGCCTTCTCCTCACCGAGCCCTTACCAGCTCCTCAGCCTCCAGGTGATCCCACTTTAAACAGCAGCTCAGTGCAGGGCAATTGAAGGCTTAATAGAAAATGACTCCTCTCTAAAGAGCTGCTCCATCTCAAGAAGTAAATTGAAGTTACAGCAGGCTGTGCTAGACTCCAAACTAGAGCCAAAATTAATGGAGAGCTCTTCAGCTTCCAGGAGCTTTCACTTGCCCAGATTGCTCTTCAGCAAAAACAATTACTTAAAATATTTCTCGTGATAGTCAACATGTTGCAAAGCAGTATTTCTCCTGGTAATTGTAGTCCTCCTTGTGGAGCTGGTCTCAGACTTGGTGTTCCCTCTCCCTTGCAAGCCTTTGAGGTGCCAGCCCACAGGGGTTTCCAGTGCGGCTGATGACGCCAACTGGGGTCACGAATGGACAAGTCTCAACGTTGTGTCAGTCTTGCAAAACTCTCCCTCCCCTGATTTCATTTCAATGTTGTTTTTTTTTCCCCCTCAGCAGCAGTCGTTGCTGCTCTGCAATGGTTCTGCAACAGCAGCCCCTTGTGTGGCTGGGCTGGGGCTGCAGTGCCCTGCAGCGGGACCCCCTCGGCTGCTGCGCTGGGCACTTCAACCAGCCCTCCTGTCCTGGGTAGGACTGTGATGATGTTGTTACAGCTTGTCTGTCCCCTGGTGGGATTGCTAAATTAGGTTTTAATAGCTTCTGCAGTTTGGCTGGCGTTAGCAAGTGTGTGGTGTCAGCACGAGATCTGAGCCAGGGGAGCTTGGAGAAGTCGCGTTCCTGCTTCTCCACTTGAGAACAAAGCAGAGCTGTTGACACAAAGGAGGGAAGAAATTGCCAGGATGGTTCCTCAGGCATTCTAAGCCATAAAGCTGGTTGTTCTTACATTTTCTGCCTCTTCTCAAATCAAAACTAACTATTCTGAGGCTGATGTGACCTTTTTTTGGAGTTGTGGAGCAACTTGGGAGCTGGGGATGCCTAAAGGGCACTTGGTGCTGCTGCCAGAAGACAAGTAACATGACAGGCCCTGTGGCTGCAGGTTGCTTTGATGCCTGTTGGTCACTGTGGACAACAAGTCTGATGGTCATTTCTAGACTGAATTTTCATTCACAAATTCAGAAAGCTTCCCTTCAAAGTGCCCCATCTCCAGCATTTTGTGAAAAACCTGTTTCATAGCAAATGTATCAAAATTCAGGTGCTCCCTGCTTCTGCACCTGGCGTTACTAATGGCAAGAGAATTTTGAGAAAAAGAGCAAATTGAGGCTTATCATTCAATGCAGCAATTAAATGTTTCAGTGGGGAAGTCCCAGACTTCTCATGTGAAGTCAGGTCTGCATCCCAGTGCTGGCTGGTGATGATCTGTTGTCTCTTCTTGAGGACTATGTGACATTCTTGGGAAGTGAGCAGATGTAACAAGAATATTAAATGACCCTTGGGGAAAAACTGCCACACCCTGGATGTTCCTGGTGTTTGTAAATGACTCTCACTCTTGGGCTTTGGTTTTCCTCAGTGCAGCACCTCGTGTGCTTTGTTTTAAGCACTGATCTCTGAATAGAAGGTGACATCTCCTGTGCCCGGTTCATTGCCTTTTAGCTGTTGACATGGCACAAGGCTGAGGAGGAAATTACTTTATATGGGGCAATCTTACAAATAAATACAGGTGGGGGGAAAGAGATGAGACCCTTGAGAGACATTTGCTGTAATCCCCTTCCTCCTCTACCTCATGTAGCTGGTGTTTGGTGGCACAGGAGCTCAGCTGGGATGCCCCAGGCACCAGCACTGGCTGTGCTCAGGCTGGGGGGCTTGCACAGGGATTCTGGGCATGCCACAAAGGCCAAGGCAGTGCTCCCTGTCCTGTGGAGCTGCCAGTCAAAACCAGTGACACAGGTGGAGTGTGTAAGAGAAAAGTAAGAGGTGACTCAAAGCAAGCAGGTTCCTCTGGAGTTGTTGTGGTTGTGTCTTCTCCCGCAGATCCCCCCCTTGGATCTAGCAGCAGGTCTGGGCAGCCCCTGTCTGAGTTGCCAGGAATTAAATCACTGTAATTTCTAAACTTTGTTTTCAATTAGACAAACTTTTCCTGAGAGCATTTGAAAGCAACTGTAGCTGGGAAACCCACCTGGGCCTGCCTGTGTGTGCTTGTCACCCAGCAGTGCCAATTGTCCTGCTCCATCAGCCTACAGCTACTGGGGATTGTTGGGGAGGGGGAGACACCAAAAACCCCTTTATGTAAACTTCACTTCTTTTTAATACAGAGCAATAGCTTGTAGACCTTCTCTGGCTCTTTCTCATTCTTCATGAGATACATATGTATATCAGCTCTAACACACTGTCAGCGAACAGTGGTTTTCAATCAAAAAGACTGTCAGTAAAGCTGATTCACTAACAAGAAAGCTGTCAAGCTGTGACAGCTGCTGTCTTTGCAACCCCAAACAATCTGTTCAGTGCTAACTCTGACTTATGCTTCCATTTATTATACAGTAGTAATGAGTTCTGTCCTTAGAAATATCATTTTGGTGAGTACACCTCAGCTGCTTTGTTACAGATGTAGAATATATCAACTGGGATTCAAGGTGTACCAGAAGTTTTCTGCAAAAAAAAAAAAAAGTTCTACTTCTGCCTTTTGAATTATTTTTTCAAATTCCACATTCAGTTTCAGTACTTACCTCATTTTGGTAGTTGAGCATAAGCCTGGAGATGTCATTACTATTGTAAGCTGAGAAAACTGTAAATTATTTTTTTCCCATTGTGTTGAAAAATGACATCTAACCTTAAACACAACAGTAGTAGCTGCAGAAATGAGTCAAGGAATTTGCCATTATAGGTGCTGTTCTGATGCTTAATAATCCCAGGAGCTCAGAAATCACAAAATTTGAACCCAGGGGAGGAGCAGAGCAGTCAGGCTGATGCTGCAGATGCAGGGGATGGTGTTCCAATTGTCAGCCTTTTCTTTGAAAATGAAGAAGAGAGAGCACCTTGATAGTCTCCTTAAGCAATCTCTTCCAGCAGTAGCTTAGCAGACCCAAAGCTTTCTTGCTGCAGTTTTGATTGATTATTGCTTGCCTGGCCCATAAAGGCACCAGGGAAGAGCTGATTCCTTTTTCCTTCTGTCTTGCATATCCCGTGAAGCAACATATCCCTAGGAAATGGTCTTTTCCAGCTCCACTGGTCCCAATTCCTTCTGCTTTTCTCAACTTTTGGTACTTGAGCTGAGTCCACACCAGTGCCCCCTAAAGCAGGTGGTTCACACTAGGTAATGTGTCTGGTGAGCATCTCAGGGGACAGGGCACACACATGACTCTGGCCTCTCTTCCCAGCACTGCACGTCACCAGGTGCCTCCTCCTGCCCTTCTGCTCCACCACCTCAGTAGAAGGGAAGGTTGGTCACCAGGACTCTGTACCAGGAGCAGACAAAGCTTAACCTAGAGTTGGTAGAGAACAGCCTTCTGTAAGCTCATGGCTGTCTCAAGTCATCAGAGGAAAACAAACTTCCTCAAAGATCCCAAAAAGCCAGTGCTGCAGGAACTGTCATTTCTGAGCCCTTAGAATGTGTGGGCAAGGCCCTGCTGTTCAGAGGGAGCTGGCAATTGCCTGGCATGTCTCCAGTCCCCAGACACATGCTGGAACTGGAACAAAACATGTTTGTACCTGGGAGATAACCTGAGGAGGGTAACAGCTACCATGGATCCATCAACAACAAGTCATGTTGTCTCACTAAGTCCTATTTGTTGCCAGAGAAGGCAGAAGATGTCATGTGTTGACATTCATAAGCTTTTGACACGTGGCACTTACAGGTGCAAGTGGGAGTATCATGGGTGCAAAAACATGTCTGTGGTGAGGATGCAACCTGACTTAGAAAATGGTCCTCAGAAGGCTCCTGGGCAGGGCAAGGCCTGTGGGTCCCTGGCTTTGCTCTGGGTCCAGTGTTCAGGATTTGCAGTAGTGATCAGGTTTGGGTGGGAGGACAGACACCAGCAAGGAGCACTGCCTGGGCATGGCATGGGGGGCTCTGAGCAGCAGGGTCACTTTGTCCTTTCCCCCTGCTGGTGTGTGTGTGGCCTGGTCCCTCAGCCTTTTGCTGTCTCATGCCTGCCCATCTGCTTCCCTGCTTTGGCTTCCTGGCTGTGCCCAGGGCTCCAGCAGGTCCCTTGCTGACCTGCTTGGAGTTTCTCCAGTTTTGTTCCAAACTTAACTTTCCTTGGAAAACTACCAGCCTGCTTTGATTCACTTTTTCCTCAGCTTTGCTGCCAAAAGATCTACTGAGTAATTCCTGGACTTTGTTGAAGTCCTTTGCTTTCATCTTCCTCAGAGGGAGAGAAGTAGCACAGCAAAGGCACCCGGCTGGGTTTGCACCCAGGCTCCCGGCCAGCTCTTCCTTCTGCCTTGGCATCAGACACAGGAAAGCTTCCCCTTTCCTCCTCCTCGGTCCTTAGTGCCCCCCTGGGGTGCTGATACTCATTTCCCCCCCACACCTGAGTAAGTGGCTGCTGGAGGAGCTGCAGCGTCAGGAGGTGCTGGGGGGGCAGAAGCTTTGCCAGGAGGAGCTGCCGAGGGAGGGAGGTTTGCTGGGGGCTGCTGGCTGTGCTGGGATCCAGACAGATCCCCCACATCCCACCGTGCTGGTGGCCCCATCCCACGAGGAGACTCTGCCTCACCTGAGGACACCTGCCCTGCCCTCCAGCACAACCCCCAGGGTGACCTGCAGCCAAGCAACGTGCTTTGCTCCTCCTGCTGTGTCAGGACCCAGACTGTTCCCTCTGGGCTCCCTAGAGACCACTAGGACAGTTTTAAACCCTCCTCTAATAGTTCCCTTTCTTGTATTTAAAAAAAAACCCCATCAGCAGTTGTGCTGGATCCTGCCCATCCCATATTTTATGCCATGAAGCATCAATGTCTTGTTCTTGGGACTCAGGTAATTGCAGATTCTTGGCTGCTCTTTGCTGACAACTTTTCCCTGGGATTACAGCAGGAAAAGCAAGAGCATATGAAAAGAGGGATTACATGACAAGAGCTTCTCTTTGTTATTCTGGTGCTCTTTCAAGTTGTGGGGGGTTTTAACTTTTTTTTTTGTTTTGAAAACTGTGAAATTCTCTCTCATTGCAGATCTTTCCAAGCCCACTGAAGTCAACAGAAAGACTTTGACTTCAGTTAAATTTGAATCAAGCTGCACTGGCCTATGAAAGATTAAAACCAACTCCACTGTATCAAACAATGCCAAATGCTGAACATTTATATCCTGATTCCTGTTCTGTGCATCTGTTCCCTCTACATCACCAAGCCTTGTGTGCAAAGGCAGGGTTTGTCTCAGGTGTGTTCATCCTGGTTTCAGTGATGCCCATGGAAGGGGTGGGCACAACTCCTGTGGCCAAAGGCAGTGATGAGCTGCTGCTGGCCTGGCTCTCCCCCCCCAGCTCTGCTGATGGGTGGGATCAGCTCCCCAGCCTGGTTTTTCTTCATATTGTGAATTCCAGTGTGGTGGCAGGACCTGTTCTATCCTACAGGCCATGGCAAGTCACAGAGCGTTGGGTTGTTCCGTGCCTGGGTGTGTGGAAGTGTCCCCCCCTGAGGGGCTTGATGTGCCACACAAATCTTTGTGTTTGTCAGGGATGAGGGAAGCTCTGCAGGGTATTGTTAAGAGAATACGGTCAGAAAGATGCTTTGTTGGGAAATGGGTGGATTAAACAGAGAAAGCTGCAAGGTAACACCAGCAAACCAAAGCTGCCTCCTGACTGCCCTTGTCTTACTCATGAATGGTCTTTGTTAGGTGTCAAGCTGCTTCCTTCTCTTTCCTGTTTCTCAAATACTCAAAGCACAGTGTTAGGAATTCCTGCCTGCTGACCCCTTATTTAGTAGTATTTTGTGGTGCTGATTTGGTTTTTTTGCCCCTTCCCGAACATAACCATTACTTGTGGGTTTGAGGCTTTCCTCTCAGCACTGGGAGGTTTCCTATCCCAGAGCACAGAGTGCCCAGCAGCCAGGGGTGCTGGTCCCTGTTACAGCACCATCCAGTGGGTGTCCCTGGGGGAGATGCAAGTGTCAGGGAGTTCAGGTGCACCCTGTGATGTGCTGGTTGACACGCAGGGAATGCTGAGGATCCACTCGGTTTCTGACAGCTGGTGCAAAGTGTTCTCACCATTGGCTAATCAATCAACATTTGAAGTAAACTGTAATGGTTTGTAAAGGTGAATCAATCCCAAACAGGAAAGGGAAAGTACAAGAGAGGTGTTGGGTTGCATCTAGAAATGCAGGAGCTGAGCTAAATTCTCAGAGTCCTTGCGTGTCTGCATGTAAAATTTATGTACATGGACCCATCAGCATCCCCCTGAATTCAGAGGTCTTTGATATGTTGTCAAGAAGGGGGTGGAGGGGGGAAAATAAGCTCATTAGTTATTTAGCCCAGTGGTTGTTGAAGGCACATCTCTTAAATAGCACTGGAGGAGTTTCTGATAGGAAGGGGTGGTTGTTAAACCACCCTGTTAATTTGGGAATTGGTAACGTTGCTGCTCTGAATAAGTTAGAAAAATTAAATAAACTGGGCTGTTGGCAGAGCATCTCAATTACATAAAGTACAAGTAACTTTCACTTGTGAAGACTTGTTGCTTTATTGGTAAAACTGTGTGTGTATGTAAATATATGAAGATATTTGAATATTGCTGGTATCTTTTTCTGAAGCAGAAAAAGGATCTTGGAA
Organism: Chaetura pelagica; assembly: GCF_000747805.2. NCBI lineage: Eukaryota > Metazoa > Chordata > Aves > Apodiformes > Apodidae > Chaetura > Chaetura pelagica. The sequence continues at coordinate 711,469 of NW_009952712.1, forward strand.
AACCTGTTCTCTTACCTGGAAAGTCTTTATCTTAACAGACTGGAGAGCAATTTCACCAACAAAGGGCTACGTGAGGATGCCAAATGAAAATCTGATGAAAACTGGGAGAATAAAAGACTTTTTTGACATTTACAATTAATGCTGCAAAAATGTTACCTTAATCGGACAATGTGGTTAATCACAAAGGTGAAATTGGAAGTTGCCAGCCCTGAATGCTAGTGTAAAAGTTAATAAATTCAGCTCATAATCATTATGCACATGCTAGTTATAATAATTTACTACCCATACCAAATCTTTATAAGCATTGTAATTAAATATAAAACGCACATTAGAATTATAATGAGTAATTAGGGCAACATAACTAATACGCATGAAAGTCCCGAAGCTCATTAAAATGTTAGAAGAGGGAGCCTGTCCCAGCTGGAGGGCTTGGGGTGGTGCCTGCCCCAGGGCCAGCCTGCTGCCCACTGGGTTTGAGGAGGGACTGGATCTTAGGAAGGGTTTTTCTTTGCTGTGAGGGTGGTGAGAGCCTGGCCTGGGTTGAAGCTGTGGCTGCCCCATCCCTGGGGGTGTTGAAGGGCAGGTTGGATGGGGCTTGGAGCAGCCTGGGCTGCTGGGAGGTGTCCCTGCCCATGCAGGGGGGTTGGAACTAGGTGAGATTTAAGATCCACACAAACCATTCTGAGTCCCATAAAATGAGACCAAACCTGCAACAAGCTGTCCTGGCACCTTGCAAGGTGTCTGGTGCCCCTGCTCAGTGCTCCTCCTGTCATGTCTCTCTGGCAGGGATGCATAAATGTGTTCAGTGGGGACGGGCAATAGGTACTGTGGGTCAAGAGCAGCTTCACCTCCTGAGTTGCTTCATGCAGGGACAGAGACAAAAGGGCTTTAGTAAAACCCCTGTTAAGCTGAGTCTCTGAGCACCCACCCAGAAGAGCCTTTCCCAGCAAAGCACTTAGACAGGTTTCAGAAATTGATATTAAGTAAGTTCCAGTAATTTATTTTCAAGTCAGAAATGAAGCATTTATTTGAAGTGCTGTGCTCCACAGGGATGCACTGTGGGAGAGGATTGAACACGGATCCACCACAGGGAGTGTAAACCTACAAATATGAGTCAGAAAAGCCCAGTGCTGCTGACAGAGATATGTAATCATATTTCTTTCTCTCTGTTATTTTATGTAACTGTTATTTAGGATATATAAAAATGACAGATACGTCGAAAATCGTTAAGTCTTACACCAGGTTTTCTTGTTAGCATCACTGTTACATTTTGCTGCAGCAACTTCTGTCAGACCATGAGCTCTTCTACCAGGTCTCCCTGGTGGGAGGTCCCTGCCCCTCCTCTGGCAGGCGCTGCCATGGACAGGGTTTCACCCTCTGCTGCTGCTCTGTGCCTCGGAGCCCAGCTGGTATTTTCTTGCTCACTTACGTGGTAGTTGTTCCTATTGCACAATGAGGGCACAGCACGTCCATGCACTGCTGGAATCTCTTCCTGTGGAACCTGGGGAGGGGAGAAGCTGGTGCTGGAGGGAGGCTTTGCTGGAGCCCTGCCTTCCCCTCAGCCTCCAGCCCAACCAACCCTCCAACCCCTTGAGCCTTAAACCAAAATTCTTCTTGTGTTTTGTGTTTGGTTTGTTGTTTTTTTTTCCAGCTGTAACTACTTTGCTTAAAATTTATTAAAGCTTCTCTGTGGTTTTACCTTTTTAAACTTTCATCAGCCCTTTAAGCTTGTGTCCATCTGTATTTATCCCTTGCCTTTGCTGCCCACTCAGGACTTTTGCATCTCTCTGACCCAGCAGCTGCACGGGGCAGGGCTGCATGGCTAGTGATGGGCAACGATTTTCTGTAACAGCCTCAGTCATCACTATTAAACTCCTGAATGAAAACATTTTTCTCCATGGCCAGTGTTTGTCTGTGCTATGGCTCCCCTGGCAGCAGCCACCTGCTGCTGGGGCACTGGGAGGTCCCTGCTGCACCAGGGGTCCTCATGGCCTGGCAAGGAGCCTGTCGTGGCTCTGGGAGGGCACCTGGTGGCTGCTGGGATTGAGTAGGGATTTATTATAGAGTCACAGGCTGGTTTGGCCTGGACCTTAAAGTTCATGCAGTCCCACCCCCTGCATGGGCAGGGACACCTCCCACCAGCCCAGGCTGCTCCAAGCCCCATCCAACCTGCCCTTCAACACTGCCAGGGATGGGGCAGCCACAGCTTCCCTGGGCAACCTGGGCCAGGCTCTCACCACCCTCACAGCACAGAATTTCTCCCTCCCATCTCATCTCCATCTCCCCTCTTCCAGCTGGAAACCCTTCCCCATCATCCCACCCCTCCCTGCCCTTGTCCCAAGCCCCTCCCCAGCTTTCCTGGAGCCCCTTCAGGCCCTGGAAGCTGCTCTCAGGTCTCCCTGGAGCCTTCTCTTCTCCAGACTGAACACCCCAACTCTCTCAGCCTGTCTTCATCCCCCTCAGTAGTTTAAGAAGGTCAGAGCCCCTGGTCCCTGCATGGGAGGGGAGTGAGCTGGAAGCCCCCAGTGCTGTTCCTGACACCCCAGAACAGGGTGTCAGCAGCAGGTTTGCAATTTTCGTGGCAAAACAAAAGGAAGCAAAGGAAGCTGTAAGGAGCTGCAGGAGGCTCTGGTGAGGTGGTCAGTGCTGTGGAATGTCTTGTCACAGGGGGAGGAACCATCACCCAACCTGTTTCAGGAGTTTTCCAAATTCTTGGGGTGCTGCCTGGGAGGAAAAACCGTGTCATTTTCTGTGTGTTTATTCTAACCCCTCCCAAACACCTGCTCAGCAGCCCTGGCTGGAAGAGGATGTTGTTACCCTCCAGCCTCCCTCCTCCTGGCTGATCTTACACGTCCCGGCTGTGCTGGGCAGCTCAGGTGCTGGGGAGGTTCCTCACCCAACAAACAGCCTGTGCTGGGGAGCTGTTGGCAGGATTGGACTGAAGCTTGGGAGCACTTGTTAACGTAACACGCGAGGCGGGTGATGTGTGTTCAGATCAATATGGTATTAGTTCTGATTGCTATAAAATATTTAAAGCAGCTGCCAAGCCCCGTGGCTCCAGCAGCACAGGAATTGCAGCTTGACTGGCAGCAACAAGAGCAACTCAAAATGTTGTCTTAAAAACAGCTCTTTGCAGGCTACGTGGAAAAAAAAACACAAACGTTTTAAAAATATTTGAAATATTGGAGGCACAAATGTCTCTTTGCACGTGTTTTTCTCCTCCCTTTCCAAAGCAAACCTTGGCAGGCAGCAGTGGGTAGTTCAGTGTGTAATTGCATCTGGAGCTGCTCAGTCTTGCACACCAGTGGGAGCAGGAGGGGCTGAGGGGCTTTTGGCTCAGCACGTTCCTCATCAGAGCACCAGGAATGAGCCTTTGTTGTTCCTCATGGTGCTAAAAACAAGCAAATAACCCCACGATGAGAAATCCAAGGGAACGGTGACTCTGAGCCCTTTGCTTTGGGTCTTCAGGCCAGTGTGAGCCAGGGATTTCCTACAGCACAATATTGATTTTATTCTTAACCAACAGAAGATGAAAGGGAGATCTGAGAGAACGTGCAGAAGTTTTCCAGTCTTTCCCATACAAAACTCTGGGAAGTATTTTCCATGTCTTCATGGGACAGCAAAGCCTGGGACTCCCAGCTTCCCTGGGAATGTGGTGCCTGGGGCACCTGCCTGAATGAAAAGGCATCATGTTCTTCTGCATTCCCACTATTATTATTGTTATTATTATTATCCACGAGCTTTGCTGTGCCCTGAGTAGCTGCTGCTGCTGGAGCACAGGCAAAAGGCAATGAGTTCACAACCTTTCATGTGATTGGTTTAAAGTTTTAAAAACAACTTTATTTTTAGATTATTAGTTTTGATAGTAGCTTAAATATTTTGTTTTGTTATTCTTAATTTTAAAATAACTTTTTAATTATTTTGTAAGTGTCTTGGCTGCACACACTGCTTTGTTTCCCAGGAAGGAGCTTTCTTGGTCCTTGGTATTTTTAGAGAGGAATGAAAAAATGTGCTGCTTTTTTTTTTCCCCATGCAGATGGTAGGGAATTCATGCTCATGGGTTCCACCTTTATCAGCCACCTGGAATGTCAGTGTTACCTGTTGAAAGTCAGTGGCTTTCTGGCTTGGTTTGGTGTAACCCCTGGGAAGAGGGAGCTGTTGGCTGGTGGGATGTGGCTGCCTGGGGGGTGAGGAGGCAGCAGGTCTGTGTGTAATCCCACCCAAAACATTCTCCTGAGGTTTTGTCAAAGATGGAGGTTTGTGGGCAGTGCCCATGTGCCCTGGCCCCGGGGCTCAGGGGAATGGGGTTGTCCCCAGCAGGGCATCTTCCCTGGCACCTTTCCTCTCTCAAACCTTTCTGTAGGATTTTCCCTTCCAGGTGGAGCTGGGGTGACTCTGGTCCTACAGACCTTGTGGTGACCGGGGCAGAATTCTCTCACTTCACTTTTAAAGGTCTGGGCTAGAGAAAATTCAGAGCACAGGCCCAGTGAGGGGTGGTTGCACCTTGGGAGGAGGGCAGCTTTTGGGATGGAGGTGTGTTTTGGTATTACAATGAGATGATAATGAGCCAAGTTCACCTGAAGGACAGTATTTTAACAGATGGTTGGCCCTGGGTGTCAGATATGCAGCTGATATGTTCCACAGGACCTTTGAACCCCATTGTTGCCACAGAGCACAGCCATGGGGTCTGCACTCAGCTCCACCCTTCGTGCCTTTTCTCCTGGAGCCAGGACACCAAATTCCCCTGGTGTTGCCACCATCTGGGCCTGCCTGGGCAGCTGCACAAGAGCTGCTTCAACGCTCTACCCTTCCTTACAACGTGAACATCAGTTTAATTCCCAGGTCACTTCCAGCAATTATGCCACAGGGCTGGGACAGCTGGATCCCTGCAGATGTCCTGCACATCTGGGAGTGCATCCGTGGGTGGGGATGGGGAGGGCTGGGGCTGTGAGGGTGACCATGGAGAACCCACCTCTTGCCCTGATGGTTCATCTGGTGCATCCTCAGTCAGGCTGGTTCCTGTGGAAGATGATGGTCCCCTGGCATGGTGCATGGAGCAGGGGCTGGGGTGGTGAGGGAGGCAGACAGGAGCTCTTTCACACGTACATAAACACCTTAAAGCAACATCTGGTGAAACTGCTTAGGATGAAACAAACAGATTTTTATTTACAAGTTCTGTGGTTTGGTTTTTATAGCATTTTTTATGATGCACATATTTCCTGTTTCTAAACTTTAATTTGTAGAAGGAATTCCAAGGAGAAGATGGTGGTTGTTCAGCCTTCCCTTTGATAATCTCTTCCCAGAGGAATCTGCTGGGGTTTCTTTTCAGCTGGCAGTTGCCTCGTGCTGGCAACTGGAAAAACTGACGGTGGATTTTTATCCGTATTTGTATCTATAGTTTTAAGCTGAAAATGTTGATTGCTAATTATAATGTGGGCTGCTTACAAAGACAACATGTGCTCAGTGAAACGGCTCTATACCCAGTGCAGTACTGGCAAAGTCCTGCTCTCGAGGGTTATTTATGGGTGGCTGGTAACCACGAAGGTAAGTTTGCTCTTTTGGTTTGCAAAACAAGATCTCAAAGGCCACCTCAGCCTGTGGCTTCGTGGGGCAGAAGATCCGTGGTGGTGCTGGCCAGGTCCCCTTTGTGCTGGAGCCTGCACCTGGGGTGCTGCCATCCCCCTCCTCACCTGGGGGATCTCCTGGAGGAGCCTGTTGGGCCTTCCTGTGCTTTTTGCTGCTTCCCAGGTTTCAAACAGATCTTGTAGGTCACTGACACCACTAGTTACGCTTCACGTTGGGTCGCTGAGCTGGAAATGCAGCTTCCTTCAGTCTGGGGCTGCTGCTTCACGTCTCAGGGAGGTTTTTCCCCCAGCCACACGGGGCAGACCTGCCAGAGCCTGCCCGTGGGGCAGCTTCTGCACGGCTGGATGAGGAGGTGGCCGTGTGTGTGAATGATGCTGGAGAAGGTGCTCCAGGCTGGGAGTGCCCCGCAGGGAACAGCCTGCCTGTCCAGATGCCGATGTCCGATATTCTACAATTCTTTTTTTTTCAGTTGCCCCCACAATTCAGGAGCTTAAGGCCAGCGGTGTGGTGCTTGGAGGGAACGGCCTGGTACGGTGCGAAGGTGCAGGAGTTCCTGCCCCGGTCTTTGAGTGGTACAGAGGAGAGAGGAAGTAAGTATAGAATCATGGAATCGTTTTGGTTGGAAAAGACCCTTAAGATCATCCAGTCCAACCATTAATCCAACTCTGCCAAGTCTGGTGCTTAACCATGTCCCTCAAAGTAGCCGGTGCTTGCTGGGGATCAGTGGGAGAGGGACCTGGAAGCCCAGCAGCCCCCCGGGAATGGAAGCCAGGCTGCACTCCATGGCTCCTGGGAGGTGTGGGTGACCCACAGCCCCCAGTGTGGCTTTTGGGGGAGTTCCTCAGTTTCCTCGTGGTCACAGGTTCTATGCTGAAAGACGAGGTGTCATCAGGCTGGGCTGTGAGAGTGAGCATGCCAGTGATGAGCCTGAGGTTTAGTAATTACAGCCTTTAAAGTATAATAGCCAGAAAGGCTCTAGCAAACCTACTAAAGGGTTTTTTTTTTTCTCTCTCTTTCTTTTTTTTTTTTTT